>NC_089978.1:84051032-84356041 GCF_036417845.1 Apteryx mantelli | reverse complement strand
TTGCAAATGTAAATGTATAATATGAATCTTAACATAAGCTTTACAGGAAGCTCTCAGCCAAATGTATATGCAAGCCTGAATTCCCCTCTCTCTTCTCCAAATGCTCTTTAACTCCTCTGCTGGGAACAATACTTGGTCATTAAACCGTAATGTTCAGCTATTGAGTTGGAAATAGGCTTGGGACAAAGGGTTACCTAAAGCTTACACAAACCAGTTTTTCCAGGTTTGTGTGCAAGGAGTGTGGTTTAAAAGAGTGGAAAGTTACTAGAAGCAGCACAAAGCCAGGAGTTAGTGGATAATCAAAAGGAGGGATCACAGAAACAACTGGGAAGCTTTAGCCAGGAGGATGGGAGAGACAAGCTTGCATTCAGAGTGGAGAGTTAAGACAGGGTCCCTGAGCTCAGAGAATACAAAACGTGAGCTGTAAAGGCAAATCTGAGGTCACCGTAAATTCCTTCACCCTGACTCTGAGGCATCTGATTGTGGTGAAGAAGCAGAGGCAGGGAAATGCATGCAGCATTTATTGTGTCAAGAGCTATTTACTTTTCATGCAATTAAGTAAGCCTTGTGTCTTGGTTTTCAGTGTGGTGCATGTGTATACAATCCCGTATGTATATTGTGTGTGTGTGTGCACACACCAGCTCATGCCTGTCACCTGCCATCAAAGAGTTAAGTGGTGAATAGGGAGGCTTTGCTTTCTGTGATAATTTCTTGAAAGGAGATGTTCAAAGCATGAGAGAGCTTGAGGCCCAGCACTGAGTCTTGTGGGTAGGCAGGCAGACCATCGTCTCTCAGACACCATGCCAGATAAGGTTTGTACCACAACAGTATAGATAAGAATTCATGAAGAGGTTACCCACTTTTAATTTGGGTAGTATACAGCCTTTTTGACTTCTCATTTATGTCAAGTAAGCTATGTTATCCACTTCTTTACCTTTGCACCATTATTGCAGCCCCAGAGCATGCACAGAGGCAGGAAACTGAGGCAGTGCCTGGTGTGTTCCAGGAGTCATGAGGACCAGGAGATGAGAGTACAACACAGGGTCTCGCGAGTGTTCAGAGAGGAAGTTTGACCAAATCTGTCATTCTGAAGTAAGGCTCTCCCCCTGTCTTCTGCTCCAGGGAAGTTCCAGGGAAAGAGTACTGTCACCTCACCCTGGGGCAAAGCTCTCCCCCTTGGGCACCTTACCTTCTCCGGACTTTAACTTCCACCCAGTCCTGCAGGCCTGCATCACTGCTAGTGTGCACAGGGCTCCTTATAGCTGCAGGGGACGTTTTGCAGAGTTCATGCCATAAGAATTTACTTCCTGAACCTTGTGAGTCCTTTGGAATGATTCACCCCATGAAGGTAGGGAATGAGGCGAATCCCATTGTTTAGCTGGTAGCCAGTGCTCCACTGATGGCATTAACTGGATTTCTGTTGGCTGTGAATCATGACTAGCTCAGGCATAGATGTCTGCATTGCAAACACCCATGTTCAGTGAGGTGAATCCCTCCCTTTGGGAGGTATTTTCTGATCTTTGCAAAAAGGATGCTAGGGAAGTACAAGGTATTATTATTTATGGTGACATATGTCTAGAGAAAAATATGGTGTGATGAGGAAGTTGCTAAACTAGGAGACAGGACTCAGAAGACTTAAGAGCTGCCAACTGTTTTTCAAATTCTTGTGCAGAAGGGAATACTATCTCCCTTCTTCCTTAATGTCTCTTATCAGTTTGGATTGTAAATGCTTTGAGGCAAGGTTACTGTGTGCATATGCAACAGCAAGGGCAGCAAAGCTCTAGTCTCAGTCTGGCCGTTAGGACTACTGTAATATGAATTACAAATATGGAGATGTTACGGTCAGATAAGTTTCTGCCAGCCTTCCTCATTCTCAGTAGCTTCTTGCCCTCAGCATAGCCTTTTGTCAGGGTGCCATTGTATGACCTTTGCTTTTATATTTCATGCCATGGATCAGATGTTGTCGTTTTTAAGAGGCATCCTACTCCATGGCTAGTTTAATGGGCTAATTCATGGAGTGAGTCATTACTTACTGTGAGAAAAGGATCAGAATCTATGAATGAATTGTCACTGTTAACCTTAACTCCTGCTGGATTTTGTTGCATCCCTGCCTTCTTGGCTCCTTTCCATCATGTATTTAAACCATAAAGTTCAGTTCAGAATAATGACACAAAAATATGATTGTTTTAAATCTCCTTCTTCCACTGAGACTTTCCAGGCAAAGGAAGATAGGAGGTCAATAAAAAAATTGGAATTTTTCTCCTGTCAAACCCCATGTGCTTTGTGAAACTGCACACTGGCCAACACTTTGAAAAGAGACAATGCAGTGACTTGCTGGAGGCGCAGACTGTTTCTGCACCGCTGCTCCACTGTTAAGTGCCTTGTGCTGGAGCAAGCGACATCCTCTGACGAGGGGATGTCCTGTGCCGAAATGGCCTGGAAACAGAGGAGCGGAAAATGCAGGTGATGGATGCGCCTGTGAGTGCTGCCTGTGTCCGGGGACCCTCGTCCCTGCCCTTGGCAGGGACAGCAGCCCTGCGGAGGTGGTGGCAGCAGCGGTTCAGCTGGAAGGCAGCCACCTTCACCGTCACGCTGGAGCAACCCTGTCCCCAGGGCGCTGCTGTGCAGAGGGACCGCTGGTGGGATGGCATCTGGCACGGCGTGAGCAGCCGCGCAGGCAGGAGCTGCCAGCTGGGGGGGAGGGGAAACAAAAGGAAATTCATGGATGGAAAGCAGAGAAGGTTATGGCCTTGTTTTTATTTTTAACAACGGGCAGCTGTGAATTTTTACGCAGAATTATTTTAGGTCTCAGGCCAGGCTGTTTCATGCTTCGTTGGTATCTGAGTTTCCCCTTCAGCTATCTCTATCCAAGTGATATTATTTGCAATTACTTCAAGAAACCGGAAGCTTAAAGGGAGTGTCCTTGGTGAATCACTGTAATTCCTGTGCTGTGGCTGCCCAAAAGCTAATACAGCTCTGCTATCCCTGGCTGCCTGCCAGAAGGAAGGATTCCTTTCAGAATTAATTGCATTTCCCACCTTCCACCTTATAGGTATTCCAGGGAGCAGTTTGCAATGGGTATATCACCCTGCACGAAAATAGCTACATGTCTTCTCATGTGTGTTGTAGAAAGGCAGCACAAGCAAGAAGACAGACATGTCTCTGATTTTCAGGTCTTTGCCAATATAAGAAAATCTCTGGAATTGAGGAAGTGGGGGCTGCTTTTACAGAACATTATTCATAGTGATGTGCAGAAGCTGTCACCTCTTTGCGTTGCAGGGCTCTGCTGGGTGAAGGGAGGATGTGCAAGAAAACTGCAAGCTCAGGGGTTTTTGCCTTGTTTTATTTAAATATTATTTATATAGTGCTACCTTGGCTGCATATATATTATGTGGAGCATATGGGCATAGATTCAAAATTGCCCTTCGTCTATGCTACATGTCTATGTTTGGATGCAGTCTTTGAGCAAGGTTTAGGGGGTACTGGCTGAGCTTACAGTGTCTTTAGCACAGGCCCCTCGCAGCATGGGGCAGAACAGAGGTACTATTTCCTACCTGGTCCACTCCCGTATATCACATGTGCTCCTGTGACACCGCCAATAACCAGGACAGCTAAGGAAGGGTGCCGGGCCATGCATCACAAGGGCAAAAGGGATTTTTGGGCTGCTGTAGCACATCCTGCCCATGCAACACCAGGGATGTGCTACACCGAGCTTCCTCTGGTGATCAGTGTGGCACTGGGGTAAGAAACACAGTGAGTCTCAGTCCCAGCACTGCACCAAAAGCTACTGCCTGGATTTGGCAGGTCTATAAGGTCTATTTCTGAAAAACAGTCTATAATGCTCAAGGGCATCACGACTGCCCTGCCCCTTATCATGCCCTCGAGGCAGGGCCCTGTGCCAACCCACTCTTCAGCGTGGGCTGCACCCCTGCTGCTGTGCTGGGTCCATGCAGACCAGCCCATCCTTTCTCCCTTTTTCCCTGCATAGGCAGGGAGGGAGGAACTTGCTGGAGAAAGCTCCCTCCCTCACCTTAGAAAGAGCTTATGGGGGGGAGGGGGTTGCAATCTGGCCTCATAGATTTCTATTTTGTAACTTTAGTTTTTTTATGAGATGCATGTTGAGACATTATATATTGGTAACATTTTCATTAGATATATTCAACAGGCCTTAAGTGGTGGTTAGGTAGCAAGAACCAGGCAAAGGGGAAGAAAATGTAAATAGGGAAGGAAAGAAGAAAAAAAAAATTCTTTTCTTCTCTTTCTTTTCACACCAAAGTACCACAGATCCCAGAGCCGAGATCTTTCATAAACTGCCACAAAAATGTTCATCCTGAAGAAGGCAACAATTTATTAAACCTCTGGGATCATTTTCTCAGCTGTCTTTTGATCCCGTGCTCTACAAAGGAACAAAGAAAATTAAAAAATAAACTAAATGTTCATGCAACCTCAGTGGAAGCAGAAAATGTATGTACTATGTGGCTGTACATAACCAGGTGTTATTCTTCTCTGGTTTAGCTCTATTCACTTTTATGCTATTATATCAAGACTGATTCAGTATAAAGTTATTGATAATATTTATATCTGGCAGGTTAGATAAATGAGATTAGTGATGTTTGAGAAAAGGCCACATTCCTCTTTCTTCACTTGTGTTGAGCAATGCCTAGTTCATTCAACACCCCTAATGAGCTTGGGTGGCTAGGTGTGGAATAGAGCCCATCCTGAAAACACACGTCAGTGTCAGTATCTGAGCAGTCAATGTTATGACTTGTGGGCCAGATTCCCAGGGAATTTAGATGTCTAATGGATGCCTTACATCCCTGCATTGCTGCTCAGCTGCTGCACAGTCACAGAAGCAAGCCAGCTCTCTAAGGGTCTGTGAGTGAAGTCGCCAAGGTAACTACACCACTGCCACGAGGTGTGTATGTATTCACTCGAGTCCTGACACTGCCAGCAGCTTGTGCTTGAACACAAATGGGAATCCCAGATCTTGGCTGCTTCACCTCTGCAACCCAGTCTAATGCACAGTGTAGAAACTTAAGTATGATAAAAAGAATGTGATGCCACCTTAAACCCTTGCAGTACTGGGAAAGTGCACACACGCCATGTGACCAGTCTTCCCATACCACTGTTCCCCATACCTCCCCTATACAGAGACAGGAGCAGGTTTTCCACCTCTGAGGGGAGCACAGGAACTAACGGGTTGTAGAGCACTTGTAGACAAGAGCTTTATTGTAACCTTGTCCAGGCAAACTGTTCTACGTGGCATAAATAATTAAATGCTACTGGGCCACACATAAAGAACGTGAGATTAACTTGGAAAGGCACTCACCTGGGAGGCAGAATAGTCAGAGTGAAATCTCTGTTCTGATATTTAATTATTTATACCAAGTAGAACATTTTTGCCAGACGAGATTAAGAGAGACACACCTAATTTAACAGCCTGCTTAACATTAAGTTCAGCAATGGTCATGCGGAACATTAAGATAACTGCTAGTATGTATCTGATTAAATACAAATTAATGTGTTGGCAGAATCAGGCCCTTTGTTTCCCATTCTCAAGCTGGCAAAAAATACACAATGCTTGTTTTCAACATCAGTAAAACAATCAGCTTTCTTATAATAAAGTATTAGTATTTTCATAATAAAATATCATCTTCCTTTTCAGTTATAGGCACTGAATTTGTAAAAATATATAGATACCTAGGAATGATTGAATGCTGTTGCTGAAAAGTGAAAGCTTAAATTAATATTGTTTCACATGGGATGCAGTGAAAGAGGTAGCTGAAAATGCAAGATAGATCATTCATATCAGTAAAGAAATCACAAATTCAGTGATTTGCTAAAGATGCTTTAAATGTGGACTACGTAAACAAAAGGATCCTGCTCATGTGATAGAAAATGTTTATTTAGAATTTAGAATTTGCTTCCTTTAACTACTGCCAGGGAAATGACCTTGATGTTAAAATATTAGTGGAAAATTTGACTTTGCTGGTGAGTGCTGCAAGTGGAAATAACTATTGTTGGCTGTTTGCATGAAAATGAAGAGCTGATGTGACAGCTGATTTGGTTGAACTTGACGTAGCTGTATTAACACAGAGTAGCCGAGTGTGATGAAGTCGGTCACTGCAAGAGGACATGGAGGACCTGGGGTCCTGTAGATGGTCAGACAGTTTGAACTGCTCACCAAGCCAAGAGGTACAGTTCAGTAATTTTATTAGAATATTTCTGGAACGGTTTGTCTCACCCAAACTGATCTTTTGCAACAGGCTTGTAGTGGAAGATTTGCTCTTATTTGTTACCGTGCACATGCATTCCTGCTAAAGTCACTGGGCAGCTAAAGGGAATGGTTGGCTAGGGAACAGCCCCACGGCAGAAGGGTACAACTGTGCTTTTCATGTTTGCCCTACTCCACTTCCCTAGGGCTGCGTAGCCTTACTGTGCCACACTTGTGATCTCAGACCTCAGTGGCTTCAAGCCAGCACATCACAATGTTGCCATCGAGGCCGTGCATGCTCCAGGCTCTCTGGACTTTCATTTCCCTCCTGGGTCGTGAGGTTTGCTCATGTTATTCAGGTTTGACTAGAGCCTCAGATAGACTGCGCTACAGACTCACACACTGTGACTGCTCTTTTATTTTATGAACCACACTGACAAGTTGCTAAAATATAAAGGAATTAAGTTGGTGTTGTTAAGCAGTTGTTATGCTGCCGATGTCATGAAAGCCATTCATGTCAAAGTTTTCGAGTTCCCAGATAATCTGGAAACCAATGTGTAAAACAGACACTTACTCTGCTCACGTAATTTATTTTGCCTAGGAAGCTTTCTCTGATTTCACTCCATCCAGTGCTATCAACACTTCTCATCAACTATTCCCTTGTTAGAGCATCAGTTGGAGAGCTTTTATGTGGTTGCTATTGCTAAGAAAACTTTTTTGCATATCCACCATATTTGATTTCCCTTATCTGTGTTTTTCAGAATACATCTTGGCAGGAATATACCACAGGGCAGTATTAGTGTTCCCGATTCCTGATTAATTCACTAGTCACATCAGTGCACAAATCTACAATAACTGCAAGCCATATTTTATGCTCACATTAGACAAACAACCCATTCATGGAGGAGAAAATGGCGAAGTTGGGGACAAAGGTCATCATCCCAATTTGAACATTGTTCACCACATAGGAAGACCAAAAAGTCATAAGGGATTCTTAGCAGTCACTGATTTTAATAGTGGAAAGAGGAAAAAACATGAAAATCTTCTGAGAACTCTTCTGTGAACAGGACTTGAAGTGAGAAAAATGGCCTTAGGCCACAAAACCTTAAAGTCTCCCTTCAGATTCTGGTCTGCATCAACCAAAAGTGGGGTGCAGTATCACATGCAGAGTTTTTAGATTTTATTACATCTGTGACTGTTCTTTAGACTTACTTACACCATGCAAACTGGAGCTGAAGAAAGGTGGAAACAGGTTAAAGCAGAAGTCTTCCTTCCACTAGCTTCCATCCTTTGTTGTAATTCTCCTTTCTGTTGCTTCAACATACAGGTTATATAAAGTTCTCTCAGCTTCATGGCAGTCTAAAAAAGGGATTTAGCTTTTTAGTGTAAAAAGGGGGCTGATGTGATGCTCAGAAATGAGAGGAAAATTGCAGTGTAAAATTGGCTTGCATGTGCACAACAGAGTGGATTGTGATGTGAAAGGAAGATTGTAAGGGCTGATTTGATTAAAAGGCTGTGAAAGCAATGTCTGAATGGGTAGGTCTAGAATGAAAAGGCTTCTGGGGGGAGCCATTTCCCTGCAGGGTGGGGCTTTTGGTGTTTGGGTCCGCAGATGCTGGCTTCAGAAACACTAGGATTTAAGAGCACGTGCTTGGCCTTAAGTCTGAGAGGCCATATTTTCAAGTGTGCACATGGAGCCATCAATAATTTCAAAGATTTTTCATTTGATTTCTGAACAGAAGGGAAAACTTGTTTTGCTTTTCAAATGGAGAGAGAGATTTTAGGAGTTCTGAAGAAGACCTTTTCAATATCATGTAGAATCTGCCTACCACCGGTCCTCTTTTCTCGATTATATTATCATTTAATAAATTATTCTCCATATAATAAAGATAGTCCAGAACAGGGGAAATTCATGCAGTTTACATGACTGTGTGAATGTGTTTCATATTCAGACATCGCAGTGGGTCCCAACCAAAAATGGGGCACTTAGATGCTCTCACAGTACAAACTATTAGGCTTATTGTGTTTATTATTAAGGATAAACAGAGCTTAGGGTTGACACCTAGACAATAAACAAGAAAATTTTCCTCTTCTACAATAGCTATATAGTGAAACTATACCCGCCAGTCACACACAGTAAATGATATAAGTATGTCAGATGTGCTCCAAAACCCTGCAGAAACAATCTGCTGACAGCAGCACTGTGCATGGGCAACAAGTCACCAGCAGGTGCCTATAGTTAATGACATGACCCAAATTTTATATGTTGCCACAAATATTTAAAGAAGGGAGACTGAAATGTATGTTGATTGGTACAATGTACTGGCCTTTCCTTTTCCTTTTCTTTATAATCTCTAATCAAATTGAAATTGTTTTTCTAATGAGTTATTTGCTACCCCAAAGCCCAATGCTTTATTCATAAACAAGTGTTGAGGTGCCTGGGCAAAACAGTCATAAATCATTATTCACATAGTTGAAATTTTTGTCAACGTCTTTCATCTCCAATTTGTATAAGGACAGGGCTTGCACTCCTTTCAGCACACAGAGTGACAGGTTGAAACCTGAGCTGGGCTTAAAGTGATTTCCACACACAAGAGAGCTCCACTCCTTTGGTGGGAAGTACACGGGAAGATTCTGTGTGGGGGAGATACTTTGCAAGTACTCACATTATTTATTGAGAAAAAAGTTGTCTCTGCTAGATGAATTTGCATCAGTGGGGTTATTATTCATATGTGAGAGACATAAATAATAGAGCTGGAAGACCCAAGTGTGCTGCAGTCTCAAAGCCACATGATATATAAGGATTTGAACGGGGCGCATTAGCATTATGCAAGTGATTTGTTAATGAAAACTTATAATTTAAGGAATACTTATTTCTAAGGATGGAGAAAAGGGTCTTTAAGCAGGGATCTTCTATCAAGTGGAAGTGCTATGTACTGGCTTTAAGAATCTCTGATTTATATTTAATAAGAAAGCAGAAGGGCAAAGGCAAGCCTTTTGAAAGCTAGAAAAGCAACTCTGTCCCTCACCCAAGCCTCAGGAAACAGGGTCAGCCTGCAGGGGAAAGAAAAGGAATTTATGTAAATACACAAGCTCCAGCCGGAGGTTTAGTTGAAATATTTGGTCCTTAAAAATCTGAAACAAAAACCTTCCGCAGAGCTGGCTATCTAGGTTCTGCATTTTGGTAGAGAAACATGTAACATTGTGTTTTTATTCATGTCACCATAATGGAAGCTGACTTGCTTTTTGAATAAAAGATACTTTATCTACCTAGTGACAGGAACTGAGATGAACATCACTTACTGCAGGTTTATTTAAGATACATCTCATACTAAACAGAATGCCCTTTATAGCTGCAGAGATATTTCAACACAAGGAATGGAAAAACTAGCGTAAGGCAAATTTTCACTGTAAGCAAAACACCTTTGTAAAGCTTGTGTCTACTCTCTTGTAAACAGACAAAGGAGGCATTTCAGTGGCAAGATACATGTTAGCTGAGGTAAACCCTCTTTGGAACATCACATGGCCAAAGACCAGCGCCTGGAAAGCTTGAGTCTGTTTGTGACAAAATGTGCCAGTGAGCACAGGGCAAAGCAGACCTTTCTGTGGCATTTCTCTCAGTAATGCCTTGATGTAAAAGGAACAAGAACTGGGGCTTGTTGCACCATCCCAGCCCTATAGATGCTGGAGGAACTGTCTGCCCATTTGACACCTCTTCCAGCAAGTTACCATGCCTGCACAGCAGACAGTCATTGGTTGCTGCTGGCATGCAGCAGTCAGCTTTTCCCCATAACAAGAGACTATAAACTGCATCTGGGTCTGGAGAATAACTGGGAAGAAATACAGGAGTGGAGGGAGTAAAACTGTAGAAATGCCTCTGCTGAACCACAGAATAAACTTTTGGGGATGTTTTTTCCTTCACCAGTTTCTTCTAGGACTGATTCAAATGATCTCAGCAGTCATTGCTGCTAAATACGTTTAAGTCATGCATAACAAAGCACCCTACGTGCATCAGCCAGCAGCTGATGATGACAGACAGTATTTGCCCTCAATGTACAAGTAGATTCTGGTCTTGCAGTTCTGCTAAAGCATCAGGGAGCCACGAAGCATTTAGATACACAGCTTCCTGTCTTCTTGCTTATCCTACCTGTGTCCACGCTAAGGGCAACATCCTACTTAATGTAGCACCTTCACAGCATGCCCAGGATTTTGCCATGAGAATGTCATTGCAACAGAAGGCAAAAGATTTAGGATTTGCCTGCCCATTCCACACATGCATCTTACACTAATTGCTTGCATGCAGCACTATACTTAGCAAATCTAAGAAACGAGGGACACCTCAAGATGTAGCAACATATTTTTCATGCCTTAACTATTGTAACTCCCTCTACTACGGGCTCCTTACATCCCAGTCCTCCAGATGAGAGCAGGCGCATAATTTGGCTGCCTGATTTTCTTCACCAGTGCAGGAAAGCATTAACCATATCTACACCATTTTCAGCTGGTCACATTGCTTTCTTCTTCTGTTTGGGTCCAGAGCAAGCACAAAGTCTTCCACTGATTTGTTTGCTGTTATTATTATTTTGGTGAAGGGGAAAAATGGGAAAATGATGGAGTATATAATTGCTAATGGTAAAACTCTTCCTCCCAACTGTTTCTGCATTAGAAATAGGTCCTGGGGAGAAGGCACAGGTGTGAGGAGGAGTCTGTGAAGCTTGGATGTCTAATGGATAATATCCATTTACCCTCTTACCATTCTGATGGTAGAAGTAGACTTGTTTTTAGGCACCTGCATATCCTGCTAGTGTGAAATGCAGCATTCAAATGTGGACAGTTCTGTGAAAAGAATAAGGAAAGGTGGACTTACTTTGATGTATCATTGTAATACAAAACAAAACTCATTCTAGAAAATGAATGCCAGCAGCCATATGAGCATGTACCTGGACCAAACATCTGTGTCTGAAGAGCACAGTGGGAAGCGACCATATGCTCAAGGAATCTTATTTCTTTTGTTCAAAGCTACACATGAGACTATCACAGGAAACCTTGGTGATTAAAAACAGGGCCTCACAATACTTGATAACCAAACAGGTATGAGCTATTTAGCCATTGCTAACCTCTATATCAGTGGAAGGTCATTACATCTAAATTGGTTTTCTTGGAAGCTGAAAGATTTTCCTTTATAAGAATGTCTGTGCAGATCACTTTTTTTTCACAGACAGAATTATGTGAAGCTATGATTTGCACCAACACAACTTACCTGTGATTGCAGGTACAACTGTACTTCAGCAAATAGCAACTTTTTAGGACGTTTTCCACTCCATATTGAGGATCTGGATCCATGATCCAAAAAATGGAGCTTGGTCAACTTCTGTAGACTAAGCCAGAGTAAAGTGATGGAGCCAAAAGACAAACCAAGGACAGAGTGGTTCAGCACACTAGAGGCAGGTATAGGATTGGGGACAGTAGATGCAATCTTGCTTGCACTGAAGTCTGTGGGTATTTGGAATCCCTGTCTCCAGCTGAGCTGTGATTTAACTCACAGGTCTTTAGAGCCCGGAGCATTAATGCTTTTTTCATTGAAGAACATTAGCCAGGGGCCTCGTATTAGCTGGAACTCTAATAGCAGAATTGCACTGTGATATTTAAACATGGCCCTACTTCTGCTTGCAAAAATCCCTCATGCCAATATTTATGAATAAAGCGGAGCAGGAATTATTTTCTTGGGTGTATACAGTTCTCTGTTCTTCCAAGAAGGAACTGACTCTCTTAAGAACTGTAAATAGTCCCAGTACTTCCAAAGATAATTAACTGTGCAATCGAACATGTGTTACTCCATGATTAGTGTGTCCTGGACCATGTGTTACTCCATGATTAGTTTGTGCACTGTATTTTTAACTAGCGCAGTGAAGAGAGACAGAGCCCCAGTAGGATGCAGAGCTCCCTCTGCTCTGACTTGTGTGCCTCTAAGGAATCTGGGCAGGCTCCAGACCTCAGTCCTAACAGGAAAACACATGTGGCTTCAAGGGAAAGGATTCATTTTACCTAATTCAAGTCATTTGGCAGGTAGGTCTCCAGCCTAAGACAGTTGTAAAGGTTTCTTCTGTAGTTAGTGGAGAGATACAAGCACTTCCACAAGCAATTTGTCCCACTAATTGCAGAGGGCAGTTCAGCTGCCAGTCTGACTTTCTGCAACTCTCAGCACACACCTGGCTGCACATCCAAACTTCTCCCCTTGTACTCTCTCCTTGATTCTTGACAAAGTGCACTGTCAAGGGAGCTCATTCACTTAAAAATGTGGGGGTTTTGCCAGATTGCCTTTTGGTTGGATCAATTCTCATAAATGGTTCATAGTACAGTTTTAGGATGGGAATCTAAATGTCCAGCTTAGACTAAATGCAAAATTGTGAGAAGCTGAAAGCTGAGATTAATCCCATGTTATTTGTGAAGGCCATCATGGCAGCGGGGTAGGGACAGTGGGAAATAGAAAAGAGGAAGAAGAAACCATTTAAATTCCCATAGTTGTTGCAGGAAGCTTCAGGTCTGAGAAACAAGGGCATTTTGAGGTAGTCTACCCACCCATTCTTCTGCCTGGCAACCTCTGTGTCCCCTCTTAACCTCAAGGTTGTTCCCTGCAGCAATGTGACCCTGATAGCAGTGAAATGACTCATGCACAATTTCTTACCACATTTCAGAGGACAGTAAGCAACAAGGAGTGGGGAAGGGTTGAGGAGCAAGCTATATGAAAAGGGACAGTTGCAAAACTGTACAGAGAGGTCACACACATTTTGCTTTAAGTACTGAAGGCAACTCTTGTTTGACTGGTGCTCCAGTGTCTCAACAGTAACTCAAGAAAAGCAATAATCTTGCTTCAGAAAACAAATAATTGCTATGAAGGAATTTCCTTTGTATTGGAGCTGTTTGTTAGTTTTTATCATCAGGTCTTATTTACATTTCATTCTGATTAGTGGGTTGCAGGTCTTAATTCAGGCACTTGACTGCTTAATCTATTCCTAAAACTGGATGGATTTTAGAGATAATTCAATTTTGACCCTTCTGTCAAAAAAACTCAGACCCAAAAGCAAAAAAGCCCTGATGTTTCACCCACTCCCTGAGCAAAGGCAAAGTCTTAAGTGACACAATTCTTCCCCTTGATTTCCTGTATCCAACCTTTGGTTACCTTCAATCATATTAGGTAGTATTTCCCTCCATTTCACTGGGGCTAAGTGTGGTTTAAGGTTTGCCTTAGTGAGGATAAGTGGGAAAGAATTTGGGACTTCAGTGGCTAGAGCCAGAGGGGAGAACAAAAGAAATGACTATTTTGGTAATTCAGCTCAGATTCTTCTCTCGTTGGTTTAATTACCACACCACAAAGGTGTTACCAAACCTAATGAGCTTATTAAACAGGATCCTGCTCCCAGGCACACTTGCGTGATCCTAGAATAGTTCCACTGGAGCTCCATGACTGCCTCATTCACTTTAAAAGTCAATTTTTATTCCTATGGACATATCTGGAACATGTTACTCACATGAACAGGTCTAACTTTTTCTTCTAGTCAGGCATTTTCAGCTCTAGATTCAGACACCTAAGTTTAGGTGATTATAGTGTAGGTACTGTGACATTTGTGTCCAAGTTCCCACACAGGCAGTAGAGAGCTAGGGCTTGATTAGTTTCCTACACATCAGTGCCTAGCAGGGTCTAGGACAGCTCCGTCTGAGATGTCCCAGGACCCGCAGCTGCCGTTTGGGAGAATCACAAGTTTCCTGTAGTCATACCTGCCAGCTCTGTGCGGATGTCTCGAATATCCAGAACTGTCTTCATGGCACTGAACACATATTTAGGCAACAGAATTGAGCCCTTGATTGATACAACTAGCAGAACCTAGAGAGGGATTCAGAAGCCAAGCGTAGGCATGCACTGCAGGGTGGTCTCTAGACCCCTCTGGTTGAATTAGCTGGATCTCCATGACTATAGTGGGAACAGAGACACCCAGCATGCTTGTAAACACCTGTGGTGTAGATGCCTAAACTGAGATGTCTAATCTGGCGCTAACCTGTTCCCCAGCTGTCTAAGGGTATGTCTGTGCAAGTGTGTGCACTACCCACACGCTAAATTGGCTACAGCTGTGTAGCCAGGTGAGTGGAGCGCTCAGCCCATAGTATTGTACACACTGGCTCTCTGCAGGGTATATTAGTTTGGGCCCAACACTGTCACAATCATAATTACAGAGCTCCTGGCTGTGCTGGGCAGAACCAGCTCATGCTTGTCTGCCAATGCCAAGGAAACATATCCCAGGAATTACGTATCTTTTCCTTCTTCCCCTTTTAGGAGTCTGACCAGACTATTACTATTTAAATAAATTGTGTTTTCCATGTAATCTAGTGTAAATATGAACCATTTATTTTCCTTAGTCATCAGGGATTTTGATGTGTTCAGTCTGTTTAACAGCAGTTTGTAGACTGGTGTTCATTACCATCATTTTTTTTCTAGTACATTCTTTCCATCTGCCAGGTTTGACACTCTGGTGCCTATCTTGATCTGCAATGCAATCTCATAAATCTAGCACTGGCTATGTATAGTCTTTTTAATTTTAAAAGTGCTTCGGAAGAATCCTTGAAGAAATCAGGCCTACCTGCAAAAAATATTTCACCTAAAGCTTCCCTAAGCACCTAAGTCTCTTGAAAACAATGGGATTTTAATTCCTAAATTCCTTTCCCCCTCAGTGAATACTAGTGTTGAATTTTCTATTTTCCATGTCAGAAAAGAACAGCAAAAATTTCACAGAAAGTAATATTCTGAAACATTTTGATTACAGAATATCCAGATATTCTATTCTGTTTTGTTTAATTGACATGAACTGCATTTCAGGTCATCTTAGGGTTAAACTGGATTTCTTTGTTGGAGTCCATTGCCCTATGTTGTTGTGTTTTGGGAGCCTGATGCACTTATTTTTCCAATTGTTGGAAAAAAAATTGACCAGACTTTACTTTCCCCAATGATGAGACCTTGTTGTAGGTGTTGTTTGGAAAGTGTTCACCTTCAGGAAGTCCAACTCAAAGCAAAATATAAGCAAAATATAAAATATTGCTATGTATCTATGTGATATGATAAGAAAGTTTGAAGTTGATCAGATTTGAAACTAAACATTTTGAGCACAGTATTCTGAATTAAGCCAAACTGTTCCCAAAACAAAATTGAAATTTGAAATTTACTGCTGCAAGTTACTATCATAAGTGGTAGCATAACAAGAGACTAGAAGATCTAAGTCATAGAAAGTATAGAACCAAATATAGCATAGAGGAGATACAGGCTGATTTCCAACCCTTTTTAAAAGTTGCCAAGCTGTTCATGTGCACTAGCAAACAGCATCAACTTCATTTTAATAAAAACATAAATAAGTCTTTGATGGCAGTACAATATATGCCTTCTCTGATGTTTTCAAAACCCAAGATAGTTGTAAATTTAAGGTCATCGATTAAAGTTTATCAAACTGATTTTATATTATTTCAATCCTAATTTTCCTCATATAAACATTTCTTATGACAATACTTCCACTGGGTGACTAGATGAGGCAGTTCAGAAGTATAAAGTTTTTGAGGTAATGAAAATATCAGACAATAGATTGATATGAGAGTATAAGGAAATATTACCACCTGTCCAGACACAATGGCACCCGTATTTGCCACCCACAGTTTTTCCCCTGAACAGCTAGCATCCATTTTAGCCCTCCCTCAGCCCTGAGTAGACACATTGATGTTAATTATCACTTTGTAAATTGTCACTCATGGCTGTCGCCTCAAAGGATAACATAATTATGGAATCGTATTACAGATAATGTTGTTTATTGGATATTCTTTCTTCAGCACCTGTCTGGGAACAGCTCTTCTTTAGGATTTTCTCTGTGGATACATCTCATAAATATGTCTGTAGAGAGTACTGTGCATCAGCTTTTCTGGTTTTCCAGTTCCAGATATTAATGAGTCTTCTGAATCTAAGCTCTTGAAGACACTGTCTTATGGGAAGGATGTTTAGGTATAAAGGGGTGTTTCAGGAAAACTTGCAAAAGCTTTTTGCCAAAGAAAGAAGGTTAGCATATTTTTTGTAAATCTGGCATTTTATTCTAGACTTTCTCCTGGCCTGAGAAAGGTGCTCAGTCTAACTGAAGTGGAACAACTTCTGTATGCAGTTATTACAGTATAAAAGTGAATATACTAGTCTAAGATATTTGCATATGAGAAACACAGAAAAGGCACCTGCAGAGCACATTTTGTGTGTCCAGGTTCTCATTTGTACCAAATGAACTGTATCTGTAAAAATCACATTCTTAACTAACATTGATTTGGACATGAAAGCTGTGAAGACATGGCCTTGATCTGACAGAGAGCAGGGAAAATACATCATCTGGCTCTTACCTCGCACTTGTCTGCCTAAGGCAGATCTCCATTCTGTTGGCCTGGGAGTTCCACCAGCCCTTGGCAACACAGCACCAGCAGGTTTGTACTGATTTTTGGAGCCAGGGTGGAGGCATAGCATCTCTGTACAGAATGTCATGTTGATTCCTCCAGAGTCTTATGGACCTTTCTGTCCAGGGCATAATTCCTCTTTTGTTATTTTCAGGACAAATATCCACAGGACAAATCTCCTTGACTCTAGTAGAAAGGTAGCACTCTCCTTTCCTCTCGTGCTCTCCCCTCTTGATTCTTTCCAGCAGCTTTACCAGTCAAAGTGGCCATGCCTAGTACAGTTGATATTTTATCTACTGAAAATATGGCAGTAACCTGGCAAGCTGTGCCTTGCACACAGAAGAATGCAAACTTAAACATGAGTCTTTTGAGAAAACTACACATAGGTTATATGAAAATGTGTTGAAAAGTGATACGTATAGATCTCCTGTTTGACCAGAAAACTCTCCTGAAAATCACAGAGCAGCACAATGGCAGCTAATATAGGACTGCATCATCTCTCTACAAGAATCCCTGAAAGAGGAGAGGAGGAAGGCATCCATCTAGAGTTTCTACATTGTGCGTCATTTTACTGGGCTAGGCTCGACCTCTGGCAAGTGAAAGCTGCCCCCAGAAATACCCATTTCAAGTTTAATTTGATTATGCCTTTCTACCAAATGCCTCTCTGGCAACCCTGTTTCTCCAGGGAGGTTGCTCCTCTGCTTCTTGTCCCCCTTTCCTGGTTCAATGTGCAGGCCCTGAATGGGGCAGTGCTTGGTGGACAATTGGGGACATCAGCCACAGAGGCTTTTTTGGAGATTTTCCCTCAATGAGGCATCAAGTGCCTTTCATGGGCAGGCTGGAATAGATCACAATCACTTTGCCTTGGGGCAGAGACATCAGCCTTGAACAAACCACACAGGGACAGCTACATAAGGCTCTTTGTTGATTATGTGGGCAAATATGCATGTTTGAAAACTGTTTTGCTGATCTTGGGTCCTGAAGTTGGGGTTTGTTTTCCAATCTAGTTTGCTTTCCTAGGACACTAGGACATGTCTTTATCAGCTTTTCATAAATGGTCTGTCCTTGCCATTCCAGTTATTTTGTCAGTGGGTTGCTATAGTATAGTTAAAATGCACTGTTGTTGCTGCATACAGGTGTTGTTCCTGGGTTAGAATCTTCTTTTAAGATATTTATGGGAAGTACTGCATTGATATAAACATATTGAATATAGGTGTCTATGGTGTTAAACCATGAAGTTTGTTTTTTAAAGCTGTAAATCAAAAGAGTCTAGCAGATGAGCTCTGGGACAGATAGCAGGAGTAATCACTTCATCTGCCACATAATTGTGTTAGTGGTTACTACCATGATAGTGACAGCAGCGGAAGTGAATGTGCGCCAGTCTCTCAGCTGCTGTGGTTCATACCGACTGCATTAACGTAAGCTGAAATTGTAATGTAAGCTGAAATTGCTGGCAGGCTGTGCTGCAAAGCACCTGTGAACGGTGGGAGCTCCAGGGTCAGCCCAGGTTCACTCACTTTGCCCATCCTGCTGTGGGGATGGTGTGGTTATAACTCTTCACGCAAGTCAGTCAAGCCTGATGGAGCCCATGTCCTGCAGCCCTGAGATGCTTTGGGTGTCGACTGCAAGTGGTGAGCTCGACAAGGCATCTGTCTGGCAAGGGGCTTGGTCACTGTGGCTGCCTCCAGCAGCCTTAGGGAGAGGCTGGCTGGTGTGCCCCAATGCTCCCCTTGGGGATGCCAGGTCTGCCCATTGCTTCTTGGAGATCTGGGATTTCTCTGAATACAGGATGCAGAGAGCTACTGGCAGTCAGGAGTGCTTGCCAGTTGCCTGCAGGGATATAGCCCTGGCCCTACAGAGAAAGGAGCATGGCCTACCTGCAGTAAAGCTGGGTTTGATTCACTGGCCTCAGTGCAGCTCCAGGCAAGACATATGTGGGGTAGCTGACTCAGTCTCTGAGCTGGCCAGTTGTGAGCCAGCTCTGGGCTGGAAGCCATTCAGCTGCGTTAGTGCAGTGCTATGCCTGAACTAGTATATCCTGCTTCCCAGAGCGCTCATTTGCTCATATTTAGGTGAAGTATGGTTTTGGGGCTGGAGCATGTCTGTACTGACGAACCTGATGATTGACATGAGTGAGCTCGTGTCTATGTCTGCTTATACGGGCATAAGCATCTGTTCCTTGCTTCATATCCCTCTCACAGTAGTTTCCTGCTCCCAACCAAGGGAGTGCCACTATTATACGCTGTGAGGATATCGGATATTACAGTCATAGGAGTTGTATAGAGGGGCATGTCTACTGAGGAGCTAAAGGAGCTCCTTCCCCTTAGTGCCATACACTGTGGCTATCCCCGGTCTCTTGATGTGGCTGTACAGTGTCCACGCTTAACTTTTGCCAGCCTGCAGCCCTGAAATGGGTGCCTATGCCAGGATAAAGAGACATCTAACACATGCAGAGCAGATATGCAGGCACAACAGAGGAGAAAGTCACGGAAGTTGAATCTTCTCTGGCTTCCTCTGTACCAAGGGCCACTTCAATGTTCCCAGTTATTACTACTTTGAGCCTGACAGCACTTTTGACCAGTGTATCTTTCTAGCTTGAAGACCAGAGGGAGAATCCACCATTTTCCTTTCTCATTTGTTCCAGTGGCTGACCTCCTTCTCTATTAAAAACTGTTTTTCCCACTGCAGAATAACCCCTGCCTTAAAAAATAAAAAGGTATTAGTCAGAGATAGTTAAATCTGACCTAAGTAAAATTTAAAAGTGAAAGAACAGTCTCCATTCCAAAATCACATTATTGCCCAGAATTTATCAAGTATTATTGCTTCTGGCAGTGCTATCCCTGAAATAAAAGGGCTTCAATTTAAAGAACCACTTAGTTTCTCATATAAACAATAATGAGATATTAAAACATATATGAGAACTGAAGGCTCCATCTGTCTTGTAAAAATTAGTCTTACGTAGCCACATGTTACTACATAGGCTTCCTGGTGTGAAAGCCCTTGTTCAGCTGGGCAGCATCGCTTGTCATAGCTAGAGAGAGGTAAGAGACAGTCTGTCCCACTGCTTTGCTGAATCCCTCTGAATTGCTGAGCAGAACAGTTTATAGTGATAGGGGTCACAGCTATCAAAATTTATGGAGGACTTGAGATTACTTCATTACTTGTACCGCTGACCTTGTGGCAGGGCACGACATCCATGGGCTGCAATCCTTTCAGCTGTTTAAAGCACAGGTAATATCATCCAGAAGACTGGGCACTGAGTTTTAGGCACCGTCATTAACTTGTCCTTGTGCCTGTGTGTTTTTTCCCTTCCTCCTCTCCTATAGTTATCTCGTAACCTTTTTGGAGCAGGGACTATTCCCTATGATGTTTGTTCTACACATAGCGGAACAAGGCCTGTACGTGCTATTCTCATACAAATAATTACACAATGTAACGTATAGACCTTGTCGTCTGTCAGGCCATTGCCCACTAAGAAAGGATACACCACTGTTTTGAAACTATAATATAGTATTAGAGGGACTAAATAGTTAATTCTTATGGAAATTGGACGTGCTGCTCAAACGCTTCCCCTTCCTTTTGTTTTTAACCTTGCTTTCCTGTCATATGTTATCCTGCCCCCACCCCATCCCTTACTACTAGCTGCCAATCTGGTATTTGCGTCTGCGTGGAAATATAGCTGCTTACCCCCAGGAACAATACTGTTCTTTATAGTTAGGCTTGGAGATACTGAGGCATTTTAACATCGCCCATATTCTCTTTCTGGAAAGGAGGGCAGCCTGCAGGCTTAGCATCTTTGGCCTGTAATCTGAAAATCCATATTTGCACCTCCCACTGCCATGCCCTGGCTGAGCCACTCCACAGTCAGAGCAAGGAGCCAGCTAAAATCCCCCCTACTCTGTGCAGCCTGCATGTGCGCGGGTGCATGTTTCTAGTCTGTGTGCCTGCACACAACATGTTACAAGAAACATCAGGATTACATTGAGCCAGCTGAGCACCAGCATTTGTTGAACTCAGCCAGCTGCAAACAAAAGAGAGAGCAAATTAATATTAGCAGGCAGGCTCTCTAACCAAGCAGTTCAAATGCTAAGTAAAAAGGGGAATGCAGAGAAATGTAAGAAATGCAGGAATCACAAGAAATGTTGGCAGAGGCAGCAGTGAAACCAGAGCCCGTGCTGGCAGGAAACATTTTGCAGAATCAATGGAAAGAAGAAGGATTCGTGCTGGTGCGAGGCCGTCTGTCTGACTTACTGCCACTCTGAGGGCGGAGGGAGAGCAGGGACTCGTACAGCGGAGGAGCAATTTTAAGAACCATTTAGGAAAGGAAATGAGAACTGAAAAAAAAAAAAAAGACTCCCTGATTGAGAAGCCAAGTAATAAAGTACTGAGGTAGCTTAAACAATAAATGACGACTGCTCATTAGTTTCCTGCTCATTATTTGTTGGCTAAAAACAAACGAAGGTTATGGGAAACAGGGTGAATTTTCTTGAAAGTTCTGGGAATCAAGACAACACGAAAAGGGGGACAGGGGACGGGGGAAGGGGAAAAGTTCAGGTTTTACAGCAACTACTTCCTTGAAAATGTCAGATGCAGGAGTGTGCATGGGCTTCTGGCAGTCTCATGGTGGGCTGGCTCCACTGACTTAGCGGCAAATTACTTGCGTGAGACTGGAGAAGTGGAATGAAGAATCAGACCCCACATTTCGGGTGCAGAGAAACTGCAGGTGGTCATCAGGGACTGGCTGAGGGAAAGAGCTGACTAATTCCTATGGTTTTCTGATCCACTTCAATTCCTCTTGGAAAACTGAGGGTCACCTTTCATTTAATCTGTTTAAAAAGTTGCCTGGGAGAATGCAGAAACACACCAAAACTTAGAGTCAGGTCATTGGTACTAACGCGTTGTGCATGAGACCTCTCTTTCTTTGCTCCTGTGGCTGGACTCAGGGCACAAGATTCTCTTGAAATAGCAATGGTTTATTTAATATAACATTTCCAGCCAGTTAAATCAGACTGGGGGAAAAAATCTGCCCATATATGGCAGCACAATTAATTCATTCCACAAACTTGGTAGCAACCTGACCAATCAACTTGCACATTCTTTATTACTGGCTTTCCCACTTGTTTTTAAAGACAGTCTTATCTCTGCAAATCGTGGGATTCTTTGAAGTTCTGTATCTAGAAAATGAGCAAGAAAAGATTTATTCATGTCTTTGTTTGCTTATTAGATATCAGAAATGAATAATCATCTGTATTTTTCTTTCTTTCTTTCTTTCTTTCTTTCTTTGTTTCTTTCTGGCAGCTTCTTCATTTCTTCAGGATAATTTACATTAAAACATGGACATATAGACATATCTATCTACCTGTCTATCTGTCTATAGACATATCTGTCTATGTAAATATAGACAGATAGCTTACAGGATAATGGCTCAACAATGCCGATAAGGAGTGCCAGTGAAATCAGAGACAAGGTTTTATGGCTCTTCTATCAGTTCGCTTTAACAATTTATATACAGGTAGGTAATTACTTGACAGATACTTTGCCCATTTTCATAGTTAACTCTTATTTTAATGCAATTATACAATTTCCATAAAGCAAAAAAGGACATATAGCTTTTCACATCTAGGATGAAAGATGGCGGTTTTAGGAAGATGAGGAGTTAGGTGAAGGAATGAATCAAACAAAAAGCTGAATTTCCCAGCTGGCTTTCCTTTTCTTTTTTTTAAACAAGGGAATCTGCAAAGATGATGCCATTTCCTTTAATAAAAAAGAGAGCTAATGTTCAGACCAAAAGTATGCCTATGATTAGTCAACATGATTTAATGTTCCTGGAATGAAGCAAGTTTGATGCCAAATATGGGGAGCTTCTTCTTAAACCTACATCATAGTTGCTTGGAGAGGTTATATTCAGTTAATATAAAAGGGCTGGGAATTAACTTCAGAATGTCTTAAATTATGAAAGCTGAGCTCTGTCAGCTCTAGGCAGAGAGCTTTGATCTTTTGCTTTGTCTGAGCTGAAGTCTGGTAGCCCAACAAGGAAGATGTGTAGCTCTGTGTATGAACTGACTGTCACTGCCGCGTGGATTCCTATGCTGACTCTGATATGCCAAGCAGCATGGGTGACACGTGGGACGTGACCTCTCACTCTATGTGATTACCTGGGTTATAGTTTTTCCGTTTTCCTTTGGGACCCAGGTTCTTGGTAACTGTATAAATGAAGAGGTGCCATCTGAGGAAAAGAACAGAAGTGTTCAATGATACTGATAGAGAAGTATCACTTGAAACAGAGTTCAGAAAACGTGAGGAAGGCTCAAATGTGCTGATCCAATATGAATGAACATGTCAAAGAGATTCACTTGTCATCAAGTTCTTGAATGCATTTGAAAGTATGCTTAGGCAACATTTACTCATTCACAAGTTTGCTTCTCTACTGTCTTGTTACTGGAGATAGATTCTTCCCCCATGGAGTTACATCTTGCAGAGGTGAGAAAGAAACTCCACAGGGGGAGAGAAGAGATAAAGGATCTAAGCCTTTTTAGGTGAATGTTACCAGGCAGGGAACTGATTTCTACTTGGGCATGGAAACAAACTAGGCTTTCCTAACAAAGACAAAATTCATTTTTAAATGAATTTAAATTCTGTTTTGGCAGTGAGGGGATGTGAGGATAGGGACGGGCTGGGGAAGAGGTGACTTCTCATACTTCTGTCTTTCCATTCCTGCCTTCCTGTAGTTTTCCTTGGAATGCAGGCAATTTTGTGGAGCTGGAGGCTTTTTTTTTATCCTTGTTCAGATGGCTTTATAAAGATGCACATAGCACTGTGTACAGGGGGGATGCTCTGCCAAACAGGTGGCAGGTCTCCATCCTTAAGATTAAAGACAGTGTAAAGATGAATGCAGAGACATACAAACCCAGAGAGCCTGACGGGCTTTTGATTTGAAAGCAAGAGCAGCAGTCATTCAGCAACTTTTTGCAGGAATAGTCTGTCATCCATCTGGGCACTGTCCTGTCACTTCTGTGCTTGAGAAACCTGTACAAACATGAATGGGAGTTTTATGGGCATGACTGAAGGATACTGATGTCAGAGGGAATTCTTTCCATTGACTTTAACTGCTTTAAATCAGGCACCACTCTAACCAAGATTTGCCAGAGATTGCTAATTTTGGATTACCCTTAACGTTTGGAAAAATCTCTTTGTATCAGAGCTCATGTCAGGCATAGTTACATTTAAAATATATGTAAATGAAACACATATGCACAGAGTGCTCCCATTAGTGTTAAGAAGCCAATTTATATGCACTAAAGCTGAATCCACTCTTAGCAAAGAAAATTCTAGTGAGGTATAAAATACATCCTAATCACTAAAATGGCATTTGGAAAGAACCCTGGGATGTCTGCAGAGTGCAGAACAGTGTAGCCAAGAAACAGAGTGCATTAACAGAGCATCTCTTTCTTTGGTATCTCTGTATTTGGCTGGATTTAACAGGGACATCCCAGTATGCAAGGATTATCAAGCCATCCCAACAAAAATCTGTTGACAGAATCTCTGTTTTGTCTCAGATTTTTTTCTGGATACCAGATTTTTCTGTCTTCTCCACCCCAGCTGCAGTCCTAGGATTTAGGGTTATGTCTCCTGCACCTCCATGTAGCCCTGCGGGGGAGACAGAGATCCCAGCCCTGACTGCGGCTCCGTTGCTTGAGTCAGATCACGTAACCCAATGAAAGGATTTGGTCCCTAGTCTGTAAGAGCAACACCAGACACATACTTCTGTGTCCATTCAAAAAATCCTAAACTGGTCACTCTGCTCTCCAGAGCATTGCACAGTGATCAGGACATGGAAGGGTACCTCAGTCACTTTGTGTCTCAGCAAATCATGTCATCTATCTACTCAGAAATGTTGCTTGCTGTAGTGATTTGAGTATCCCAAGTAACTGGCTGCATCAAGACCTGTTGAAAGGAGCTTAGAGTCTGAGATCTCTGAGAAAACAGCCATGGTCATTTAAAATGCCTGCCCTGCTGACAAAGATTAGTTTCCCATAGTAGAGTTGGCAGGAAGAAAGGTGTACCTGAGCTTCAGCTGCTGCATTTCCCCAGCTGGGCCCCTGAGGATGTGGCTTCACATTACACCTCAGCTAATATGAGATTTGTCAAATGGCCCTGTTTCTTGGCCTTTCTCTCTGCCTTAAATTGGATCTGGTAATTTTCTGGCTAGATGATGAGTGGATCCAGTGGCTGATCTAGTGAAAATTATTCTTTGGGGTTTTTTTGTTTGTTTGTTTGTTTGTTTTCTTTTTGCATGGTTGTTTTTTTGTCAGTTCATCCAGCTGAACTGGCTCACCCTGCAGCCCTGTAATTGCTGGAGCCAGTATGAGAACAAGCAGGAGTGTGGGGCTGCGGGAAGACAGAAGAGGAGTAGTACAGCTGCTTTCCGCAGTGTCTCTCTCTTATCACTTTAGGTGTAACCTGAAACCAAAAACTTACTTCAAAGCCACTTTATCAACTATCTAATCTACTATATCTGGGGGTGAACTGTTGCTTTTTAAAAAAATGGAATGCCCAACTCACCTTGCATCAGGCTTGGCCTGCCAAATTGTCCCCTATGGCCTGTCCTGCTGGTAGCTACGCTCTTTGACAGAGGTTTCTCAAAAGTGGTCACAGAGCAGGACATTGGTCAGATGAACTGGTCCATCAGTCTGCAGCCCGCCTTCTGCAGCTTGGTCCCTGGGATGCAGCCTCAACCCAGGTGCAATACGTGTTATGGGCACATCCGGTGATCATTATGCCAGTATCCTGAATCTTACCTGATGGTGGCACATCCTTTCACATGGGAGGAGTGCATCTATGCCTTGGTGACAGTATTATCAGTGGGTTGCATTAACCTGTGACAGGAGCACATCCACCTCTGGCTAGTGACAGGAGATATTTGTATGTTGCTTGTGGGATAGATGGACACTGAGTCAAAAGGACCAGAGAGGGGCCACTGCATGAGTAGCCCAAGAAGAGGATGCTTGCATGCCAAAAATTAATGTTTAAGCCTGGCCAGCAAATTTCAGTGCGGTGATGCCATGCATTTTGAATAACTAAAGGTTTGGCTACTTGTGCATTATATGAAGTAGACTCAAATCCAGCTCCTCCACCTTCTCTCTGTGGTCGTGTGTCCTCTGCATTTTAGTCATTGTCGTGACCTAGCTTTAGTGGCAGAGTGAAGAGGAGTAGTCCCATCTGAGTACCCTGGAGTCTGCAAAATGTGAGCTTGAATCCTCTCAGGCTAAGGAGCAAATTGGAAAAGAGAAAAGGCTGTCATAGATGTCTCAGCATGTGTGCAAGGTGCAGGGGAAGTCTGGCGCTTATGTGCATCAGACTGTGGACATCCATTACAGTCCCTGGCAATCGTTAATGAAAAGTTGGATTTACCTTGCATGTGCACAAATACTTGGGGCAGACGTAGCCAAACTTTGATCAAGAATAAAGAAATCCCAGATATATATAGAAATCCCTCAAAATCTGCTGAGAAGGGGAATGTCCAGGAAAAAGTACACAGAAGTTAGCCCTACATGTGGGGAAATCATGCTAGGTTATTACAAAAGGATGGCGTAGTCATTGTGTAGTGTTTTAAATGAATGAAGCAACTGAATTCTGTGAGGATCCTGCTGGTGAGCATTAGGCATGTTTAAGACTCACCTACCAGACTTGACTTTCTCAGGGGATGAAAGAGGAGGAACACTTTCATTTTGAATCTTAAATGGGCTTAGGCATCAAGTGGATATCATGTTGCTTAGTCTGATCAGGACTAGAACACTTCCAGACAGAGAGGGAACTATGACTTGAAGCACCTAAGGAATTTTACAGCAAGGTATCTGTGCAGTATAGGGGACTCTAAGGTTAGGGGCAGCTGAACAAGAATTTCTGGACTTTGCTTTGAATTTGTGCCCCTAAATTTAATCTATGGCATCCTTCATGGAAAATTTCTTAAATTTTAAATTCTTTAAAACAACCAGTGGGTCTTACATGAGGACTTTATATCATAGAATTTAAAATAGCCAGCAGACCTATCCTATACAGTGGTATCTTAGTGAATGTAGACCCCCTCCACTTAAGCAGAGATGAACATTTCATATTTATATCAGTAATTTGATAATGTTTTCAAATGAAGCATCTTCTCTCAGGTTCAGGGGCCCCAGTATCAGGACTAGTAAAATCAGATGAGTAAGTGAGGTTCTCCTGTTAGCAAAGTTAGGTAATGCTTCATGCAGGGGCTCATTCTAGCTTCCCTTACACAAGCAGTTTGGGATATGTTCAAATATCAGTCTCTGGGGACTGATATTTTTTGTCAGGTATGGCATTGCCTGGCGCAAAATTGCAGAGAAGGTTGCAGTGAGACAAGTTTTGAGTGATCCAGCCCCAGCGTGGCTTGTTGCCTGGGAAAGGTGCAGAGGTACTGTAGCCTCATCAAGCAACAGCCATCTCCAGCTCCTCCGAACTGCACTTCTTCTTGGAAGGATCAGCCTTCTGACTTCCTTTTAAGAAGGATGCCTGGTCTGTCAGCTGAGATCACTTCAGCACAGGTCACTTGCATCTCTCGGTGATCTACTTGAAACAGTGACAAGCACAGACCTCAAAGCCATGGTAGCAGCATCCCCAGAGTGACCTGGTACAGGAAGGCTGTGGAGTAGATGAGATGATTCTTACCTCCCGGTCGATTTATAGCAGTGCAACTTCCTTTACATCAGCTCAGCGTACAAGCTTATATAGCTATATACGAGAGTTAGTTCAGGTGCAGCTCACAGCACGCGCTGCAGCAATGCAGGTCCCTGCGCAGGCGAACTAGTCCCTCGCGTGTGCACGCCACTTCTCAGGCAGACTCTGCAGCCCACACTGTCTCTGCACTGCCACAGCTACTCCTCCTCCTCAGCAGCACCGGCTAGCATGTTTAAAGACTGCTCAGATATGTCTACGCACATTGCAGTCAGGGCAGCCACTGCAGTGCTGAGACACACTGACTCATGCCTGCTTCTCCCTAGCATCACACTAGGCTGAGACACCTCTTGTTTCCAGGGGGAACAAACTAAAAAGAAGACATTAGAAGAGGATAGTGCAGGGTATGAAATCCACCACAGCGGATAGATTACCAGGCTTAAATGTCATTCTCTTTTCCCCTTTTTTTTTTTTTTTTTTAAACACACTGGGTTTACAATATCAGCAGTATTTTCTCCCAGGTTTTCTAGACACAGCATCTGAAATCTCTGCTGCTGCTGTAGTGGATAGTTACCAGTCTTTGCTCTGACCTGAAGTGTAGCTGTGTTCACAATTTTAATGAGGTTGCAAACCAATCTGTATGGGCCTGTGAGCCCTGTTAAGAGCGACCCATGTCTTGCGCTTTTTTTGGCTTTTTTTAGGTGGTGGGACCACGCTTTGTATCAAATCATGCCACAAATGTGTGCATTCCAGCTCCTGGTGGCATGGTCATTTGTGCCAAATGCCTTTCATTGTTCTGAAAAGTTATAAGCTCCTTGAAATGGAGTTAATAGCGGATCCTTCACTCTAGTCATGCTAGAAAACAATTGCAATAATGAACAGAGCTCATGCTGTGTGCAACCTTTGTCTTGAACCATAAGGAACAGGAAACCTATGTGGGTTTTCTTGCAACGACCTGACATTTATAGTTGCCTTCAGAGCAACAGCTAGTGAGATTAGGCAGCCATGAACCCCATGCACCACAAGTCTCAAAGGGGAAAATTCATCAGCGAGGCTCCTGTCCAGCTACGGTATGCATTTGAAAGAGAGCCACTTGAACTTGCAAATGGTCCTTTGTTTACCTGCTCTTCTTCCCAGTGGTTTGTCTGTTTTCATCTCCACTGGGGTGCTAGGCAAACCCGGATAAACTGTGCAGTCTTGAAATTTGGAGTCAGCTCCCGGGAGCAGCAGGAAATCTCTTTAGGTGTGCCAGGGACGTGCGTTTCCTAGTCCACACATTAAGGACTTGCCAGTTCTTTCCTCAGTGTTATCCAATGGGTTCACAAAGAAACAAAATCCCTATTCATCCCTATTAACATAGGCCAAAGAAAGGACTAAAAATTATGAATACTCTCTCTTGCCACCCACTCTCCACTGCCAACCAATAGTCCGTATCATAATTGCAGTAATCCCTCTAAGCTCAGGAATCACTGGCTGGGGATGGGTGGTTTCAAAAGAGGCTTTCTTAATGCATTACATTCTTCATTGTCATGCTTGGTTGATTACTGAGGGTTAAAAATGAGTCTTGATATTGGAGATTACAGCAGCCATGAAGTGATGGTTTAGAGATTCTACAGGTTTGTTTCCTTCTCTTTTTTTTAAGATGTGAGAACAGTATCAGGGGAGGAAAAGTAATAAAACAGATTTGAACAGTATATAGCATTTTTGTATGTTTCTATGTATGCTTTTAGCAAAGGCACGTATTTTTGCTTGAAAAGCAGTTAGGGTTTTTGTTGAAAACCAATTTGGGCTTTTGGGTTTTCCAACAAACACATAAGAAAATTACAAAGAGCTGAGGCTTCTCCTGCAAATTGCCATTTTCATGAAAAAGTGATAGATTTTGTTGAAAAGGGACTACTGAATGTTTTCCAAGGTAGTATTTGAAACTCTTTCTCTGTTAAAGCTTTTTTTCTTACAGTCCCATCACTGGAGACAGATTTTCAGATAGGATCATCTTCCATTACCACACCAAAAGCAAGTGTCCATGAATGTAATGTAGTTCAGGGCACTGGGGATTTGGCACTTTTTAACATCTGTCTACAATGGCTCCTCTTGATACTGCTGAGTGCTTGAAAATTTGGCCTCTTGTGTCAAAGGCTCTTGGCTTTTCAAAAATAGTTTCACATAGGAACTCCAGCTCCTCCACTTCTAAACTATGAAACTAAGAGCTAAATAAACTGTGTGCATGGACTCATTTGTCAGCCACTTGGTTGTATTTTCTGTGGAATAACTTACCACATATTTCCCAACCAAACTTAGAGATTCGTGGGCCTTCGCGTATTACAAAAATATCTTTGCTTTCACTGCGACACATACTGAAACCGAAGTTGAAAAATGATGAACCCAAAACAGAAACAACAAAAGAGATGCCTTTTTATCTTAACTGTACATGTACATGTACTTAACATTTTGTTTTGCTGTAGAAGTACTGGGAGGGAAAAAAGCCCTAGCACAAGAAGCTCAAATTCTGTTAGCTGAAGCTAAGAGAGACCATATCAGACCCAGTTTTCAAAAAGGAATGGTTAAACTGTCTAAATGTTTAAATGTTTGAACAGTGTAAAAACCTGTACATGCAGAAGGATGAGCAGGTGTCCAAAACATATTTAGGTGTTGAAGAAAAGCATGTGGAAGAATGTGCAATTTGGGTGCTCGCAGCCCAACCCCCTCAGAGGCTGCATCCCCATAGCCCCCTGCAGCAGAAGGAGTGATGGGGCATTGGTGCCTCTCCAGTTTCAGAATTGCACAGGAAGCATACCATGCTCTTTTCTAATTTCTAAACGACTTGTGCAAGCTCTCTGTGTAACAGTCTGTGGCATGACCACTGAGAGGCACTTCCTGCCCAATTGCAAGGATGATTTGGACTCCGAAGCTCATTCTGTAGTGTCTGTTTTTGTTTCCTTTCTTTAGTTTTTGCCACAGTAAAGTCAGGCCACAAAGCCCACACTGTGGAAGCAGTTGGGCAGCTATTTCTCGAATATATAAAACCATTTCAAATGCATTTGCAGAAGGTAAGCAGTATCTCTAAAAGCATAATGAATAGCAAGGCAAGGCAAAAAATGGACAGATGAGAGAAGGGAAAAAGTATGAAAAAGCTGAGAAGCTAACAAATGGTTGTCAGAATGAGCAAACTGAAAGTAACCATTTGAATAGAAGGCTGTAAGACCTTTAAAACTGGGATGAGGTGGAGATAGCAGAGCACCAGGTGGTATTCATAAGGACTGGTGGGAACCCTGAAGGGCTACATGGAAACCATGGAGCCTGCCTGCACCTCCCAGTGACAGCATGCTGGGATGCACAACTTTCTTTTTCTTCCAATGTCCAGGGAAACCCAGGCAGGCAGGGAACACCAGTGCTCTTCAATAAGACCCCCCAGCTGCCTGCTGGGGGAATCAAGACTGCAAGGCTCATTGCTGAAGACAAGCTCAGATACAGCACAGAAGAACTCTCACTTCCCCTGCTAGAGTATCACTGCCCTTTTTCCAGCCAACTTTTAATCTGGACCACATCAACCTTGGTCACCCATATTCTTTAATGCTGAGGATGCTGTTAATATGCCTGCTGGTTCTTAGTGGGAGATAACTAAAATTAGACTTCAAGTACAGTATAATTAATTAGTAAAAGAGTGGCTGAGCTTTGGATGCGTTAATGTAAGACTAAATTGGTCCCTAATTTAACTAAGCAGGAACTTAAAACTGAGAACATGCTTGATCTTACTTACTTGCAGTATCAGGCTCTTCCTCAGGCTGAAGTTTGCAAGACCCTTTCTGCATGCTGCAAGGTCGTTAGTCTCTGGATAGAGGAAAGAAAGTAAAAGAGGGCTTTTCAGACAGCAGTTTCTTGATAAGCGAGGGGCAACAGGACCTATGAATGCTGATGGTAATATTTTCCCATACTTTCTCAATCTTGAGTTTGGTGTTCTCTAAAATATGTTGAGATTGTTGAATTTTAGATGTAGATGTTTTGACTGCCAAGTCAGTTTATATTATGAATAATAACTCATCAACGTTTCACCAGAAAAAGAGATTATAATTAAAACAGACTCTAAAAATGATTTACATATTTTGCAATACCACAAGAATGTGGTGGTTTATTATGTCAAGTTTGTCAAGATAGACTTATTTTGATTACATGTCAAATCTCAGGTTCCTGTACACTGCTTATGGCAAATTAACTACAAGAACAGAACTAAATGTGCCCACTGCTTAAAACTGAGCTAATTCTACAGAAAAGCTCATTTTACTTGGACATACTTTTGTTTTATCTCAGTCATAGCTAGCTAGGCCTTCTTCCCCCTCAGGAATGATTTCAAAAGTATTAAAGGCTGTAACAACTCTGAAAACAGAAAGAAGAAACTAGCTTGTGACCAGTCTCAGTTCCCTGTGAGGTCTGTGGACACTCTCCAAAACCTATCCAAACTAAGCATCAGCACTGTTTAGGGAGAAGGTGCATGCCACTGATTAAAGTGGGCCTGTAACAGCCAGGACACTAAAGAATTGTCCCCAGCACTTCCAGGTAATCAGTGCGTGATTTGGATGCTATTGAAAATTGTGTCCAGTGAGATTGTGTGGCTTGTCCTGAACTGATCTCTTGAGATTGTTTTTTTGTTTTCAAAGGAGAGATAGCCTAAGAGCCTTAGACCTTTTAAAAAATTTGCCTCTGATTCACATAGGTGCTTTTAAAACAACCTTTTTGCATTGGTTTCCCCAAATGGAACAAAGAGCCAGTACAAACAAGTTCGGAGAAGTATAACAGAAGTATAAATATAAAGTTATTTGAGCTCTTATACAAGTTCAATCTAAATGAAACCCTCAATTCATTTCTTCCTAAAGTATGAGTAAGCAGCTTTGATTGTGAAAAATAGTAACGTACAAATGGCAGAAAAAATAAAAAGAAATTCTTCCAGTTCAGTGTTGCATCCACTGAAATTAATTGGAAAATTCCAGTTGAAGTCACTGGAAATGAAGTCTATATGAGACATGCTACATGTTTGATCTGTTTCTTTAAATAAAAACATCCACATGTAATTACCACATTATCAAATATATACCCACAGCACACCTGGAGCTTTTCAGGAGCTTTTTTTCAATTGAAAATGCTTTCATCAGAAAATACCACTCTGTTAACACAGAAACTTATATCCACTCTGGCAAAACTTTTGGTAGTTTGTCAGGCCCAGTGATTCCTTGTCAAAACCAGCAGGATTGGGAACTATGCCTCCTAGATAGTCAAAAGCATGTTCAAGATCCCAGAGACCCCCAGAGCACACATCCAGAGCTCTCCCTCTCTGACTGAATTCTGAGCAAGAGCCATAAGCACTGGGGAATTTGTTGTCCTAGGATGGAAAGAAAGGTTTTTTTCAGCCCTCCTAGAGCTATACGTTGTATAAATAATTACATCCTAATTAGAGTAAATTTTCAACTTCTAGGGCTGGAGACTCATTTCTTCTTTCTTAATAAGTAGCTATTTACTCACAACAGACCATCTACAGAGGGAAAAATTGAGAAAGCTGCATGCAGTAGTTTCAGATTAGAGCATTTCTCTGAGATAGAGCAGATTCAGGTTCAAACCCCCTGTGTGAATCAAAAAGGGTGCAGGAATTTGCATTTGATGGTCATCCACATCATAGAACAGTGTCAGACTAACTCTAGTACTGAATGTACTCATAAAATCAACTCGTATTCAGTTTCAGGAATTCATTTCCCCATGGATCCTCTGCAGATTTGGTTTCCACTAGGTTCAGTTCACCAGCTGATCCTAGCCCACTGCTGGATTTTAGACTAGCGGCTGTAGGACTTCTTCCAAAAACAATACTAGATTCCTTTACATTCTTTACAGCCTGCCCAAAGAAGGGTGGGGGGAAGCAATTTGTGGAAGACTGGATACGCTGGGCTTTTACTTGTCGATACCAGGTCTCACATAGCAGTCGGCTCTAGATGCTCTGAGGAAGATGTAAAATCTCTGTAACTGGCAATTATATGCATTATCATGTCTGTGGAGCAGCTTTAATTTTTTTTCTCTCCCCAGTTTGTTGTTGATGATTTTTTTCTATTTGGTTCCATTTCCAACAGTAACTAAACTCTTCTGAGGTCTAAATGAGACAGCAAATTAGTAATACTCAGTCAGTTGAACAGAGGGAGATAATAACACGGGAAAAGTCAAGGCAAGGCAGGTGTGCTCATGCCTGTCTGAGACATCTGTTGCAAAGTCTTCTTCTGAGGCTTGGGTATTAATAAGTGGTAGCTTTCTGTAGTGTTAGCAGTGATTGTGTGTCTTCTGTGAAGGATTCCTGCAGCACCAGGTATAAAGTAGTCTGTACTGAAATGCTTCTTCTGATATTGTATTACTAATAGCGCTTGCATAATATTGGTGCTTAGAGGCCAAAATTTTCAGAGGTGACTCCTGAGGCTAGATCAGTTATTGATGCTCAAGCTAAGATCAGAGCTGAGATTTTTTCAGTCTGCTGGCTAAACCAAATTATACCTGAAGGACATTTTTCAAGAGGTATGTCTTTTTGTTTTCAAAGTGAGACATATATTTTTTTAAGATGTGCTTGGTGCAAAAGAAATATATTTTATTTGACCTAACAGGAAGTGCTAAGCTTCATTTTCAGGATTTAAAACCCTTTATTATTTACTATTGCTAAAAATGTTGTTTTGAAAAGCACTAAGAATAATGTACTTTTTCTTTTTTTAATATATATTTTCTAGCTAAAGCAATCACTAGATCTGTTAAATTCTAGGAATAGTTTCTGTCTTCCCATAAAACATAATTTTGATGAATAATGCATCTTTCACCAACATACCTGAATGTTACCCAGTTTACAGAAAATGTTGAGTGCTTTTTGTCTGCAAAGCTGTAACTGTTACAGTTTAATCAAAAAGACCACCCAAAAATGAGAACACTGGATGTTAATAAAACAAAAGCCTTTCAGGCTGGCTATGCTGTTATGATAGGTACACAGCTCTCTTGTTACTAAATACAGAATAATATAGCTTAAGACAAAATCATTCCATGGGGGACAAAGAGAGATCGCTTAACAATGGATTTATGATTCAGAAAACATTCCACAACATCAGCCTTCCCCCCTCAAAAAAGGAAAATGTAAAGATAGGGAACATCAGCCAAGTATAGTATCAAGGGCATGCAGCAATTGTTCAGTGCAAAGTGGAAAAAGCAGTAAAATCACTTGGAAAGTTGATGTCTGTTCAGGTTTGTTTTTCATATGCTCTGACACACTGGCGGGGTTGGCATCTAACACAAGCTGAGGTAGAGTTCACGCGGGGCCAGTGGCACACAGTGGTGCAGGCGTCGCGCTGCTGCCTCGTCCATGCTCCTGTGCAAAGGAGCCTGGGGCACCCCAGGGGGAAGGCAGACAGCAAAGGTGGGTTGAAAAGCTCCCCGGCCACGCAGGCTCCCCCGAGTGGGACCCTCTGCATGGTGGAGAAAGGTCGTCTCGATCCCGAGAAGCAGGACGCGGAGGAGAGAAATAGCACCAGGCTTTGCCAAACGCAGCTCCGGGGCTCCCCCTCTTCCCAGCCACCTTCAGGAGAGCGGAAAGGGCACCACACGATGTGTGAGCCAGGGAAGGCATCAGGGGCCTGCTCCTTTCCCTGCTCCTAAAGTGAGTGGTAAAGCTGCCGCTGTGTGCAGACCGCGGGGTCAGACACCAGGTCTAGATTTATTTCACCTTTATTCAGCACTACACTGAGGTCTGAATCTCCATCTGGAAAGACCTATCTTTCTCCATGGACTCAAGAGGGGGCCTCTGATGACTATGTTTCCAATTTCATCACTTCAGTTAAAATTTGGTTGAGGTGGCTCTCGATCCAAGTATCAAATTAATAAGATCTATAGTCCTGATAACTCTGCATCTCTATTACGTCTCCCATTTTTCTGCATAGCTCTTTTCAGCCGCAAATTCTTTATAGTGGCATCTGTCTTTCATTACATGACTGCATGGTATCTGGGACTGTGGAGCATTTAGGCATAAAAATACAAATAGGAAATACATTTAATTTATTTAACTTAAATGTAACCTCATTGTGCTGAATGATGGCATGAAAGCAAGACCTCCAAATAAATAGTCTGTTATTTAATTTGTATTCATGTCTGGTATACTGTGGTAGTTCCTCTTTACAGCAAAAGCATATCATTGCCATATAAAAATCCCAGTGACCTGAAAAGAGGAATTTACCAACTGCTGTGTTCATGTGTTCTACAGTCTTTCCAAAAGCCTTGGTGCTGAACTTTCCTTTTGACTGGGAGAGCATTTCATGTGATTTTGTGTGAATCATTACTAAAAGAAAGATAGATTCTCACTCTCAGGCTGTGGAAACCATTGGCACACATTTTGGTTGAACAACATCAGGGCTATCTGAATACAAGCTACTTTTAAATTGCCTTGCTAGTGCGTTCAGCTCCACAGGAAAATGAACAATGGATTTTGTTACTAAAAGTGCCGTAAATTGTATTTGATTTTGCTTGCCGCCTAGAGAGTAATTAAAAAGCCATTTAAATGGAAAATAAATTATGTGGAAAGCATAAATTGAATTTTTGTGCAACAAGATGGTTCAATAATATAATTTACATAAAGTTCATGGTAGAGAGCTCTGCTTTGATTCTTTATGCGACTTCTGAGGTAAATTGCCCCCCAAACTCTAATGAACTGTGTATATATACACTTTCCCATAAAACACTTCTTTTAATGATCTATCAAATATGGCTACATTTTTGTCTGGATGCTCTACTTATGTGAATGTCTTTCTGGTGCTGCACCTAAGCAAATTGAACACAGTTGCAGTTAAGATCAACTCTGAAGGTAGCTATGTAAACGATGCCAGGGATTTTGCCTTCTCTTTTGGATAGGAGGTATATTTCTCATGACAATTAGTTTTTCAGCCCTCTGCTCAGTTACAGAAAAACAGTGGTGGTTATTCCCAGCAGGACCAGCAGGTCCCTCCCACACAGAGCAGGCCGACGCAGGTAATACCAAGTTCTGCAGAAAATGTAGATAGTACTATCACTAATAAGCCTGATTTAGTTGTTTGACTAACAGAAAATAATATGGTGTGGGCAGAGCAACTAGCAATTGGAAACATAACTTCTGCCTTGAGGTTCGCTTAGAACTGGGCTCAAAGCAAAATCATGAACATCAATTAATTAGGAGATTTTGCAGTGAACCAGAAAATTGTGGTTCATGTCCATGTCTCCTAGAAATGCTTGAAGGGGAGGCAGAACTGTGGAGTAAAGAGAGGATTTCCACTGGGGAAAGTCAAGTCCTTTCTCTTTTTGTCAGTTTTCTCATTTGTAGCGATGACACTGACAACCATTGAGATCTGTGGCTGAAAAGCTCTGATCAGGTCTGTGTGAAACTTATGCATGGAAAGATGTCTGAGCCTAAACAAGCACATTTCAAGAATCTCAAGTAAGGTTTTCCTGTGAATGTGGCCTGTATGCTGCAGGATGCCAGTGATGATTAAACCATTGTACTAATTACGGGCATCTGGGTAGGCTTAGAAAACCAAGGAGAGGTTGTTAATGCTCTAAGGTGTGGAAATGAGTTTAATCCCTGCCCCACCAATGACACTGGTGTTTATTTCATTTGCCGCTTTAACTATGTACTTTTAAGAGGGTCTGGCCTGAGCCATTGGACATGATTGTGGTGTTGTGGGAGGTCGCATGGTAGGCTAGGCCTATCAGCGAGGGCCTGAACCTGGACAGGAGCAGACCCCAGTCAGATCCCTTCACTCTGGACATGGGACTAAAGCAAAAAAGGGAGGTAGCCTCCATGGCAGAGTGCTCCTCCAGAGCTGAAACTTGCTGAAAGCATGGTGGACAGAGAGAGAAAGTACGAACAAAGATTCAGTATGTATTGGCAAGCAACTCTCAGCAGAAAAAATGTTAGGAGGCCTTGCTTATTGCCTGTGCAGAGTCTGATGTTTCAAATAATTCTTTAAATAATTATTTTTTATTTTTAAAGATTTAAATATTTGACTTTAAGCCTAGGAGCCTGTCTCTGAGGCTCTGTTGCAAACATTCGAGGTGTACTGCACACCCTTGAGCAGTTTGTTCTTAGCCAGTAAGCAGGGAAAGAAGGTCATGAATGGCTGAAAGCTAAAGAACAAAGGGACATTAAGCAGAAGGGCCTGTGGATCCCCAAATCATACTTCACCAGGAAAAGTCCAGGGAGCTGAATATGCTGTAGGAGACACCAGACAAGCACAATGCTTGGGAAAAGCTGCAAAAGTGAAGTTGCTGATAACAATTTGCAAATCTTTAATGACACCGACAGAGTATGTATGTTTTGGGGAAAAGTACAGCCATGTCACCATTACTTAGGGGGTTCTGTCTGGGACTGGTGGATTACATTGCAGGAGATGATGTTTGGTCTATCAGTCTAAAAACAATTTGAATACTTCCTCCTTTTAAGCTGAATGTTGGTCCGTGATAATGTCACCCCTGTGACAATGACACTGAAGAAAAGCCACAGGCAGTAGGGTGTAAACAGTTGAAACTCAGGACATAGAGTTTTGCTTTTTATCTTCACAAAAGGAATATGTGAACTCAGTGTTACTGAAACAGTGACAATATATAGGGGAGAAGGAAGCAGTAATTGCTGGATTTGGAATAGACTTCTCTCTTGATCTCTTTAGGAGTTTGCATTCATTTGATAGACGTGAGGCCGAAACACAAGAGGAAGCATTTGAGAGTTTGAGCTGATGGACTGCAACACCACAGCATATGCCCCTCACTCGAAGGCTGGGGCCCAGGGAGAAGCTGGGCAGTCTCATTGCCTTGAAGTCTGTAGGAAAAGAGTCCAAACCAGACACCTGAGGAAGAAAAACAGGTCATCTCACTAAATAGACCCAAAAGAATAATGTAAGTAAAAAATCAAGCATCTTCCACTAACCAAAGTAGGAGCCATTTCTGCAGAAATAACTGATGACAAATATATCTCAGTGCTTGATGCATCAACAAGGTCTGGGAGGAGACCCTAGATAAACACAGCACACAGTTATGACCATTCAGGTCTTCACTGGGAACCCTTTTGGGTTCCTTTCATAACCAAAGATTTTTGATAGGAAAATATGAGTTAGAAGGGAACTATGGTCTATACCAAAGCATGCCCCAAGGTCCCCAGCACCTTTGGAAACAGCTGTGAATACAGAGGTGATTTTCCAATTTGAAAGTATGATTTTCTAATCAAAAACAAGTCTAGCGGGGAAAAACTGTGCTTCCAGCACACTCTTTAGTGGTTTTGATGAAAGTGCTGGGGAGTAAAATGCAGAGTTGGAGATTGTTATGAAGTGATGTGACTTAAAACAAACAAGCAAGCAAAATCCTGTCAAAGTCACAGACAAAAAGCAGATTGTTATTACCAGAGCAGAAAGAGATCCTGCAAAAAATAATTGAGATTGTTAGCACAGGGTGGCTGACACAGCATGTTCCCAATCTCTTTTCACAACTGAAGGGCATACTCTCAGTAGTCTGCTAACAGACACCCGGCAAGCTAAATCTCAGATATTAGCAAAAATGTGCTATAAAAGTATGCATGGTTTAGGGATGGAAATATTTAAGAGAAGGACTAGTGGTGTTTTCTTCTAGCTTCTTATGAGCACTGATGTTGAAGAAGTTCATCTGGCAAAAATGCAAGAGCAAGTCAAGCAAAGGAGGTAGGACTAGGAAAAACTTTTTTTTTTTTAGGGAAAAGTAGTCATAGATGTGTTTAAATCATTCAGGAGAATGGGAATTAGTCCCCCAAGACAGAATCACAAAAAGTGCTATAGGTAAAAAGAAGACTTTGTCAAATTCTTTTTCACTTGTCAGAGTACATCTGAAATAGTAATGTCTGACTTCACAGTTTGGTGGGCAGGGATTTAATATATGCTATAGTATTATTATGCATATATCAATACTCATCCATCATCCCTCTGTGACTGTTAAGCAAAGAAGGTATCAAAATAATCATAGCATGACTCTGATCTGTGTTTTTCACTGTTACTGAACAAAACTTTGCTAGTAAAGCATGGATTATCACCTACTGATATTTGGTTCCTATAGCTGCAGATACAGATATGGTACTTTTGCTAAATGGTACTTTTGGACACCCTTTAGCAAAATGGCTCAATATAAACTGTATTGCTAATACAGCACACATGCCATTTTAAGTGTTGTCCACACACAAAGAGCTTTGAAAGTACTGTGTACTAAGGTATCCACAGCGGCACTGGTGGACTGGATTTGGCCGGCATGCTCCAAAAAGCCTGACTAGACTATGAGTCTAAAACAGGCAAACACGGTTGCAAGCTAGAACTAAAACTGAGAAGATGCAGTGATGGCTCTCCTCCTGGTAGATAAGGGTGAAAAGGGCTTTCATCGGGGTGTGCTCTGAAGTGCAGGGCATTTGTTGTGTGGCCTTGGCAAGTCTTGGGGAGAGTCACGTTCCAGCACTTTGCGGCTGGAATGGAGACCTGCTCCGCGTGGAGGCCCCCTGAGAGCACAGAGGAAGTGAAAGAGAGACACTGTATGCAAGCAGAGGAGGGAAAGAGAGCTCGAAATCTTGGAAATCCCCCAAAATAGAGTTTAATTATTAATATCTACTATGTATCTACTCTTGTTCTGTCTGTAGGCCTCTGGCAAGTTGAACAAATGAAACAGTATTTGTTTCCATAATAGCCATTGGGCTTGAGTTGTTTGATTTTCCATTACAACAAGATCATGCTCAATGTAGTTTATTCAGATTGGACACAGAGGATTCAAATATCTAAGGAGTAAAAATAGGCAGGCTTGTAAAATGCACTTTGAGACAATTTCTTCTTTTGTCTGGTTTCCAAAGGAAAAAAGACTTGTGCAACCACATTGTCTGTATGTCTCTGTCTGTTTGTCCATCTGTTCAAATAAGGTTTGAACCCATTAACAGGTTCTGATGAAATTTGTCAGAGGGGCAGAGGCATCAACAAACTGTGTTTCATGAAAATCAGAAGCTAAGAGGAGAAGTCTCCAAATCAGTGGAGGTGAAAGGCTCTAAGTGTGGTGTAATAGACGCAAAGGCTGCAGTCTGAGCTTACAGAGTCAGACTTTATCACACAGCAGAGAATCCACACTGGGCTGGGTGAAAGCAAGAGAAAGGAAGCGGTGAATAACCCATTCAAAGGCAATTTTTTAATCAGAGTTTGAACCTAACTAGACTTAGGTCAGCCAACCACAGGAAAAAAGTCTGTAGGAAACAAATTTTCATTGGTTCAAATATTCATGAAACTACTTTAATCACACTAGCCTAACATAGACTGAGCCACTCAAGCATTGGCTTTTTTATTCAATTCAAGATTTTATCCAAGCTGTTTGATAACAAAGAGGCTAGGCATTAGCATAACCTTTGGCAAGTTGTGTTAGTTTAGGTTATATAGGAACATATGTGAAATCTTGGTTACAGTAGCTGTTTGTGCCTGTTTTCTACTGTGTTTGTAGCAGGAAGAACCAACTGTCTTGGGACTAGGCTGAGCTCACAAAACTGAAAATGAACTTGGACCAAAATTCTAGTTTCCAGCATTGGAGGAACTTGGAATTATTCCTAGATGGATTTTTTAATAAGAAAATTAAATATGAGGCTTCCATATTATTATTGGTTTTTTATTATTATTATTATTATTATTATTAGGAATCTGAAAGCACCTGAGGAACTGGGGAAGAACTGAAATATCTCTTCACCACTCCTATACTTCTTTTAGATAACAGGCGGTTTTCTCTATGTAATGAATGTAGGATGGGGAAGAACACAGGACAGGATAGAAGTTTAGCACATGTGTAGCTGAAGAAAAAGAGCTGTGAATAAAATGCAATACTCTGAGTCATTCACAGAATCACAGAATTGCTGAGGTTGGAAGGGACCTCTGGAGATCATCTAGTCCAACCCCCCTGCTCAAGCAGGGTCACCTAGAGCACATTGCACAGGATTGCATCCAGGCGGGTTTTGAATATCTCCAGAGAAGGAGACTCCACCACCTCTCTGGGCAACCTGTTCCAGTGCTCTGTCACCCTCACAGTGAAGAAGTTTTTCCTCATGTTCAGATGGAAGCGTCTGTGTTTCAGTTTGTGCCCGTTGCCTTGTGTCCTGTCACTGGGCACCACTGAAAAGAGTCTGGTCCCATCCTCTCGACACCCTCCCTTCAGATACTTATACACGTTGATAAGATCTCCTCTCAGCCTTCTCTTCTCCAGGCTGAACAGGCCCAGCTCTCTCAGTCTTTCCTCCTAAGAGAGATGCTCCAGTCCCCTAATCATCTTTGTAGCCCTTCGCTGGACTTGCTCCAGTAGTGCCACATCCCTCTTGTACTGGGGAGCCCAGAACTGGACGCAGCACTCCAGATGGGGCCTCACCAGGGCTGAGTAGAGGGGGAGGATCACCTCCCTCGACCTGCTGGCAACACTCTTCCTGATGCACCCCAGGATACCGTTGGCCTTCTTGGCCACAAGGGCACATTGCTGGCTCATGCTTAACTTGGTGTCCACCAGCACTCCCAGGCCCTTCTCCGCAGAGCTGCTTTCCAGCAGGTCAACCTGGTACTGGTGCATGGGGTTATTCCTCCCTAGGTGCAGGTCCCTGCACTTGCCTTTGTTGAACTTCATGAGGTTCCTCTCCGCCCAGCTCTCTAGCCTGTCCAGGTCCCTCTGAATGGCAGCACAGCCCTCTGGCGTATCAGCCACTCCTCCCAGTTTTGTATCGTCAGCAAACTTGCTGAGGGTGCACTCTGTCCCTTCATCCAGGTCATTGATGAAGAAGTTGAACAAGACTGGACCCAGGACTGACCCCTGGGGGACACCGCTAGCTACAGGCCTCCAACTAGACTCTGCACCACTGATCACAACCCTCTGAGCTCTGCCATTCAGCCAGTTCTCAATCCACCTCCCTGTCCACTCATCTAACCCACACTTCCTGAGTTTGTCTATGAGGATGTTATAGGAGACGGTGTCAAAAGCCTTGCTGAAGTCTAGGTAGACAACATCCACTGCTCTCCCCTCATCTACCCAGCCAGACATTCCATCAGAGAAGGCTATCATCAGATTGGTTAAGTATGATTTCCCCTTGGTGAAGCCATGCTGACTACTCCTGATCACCTTCTTGTCCTCCACATGCTTGGAGATGGCCTCCAGGATGAGCTGCTCCATCACCTTTCCAGGGATGCAGGTGAGGCTGACTGGCCTGTAGTTTCCTGGGTCCTCCTTCTTGCCCTTTTTGAAGACTGGGGTGACATTGGCTTTCTTCCAGTCTTCAGGCACCTCTCCTGTTCTCCTTGACCTTTCAAAGATGATGGAGAGTGGCTTAGCAATGACATCCGCCAGCTCCCTCAGCACTCGTGGGTGCATCCCATCGGGGCCCATGGATTTGTGGGTGTCAAGTTTGCTTAAATGATCTCTAACCCACTCCTCCTCCACCAAGGGAAAGTCTTCCTTTCTCCAGACCATCAGATTCAAGAGATACTATCAGGTATGTTTGCCCTGGACTCCTGTATACTCTTGTCTGGTCAAAAGTTTGAATTCTTTGCTAGAGGGAAAGCTAGAAATTGATACATTCAGTTCTTGTTTCTGCTTTTATCCCTCACACCCAACTAAGAGAGAACACTGAGAATAACCTCAGTATATGATTGTGCAGTTGCATTTTTCAAAATTGTATTTGTTGCCTTTTCTTAAATAAGGTTTGCTTTTTACATGTTTAAAATATTGGGGCCTGGTTGTGACAGAATGAGCTAGGGCTAATGTGTTTTACATCTCTTTTTCTAAGACTCTTTAAGCATCTTTCTTAGGAGTTACATCATATTTTGTCCGTGCTTTATACGATGCTTCAAACCATAGCACCACTGTGTAATACTGGGTTGTGAGCATTTCTTCTTCTTCACCCTACACCAAATATTTTGCTAGTAGTGCCTAGAAAGTTAAGTATTTTGACAATACCCTGTCACTCTATGTTAATGAGAAAAATTTAGCTTGGGCTCTAATGTTATACCACACACAGACATACCACACACAGACATGTTGCTATAACCTTATTTTCTTCCCTTTATTTTCCTTCACTCTTTCTCTAAGTATATACTAAGACTATAAGCCCTCTAAAAGAAGGGCTACCCTGTTAGCCCATGTGCCCCACAGTCCTTGTCCCATGGCTGCCCCACTGGGAGATCTGTGGGAAAGCATTGACCATCTGCTTTCTATGGAAAGCGAGGTACGCAGGGCATGAGGGGGACAAAAATTATGTTTATCTGTATCTCAAACTAAAATTCAGTCAGGACCTGGCAGACGTGCTCACCTCTACCTAGGAACTGGGGAGCACACCTGAGTTTTACTGTTTCAAGATAGCCAAAGAGTTGTCAAGAGCATATTTTAAGACACTGTGCAATGAATTTAATGTTGAATCAAATCACTTAACAATTGCCCAGCTCTCACTGTTCCAATAATGAAAGATCTGATAGGTAACATAGACTTGCACACAGCTTTAAATGTTTCTGTATGAAAAATATTCAGACAAAACAGAGGGAATTCTGAAAAAAAACAAGAAGCGTGAATGCAAGGCAGGAGTTGAATGGCATGTGTAGAAAACTTGCGAGTACAAAATATGTACAGCTGGTTAAACAATGACCAAGGAGAGCCCTGGTAATTGTCTACAGCTATTTGAGAATGTAAACATGCAGTGGAGAGAAAGAGAGAGAAATTATTTAGCCTGGCAGTCAACAGTGATTTGGGGTTGCAGTGCCACAAGAAAGCACTGCCAAAGCCCCACTAGCACGTACACACTCAGTCACGCAGAAACCTCCTCTCTGGGTCAACCATTCTGAGGGGAGATCGCCTGGAGTGCAGTTACGGCTGCTGTGCCGATGCAAGGGAGATAGAGGAGTAATATTTACCAAGTCTCTGCATTGCAATTTTGCCTCCCAGACAAGACTCGGAAAGTGCAGTTCCTTGTTCTCTTGTCTTTAGACGTTGCTTTACTCTGTCACCTCATTTACATAATGCTCCCTTGTCCCACATAGCCCAAATTGATGTGATGAATACAGTTTTGTGTGTTTGGGTATTCATTATTCCCCATGTCCCACCCCCTTAGTTTTGTACTAGATAATCTCAGTCCCTGTGTAGAAAGGTCCTACTGGAGCCTTAATTAAAAGTAATGTGCACAAAATAAATGCATTTTCTTTCTTTCTCTTTGTGCCAGTTGCAGATTCCTGCCTGCTGCATGCTCTTCTGTTTCATCTGAAAACTAACAGGAGGAAAGAAGATGTCATAGCTTGTAGCTCTGGGGTAGGCAATAGCATGAGTAAGGGAAAATGGGGGAGGTGGCTCTTTTGCATTTAGAAAACCTGCAACTATGAAAAATAAAAAATTGAGAGTGGAGAGAATAAGAGACAGAGTTCCTCCTTCTGAACCCTCTCATCTCCAGTCATTTCTACATTTCTCTGCATTATCATTGCACCTCAAACAATTGCAGCAGAAGGTTATTATGCTTCCCGTCAGCAGCTCCTTAGCATATTTGCTGGGTGGTGACCTAAAAGGTTTACAACAACTTGTCTCAGCCTTCATTTCAGAGGCTCTTGGTAGTCTGGGGAAGAGTGAGGAACCACAGAAAGGAGCCACAAAAAAATTATAATCTCTTCTGGGAACTTTTGCTTCATGTTGAAGCTGAGGTACTGTGTGCCTAGATGAGGTAACCTTGAATTTGGATGTCATAGCAAAGCTGTGGAATCGTATAAATTTTAGTTAGAGGATATCACCAACTATTTGGTGATATTCACCGTCTTCTTGCCAGCAGAGCACAGCTCATGTCCACATCCCTTCTAGTATTGTTGTAAAGTCTAAGCACTCAAAAGATCGGAATTCCTCTTCTCTTTGACACTTCATGGTTTGTGCCTTTAGGAAGACTTTTTTCTGTCATTAAACCTCTAGGTTTTTTTTCTCTTTCACACCACCTACTACCCAAACTGGTATGAGTCTAATAATTCTTTTATTTCCTTTCAAGCATGGGACCACTATCATCATTCACCATTACTAGTGTGGTGATCCAGAGGAGACCTTTCCCACCTCAGTGATGCCTTTTGGTGGTTAAAACCTTTGTTTAGTAGCATATCAGAGTCAAGACCTCACAGTTTCTCATACAAATATTTGCAAGCGCTCTTTCAAAGTCAGTGCTTAGCAAGAATGATATATTTAGTTCCTTCTAATAAGTCACTTACTATAGCTCATTAATCATTGCTATTACCCTCTCAATGCATTTGGTGAATGTAGCAATATGGTATTTGAGTACTTCTGAAAATAAGACAGCTCATTAATTGAAGCAGTGTCTAAGACCACTTTTATTCTGTTATTCATTAACAACTACACAAATAGGTTTTGGTTCACAAGAATTTGCAGAATTCAGAAGCATTGTAAATATTTGTGTAAATAAATATTCATATTCAAAATAACATTCTGAATAGGAAGTCATGTTTGCACAAAAGACTTGTGTGACTATTATGAGCTTTTGTGGCTATTTCACCTATTCAAGGAATATGGCCTCTTCTCTAAGAGAATCATTTTAAATGATGCATAAATTAACAAAAATCATAATTTGAAAATGGAAACAACTTCACTAGTTCTTTAGAAACAAAGATCACATTAGAGATTGCACTAATTTGTTTTTCAGTTCTTCTGTGTAAAAGCTTATTTAGTCCTGGAAGCCCCTTTTCTGGAAAGTTATATAGAACTTGGAAGAAATTCTGTCCCTTCCTGACACCATCATCTTTTGTCTCAGCAGGAGACAATAAAAACTGTGCTGGTAATTTTGTACTCCTTACTGAAGTTTCTCTCCACTGTTAACGCATGTGTTTGATACTACTGCCTCCATGGATTCCTCTTTTATATATACATTGTGACCTTGACCCTTTTTGTCTAAAGCACCCTTGGGCAGACCATGAGTACCACTCACAGTCTCCCTTTTTCTTTTCCTCCCTTGAGTTACTTTCAAGCCCAATGAATCAGAGGTGGATTTTTTAGAAAGGCTGAATGGATCCTTGTAGGACCCCACTGAAATGTTGTCTTGCGTTGAAATGCCAACACACATTGTATTTTAGCGCAAGGGCACAGTAGTAGAGATAGGGATGAGAGACAGCAAGTTGACAGGGAAAGACAGCTAGCTGGCTCCAATGCACAGCTGTGGTGAGCCCAGGCAGCCCTGCTGCTTTTGGGCTTTCTACACTAGTCTTCATACAATGCTCAACCTGTGACACCGGCATTGCCCTGCTCAGTCTTTGGGGGAACATTTTAATGATCCGTACCCAAAATAGCTCCACATTGGTCCTGGCTGTACCAGACAGCCTAGTTTCCTAATGGGGTCTCTTATTGCCAAACCCAGGCTCCTGGCCTCTGCGTTTTGTATCTCCTCTCTTCATTCGCATTGTGCCTGCATCTACTCCTGATGCATTGCCGGATAAGGGTGACTGGTTGATTGCAACATGATGACTTCAATGAAAAAAGGTATCAGACTGACCTCAGGATGGTAGGTTCACTTCTTTGTATGCTGGAGTAACTTGTCTTTCAATTCTCTGGGCTCCTCCCGTCACCCTGCCATTGCTTTCTGGGAAATGTTCTGTGGCATAGATCTCTGCTTGTCAGTGCATGGTGATATCGGTGCATCATCCCTTCTACACAGGTGAAGAGACAACAGAAAGAATTATGGTTAATAAAGTTTAACAAATGGCACAAAGACTGTAAGTTTAACTTAGGCTCAAAGATCTCAGATGACTTTTTCAGCGGTGGCAGCTACTTCTTCTGGATGTTCTGTGCATAACATGTTCAAAGCTCTGCTTTCCAGCACATCTGTGACAAGTACATGTACCTCTGTACTGCAGATTACATGGTGCTTAAAATGGGATGAGAAAAAAAACACCAGCCTACAACACAGACATGTTTTCCTCAGTCTGTAGTTGTATGCGTACTGCTAGAGTGAATGCAGCATTCTGATCTCAAAGGGCAGTTTGGGGTAGTAAAGACAAAATGCTCCAAAAGCCAGACCTGGTTTTGAGACACAATTGCTACATCCTATTTCCTTTCTCTGCACCACAGGAACTGGGCATCTGCAAAGGTGGGGAGGTAGGTGAAGAATTTAAAAAGAAAAGCTTTTTTTGTGTTGGAAACTATGTAAAACTGACACTCAGATGGTAGCTCAGCTGCTCTGAGTGCCTGCTGAACCTCTTTCTCTGAAGGAGTAGCCCACACAGCTTTGGTAGTATTGATGAATCCCAGGTTATTATGCAGCCTTCAACCTGCACAGGAAGGAGACCTGGCTGTATAGATATTCCCAGACTCCTGGCCAGTTTTACCCAAGATTTCTCTAAGCCTGTCAGCAGTGCAGTTATTCTGTGGAAACATCGCAGAGTCTTACCTGTCCCCTCTGCAACATACTGTGGCATTGCATAGGGACCTATAATTTAATTCTTCTCCGTGTGTTAATGATGGGTATGAAAGTAAAATAACATTAAAATACCTTTAGAAGTGGAGCTACAGTGGAAACAATATCTGTTCCTTTGTCTAGGAAAGGTAACATCTCTGAAGTAAGGGATGGAAAACTTGCTTTATTTGTACAAAATATTTTTTCTGATTGTACGTATGTTAAGTGGCCTCTTAAAAATGCATATGCAAACCATTTAAATTCACTGCTAACTTGCATTGACATTCCATTAAGAAAGCTTCTATTTACCAGATGTTATTCCACACTTACTATTGATATCTTACATGCTACTTACAGGGAGGAAGCATTCTCTCAGATACCACTGTGGTAATTATTAGCAAATGTTCACTGGCAAAAGATAATTAGCAAGTAATTATTAGGAAATAGAGGCAATCAGGCCCTGCAAAAATTTATCCGCTGGGATCACAGACTGGAGGGAGGAGACACAGAAAAACACCTTTCTATGAGCTTCAAAAATAAGAGTTAATTAATGTAGAAAAATTATTCAACACAGCAAACTCAAGCTGCAGATATCTTTGTGGAATGTAGCAGCCCCAGCTCCAACCTTCTTCACTCTAAGGACGGCTGTGTTCAAGGAGGGTTATGATTAGCAGGTTTGCACTGTGTGCCTTAAGAATAGCAATCAGTTGACAGCACAGAAAGCTGGCAGGGGCATACAGAAGCAATTGCTGCTGTTTCCATACAATTGTAAATGTAATGCATTGAGAGACTTCAGGGTTGGCATGTACTACTACCTAAAACTGGAGGGAGGGGATAAGAATGCAATCGCAAAATTGAAAGCTCTTTTTAAAAGACCATGGCAATTTTAACTCTTCATTACTGAAAGGCTGGACTTTTGACATGAGGGTATTTTACTAAGTAAATTTATCTCCATTCATCTTCAGGGCAGCATAAACAAGGAACTCCTGTTTCCGAAACAGTCCCCTGTCACACGCACAGCAGCTGATCGAACAAAGAACCACATTTGTACATGCTCAGAGTGACACCAATGAATGCGCATTACTACCAAAGCCTGGTGCTGCTGAAGAGGTATTGCTTTAAGACCATAAAAATAATCCTCTCATCATGCTCTGTGGTGTATCCAGCTTTAATGTTAATATTTTGGTTCAGAACAGTATATTAGGCAGGACTGTGGATTCAAAGGAAATATATTGCATGTGAAGATGACTGATTGCTTCATACTTTACCTCAACATTAAGAGGCTGGTTGCTTTTTTCAGCCACGAAAGTGCAAGATCTCTTACTTTACTGCTTTACTGTTATTCTGCTTTCACTCATGCCAGATATCATTTCTGATGCTCAATCACCCTGTTCCCCCTTGGGATAACAGGGAGACTCAGACAGGGCTGGTTTTCTGCTTTATGAAACAGAGAAGTTAACTCTGCACTGGGACAGCTGGGACATAGCTGTCAGTTCCTTTTCATTATCAGCGGCACCCAGCTGGATGTCTGGAATTCACAGACGCTGGGGGAGAATCGTGTTTGCTTGAACTTTAAAAAAAGGTTGCTTGCTGGAACTGAATACCCTGCAACAGTTGCTCAACTTTGCCTCTTTGAAAGCAAAAGTAAGCCCCAATGACAGCTAAAAGCAGAAGAGAAATCGAACTGCTCCTTGCTCATCAGTTCAGAATCTGATTAGCCCTTTAGAGTTTTGCTTCTGCTGCAAAATAATCTGTACATGAAGTATTTTTTTAAAAGACATATCCATATTAAAATCAGTACTCATTGCCACTAATTCCTTGTGGAGTAAATAATTATGCAATTCTAGCAGCATTGGGATTTGCATGAGCTTTGAATGAGAATTGATTGCTGGACACTTTAAAGCTAAGGTTGTAAATGATGTTCTGTTTGCCACATGTCAAGCAAGGAACCTTCACTTAATCCAGAACAGAAAATCTGTTAATTCAAAGGTCAAAATTTGTGCAGTGGCATTATTGCATTGAACAAGAAAATTTGCTGAATTTCTCCTAGCGGGGCCTTGGAGCTGGTGTCTATACAAGAGTTTAAAGTATTTGCCTCCTTAATCCAATGTAGCAAATGACTTGGAGGATTCTTTTACTTATTGGCCTTTCATGTAAAATTCCCACTGCTAAACTAAGCTTGTCATCTGTGATAGATGAAGGCAGTTCCCTTCTGGGACTTGAGATTCCACTTAGTGCTAGGTTTTAGTTCTCTTCTTCTTGGCCTAGCTTTGAAATAAGCTTGGTTTCCATATTACCAATAAAGAAACAGTGCATCAAGAATACTGGCAGAGACATCATTCTCCTTCCTTTATTTTGCCTTGAGGCCTACATTTAAAAAATCCAAAGTCATCACATTGTCTTAGACCACCAAAAATAGCTAGGGCTAGCTCTAGCTAGCTAGGTGGTCATTTAAGTCCTATTTCTTAGAAGTTTGAGCTATAACCCACATGGCTGAAATCAGCGAGTATTTTAAAGAACAATGGCAGGCTTTGTTTTGTCCCTTTTATCCTATAGTCTGAATTCTGTTTTCCACTTAATTGTGAGCAAGGAGTTTTGGCCATCCCTTGGATGTTAAATCTGGGCTATACCTTACACATAATACGCTCCTTATAATGACTGAGAAATCTCTGTCTATCCTCTATTTCAGCTGTGGTAAGTTTTAATAGTATGCTGAAATAACCATCACTCAAATGTATAACCAAACTGTCAGCTTAAATGACTAGCTCTAAATGCTTGAAAAACAAATCAATTTCTTTTGTAAAAGGTCAACTTATGTATAAAACAAGCTAACCAACAAAACCAGAAAACTACGTTTATGTATAAGTAAATAAGGGTATCATGTTAAAACACCTAAAAATGTGAAAAGGGGCACCTGGTGAATGGTAATGTGATGCCATTTTTCTCACATCTCAGAACTTGTCTAGCTATCTATAGGCTCATTTGAACAAACCTCCTGTGTGAAATATGATTTATACTGTATATATTTATAATATGCAATTGTTTTCTGTGTAACTGTTCTAAATTCCCAATGTAAAAGTTTCTCCTGCTGATCTTATATTCTTTACATTTGACCTAGGTCAGCTGGGATAGAGTTTATGGCCAATCTATTTGATCCAGCCTAATTCCTAGTGGACCAGCATCCAGGTCACAACTAGGCAGTAATTACAAACTTTGCTGGTGGTTTCAAAGTATTAACCAATGGAAATACAGTCTTATTGAGCTGAGACACATGATCAGAAGTATATTGGCATTATTACTGATCAAGATCTTTAGGGCAGGACAGAAGAAAATCCCAGAGTTTAAGCAGTTTATTTAGCGCCAAGCTGCAGTGCATACTCTAGCACTAGTCTGTTGTTTTTTTTCCACTGAAGTGTTTTTATTACAGAGTCAAAAGCATCTCCCTTCAGCTATATGAAATAAAACTATTAAGAAATGTAATCTCACTCCATCTTCCCCCTAAGGCCTTCCGGGATTCTTTGTAAAGCAAAATTGGTGTGTTCCCACCCCCAAAATTCCTGAATTCCAGGTGTGTGTTTAGAGATGTGTTTGGCCTGCAGAAAGGCTTCTTTTCTTTCTCAACCAGAGTCTTGGTCTATTGAAAACACAGCTAGACTGGTTGTTACGCATTATTAGTCATCAGTCTTTTGGTGTTGCTCTCTTTCCAGTGAGGCTTGGCCTTATGGTCTGTGCACATGCATCTACTCATGGCCACAAGTTCAGAGCAGATTATTCTAAAATATTCCGTCTTGTGGCTTGAAAGTCCCAGACCTCAAACCAGCTCCCCAGAACATGGACATTGTGTACTGAAGTCCACCAGCTAGAAAGGCAAAGGGAGCAACAAGAGGACTGTCAGCTTTAGTCGAGTTCAGTGTTGAACACAGCAGGAGACAACAGCAGAAAATCCAGTTTACGGGCTTATACCTGAAAGGAAATGGTATTTTGTAAAAATCAGCAGGCTATCTACTTTGTTTTGGGACCCTGACTAACTTTGGTAGGAAAAGTTGCAGCTCCCATTTGATTCTTGAGCATGATTCTGTGATGATTAATACCTGTAACACACACTAGCAACCAGGATAAGGCCTGGTCATAAAAGGGCTTTTCTGTTGAATAAGGCAGAGTGCCTAGTGAAGTATTCTTTTGTTTTCATGTTCATGCTATATTGTCTGTGAGAACAGAAATGCTCTGTGGTAAAATTAGAGTGGCTTGGAGAGGCATATGCCAGAGGAGGCAAAAAGTTTTCTGGGACAAAGATAACCCTCCAGAAATTGTCATAAACATTTGAACCAACAAAGTGCCTTTCTACCAGATCCATTCTTTATGTCATGGACAAGATGGATTTTTTATGTGGTACTCAGCAACACAAACCAGCTCCCTGGATGACTGAACTACAGTCATAAACTTCAGTTTAGATATCCTAAATTGATCTTTCCTTTCTTGTTTGTTTTAAATGTGCACAGGTTACAAGAGAGTGAGAGAATCCAGCAAGATGGTCAATATAGGCTGTGTCTTTACCACTACATAAAAGATGGTCAGGAACTCACCTCCCACCACCAAGTCAAGTCTCACAGTCCTTTCCAGAGCAGATTTCTCTTGTTGGACTGATCCAAACATGGGTTATGGAGTAAGTTAACAACTGAGCAGGCTAGATGATCAGGGTTCAGCACTTGTGTGTCCTCCCTCAATCTTTTTCACTTTGCAGTATAGGAATACCCATAAATAGTGGTCTGAATTCCTTCATTCATGTGGACTATATGTGGGACATAAACAGGCAGAAGTTGCTTTAAATTGCCTTGATGGTTCCCCAGGTTCTTCAGATATGTGGCCACACATACAGTCCCCAGTATAAAACACAACAGCTTTAGACTATCCACTTCATAGTCCCTGAACTGTTCCGATAGCTGAAGATGCTCTCGCCATACCCTTTTTCTCCATATTTGTCCCCATTCGTGGCTGCAGACAAGAGGTCCTTCAAAGTGCGCCCAGTGTGGTGAGCAGCATCTGTTGACCAAATCCAGGCATATTAAAAATGGTACAAGTGGGGCAAAACTTCAAAAATAGCCTCGATCCAGTTCTCAAAATGTGAATCAGTGGTAACTCCACTGTGAGGAGATGAGCTACAGCAGTGTAATACAAGAAGAAAATGCAAACATCCTAAAGTGGCTTTTGCAAAATTTTAGCATGAGAATACCCAAGCCTACATTTGGAATAGGTTCTAAATGCATAGAAACTTACCAAAAGCTTATCTGAGTTCTACTAATTTGAGAGCATTTTTCAAAAACCAAACCTGAAACAGAGCTCTTGGGTTTGTTCCTATTTTCTCTTAAATGGTTTGTCCATTCCCATACTTCCTCTCATCTACTAAGCCTGGCAAATTGTTTGAAAAGTGAACGTAGCTCCAAGTTTGAATTTCAAAACTGACTTTTCAGAAGACAAACCAAGATCTCAGATGAACACACCACCAAGCCCTGGGGAGGTCCAGAGAGAGGCTGAATCTCAATTTTACTGCTAAAGTTTATCACATCATAAACTGCATTTCATAAGTACCCCCATTTCTAAAATATAAAATCTATGTAAATTAACTTCTTTGTACCAAATTGCCTACTCACTTGTTCAGCAAATACCCTGAAAAAAGTGAGATTCAAGGTGACTCTGAATTTAACTTCAGCCTCCAAGAGCAGAGATGTGTAGGAGGGACCCAACAAAGAATGCTATGTACCACCTGCTATAGCACCACTGAGACAAAAAAAAAAAAAAATCACTAAATCCTGTGCAACACCTGGCTTATAAAACCTTACCTCCCTCAAAATCCACAGAGATTTTCATGGAGTTTACCCACAGAGCTGGAGAAATGATAAAACCAAGCAGGCTGACTCAATGTTTTCTAGCTACATGAATTCTGTACTAATCCATTCCTATCCACAGCAGTGTTTGAAAAAGAAAAGCAAAGCTCTTTTTCATCAAGGAGCTAATGTATCCAGGCAAGATCCCTTTAGCACCCCAGCATTTTAGAGCAGGTGTCAAGGCATAGCTATGAAATTTTGCATGCTTCTGCCACAACTTGCTTGCCCCGGTAAATGCCATATCATTCAGGAATAACACATCATTTTATGATATGGATCTGTCTCTGTGGTACTATGGCCCTGTGAGGGTGTGCGCTCTCCTGCAGCTGTGGTGATGCTTAACAGCAGCTGAGGGCACTTCAGGTGTTCAAGTTACCCTGAACCTGAAGATCCTACGTAGGATACAAACAGGGGACATTCTCTATACAGGGAAATACCCACTGAAGAAACCCTTCTACAGTAGCTGCTGGGGAATGTGTCCCATGGTGGATGCTTTGTCTTGAAAAAAGATTATTTTTATTCTTAGAATCAATCTTATTTATTAAGAATATTTACCCTGCTTTGGTACAGAATTAGAATATAGTGAATTAAAGCCAACATTATTCCAAAGACAGGGGTCCACTCAATTTTATGACTACCCTTCAAATTCAAATACTTACTCCAGATTAATTCCCTTGTGAAGACAAGCCCTAGGTTTATATTACAGCCCTGCTGCGGGAAGGGATCTGTCTTGGATGCTCGGCACGCTGAAGCAAAGCAGATGATTGCCATGGTGACAGCTAGTAGCAAAGTGGAAGGGAAGCTGACTAAGCGCTGGCTCTCATCCCTTGTGATCTAGAGTAAGGTGATCTGGATTAAAGTGTGATTGTTTCTGCACTGAATAAACAGGAAGTCACATAGTGCTTTACCTCCTTCTGTCTCGCTCCTCCTGGCATGGCAAAGGTGAACCATGGTAGCAAAAAGCGTGATGCAGATCCTTCTAGTTGAGTGTCTCAAGACAATTCAGAATGAAACTTTTATGAACACAAAATCTGTCAACTGTATCACAAAAGCCCACGATGACATGGTGAAAACCAATCAATAGATAATTATTTCAGGATGCAAAAAGCACTTTGTGCCTTAGCGAAGCATCGTTTAAGAAGAAAGAAGTAAGTGAGATTTCAGTCTGCATCTTTAGCATAAGCATCAGATCTGTAACATGCAACCTGCTTTTCCATATATTTGGAAATAAAAGAGTATCTTCTTATGGTAAGTAGAATCAAACACAAACAACTCATACTCTAACTTGTATATGCCTGAGGAAGAGTAAGGAAAAGGAGAATTATTTGGGTGCCACACAAAAGATTTGTTACAGGGTGTTTTTTTTCCTGGAATTAACAGCTGTCTTTTGTTTTGATCATTGTGTATATAAAGAAAATAATGTCATAAGACATTGAGCACTTTCAGCTCTTAAGGGCACTCAGCGTTGCCAAGGAGAAAGCCTAAAGTTTGCATAACGGCAAAAAACAGAGCAGCTCTAATTTTGCAAGTATGTAGTAATTTCACTGTAGCTGAAAACTCCAGAAGGAAGCCTCATTTCATTTCCAGCACAAATCACTTGTTTGTGTGACTTTTTGGCACCAAGCACAAGTCCAAGGAGAAACAGTTAGGTACTTTTCAACTAGCAGGCATCCATTTCCTTCTCTGAAGCAGCAATAATCATTGTTGAAATACATCTTCAAAAACAGGAAGTTTTATCATTATAATTTTATAACAACCTCGCCCTTTCTTGTGAACCCAACCCTGGCTACAAATCATCTGCTTTGATTCAAACCCAACTATTATAAGATTGAAACGCAGGTATTTCCTATTTTGCTTTAAAGCACATACGCCATGTACTTAGAAACAACCCTTCTCAGGGTGATTCATGCAGCCCTGAGCAGGAGTACGGCTTATTAGGGCTTTACACAGGAGACCTGTGTGTTTATATCATGAGTTTGTTTATGGTTTATTTCTGCAGAATAGAGGGAATGAGGCAAGATCTCCTGTGCTGGGAAAATATTATCTGAGAGGAAAGCAGCAGCAAAGTGCTGCGAACAAATCTGTAGGAGCTGCTGCACAGATGATGTTTCTAGACGTACAAGCAACAAGTAGATGCCTCTCCTGGCAGTACTTACCAAAAAGGCCTATCCACACAAGAGCAAAACAGCCTCACCACTGCAGTAATGCATTTGTAAATATTTAATCCCTTCATGAAAGGCTCCTTGACGGTGTGGGAAGAGCTGGACATATACCCACTTGGTGCTGCTGCCTGGTCGCATCCCTGGCGAGAACTCATGGGATGGGGGCAGGTGGCCTGGCCACCGTCCTGCAGCAGTGCAGGCCTGGGGTGTGGTGGGGAGCCCCACGGAAACCCTCAGGCTCACTCAGCCCTTCTGCAGAAGAAATGTCCCCTGAGATCCCACCGATGCTGTGCTACCCATTGAGAGAAAACCTCCCTGCTCCCCTCCCCACAGGGGACCGAGCCCCAGGGCAAAACCTGGCCTGGGACTGCAGCTCTCATCGCCTTTGTCTCAGGCCTTTGGCTCTTGCTGCCTGTGAAGAGACCCTGGGGTGATGATGGTAGAGGAAGGGACATGGGCTCAGACTAAAAACAGTGCCAAGATTGCTTTATTCCCAGGAATGCTGGCTCAACTGGCTCCTATCAAAACCGGCCACAGGAGTGGATGTTTAATGGCCAGAGGAAGAGCCAACAAGAAATATTTTGGAAAGGATAATAAATTATGTCATTTTAGGTTTAAAGTAATCTCCAGTTATAAACCTAGCCTAGAGAACAGCCCGTCTGATGCTACCTTGCACAGGGCTTTTACAGCTTTCCTCAAACAGGCTGGAGACAGGCGAATGGGAGCTGATCCATGTTTCATTGTAACCATTTGGGTAAACCCTAAAACTCTTGTTTATCCTGGGGTTTTCCCCTCAGTTTTTCTTACCCCTTAGCACAGAGGCAGTCTGGAGGAGCATTGTACAAGAGGAGGGGTACAAGTGCACCAGCTCAATGCAGTCAGTCTATCCCACTGTACATTTATTGACTGAGTGATGCTGAGGCCAATGCATCTAATGAGGAGGAGCCCTGATGTCCCTACCCGTACTGGTGGCAGAATTTGGCCATGAGGAAAAAAACCCCAAACTAGAAGTTATTTAGAAGTTATTTGCCCTTCTTTATAGTGTGTTGTGTCTTTATGGCATGTCTGCTCCACATATAGCAAAGATTTTGTCATCAACTGAGTTAGCTCCAGAGCCAGAAGTCAGGGCTGTGCTGGAAGTAACTGGGCTACTTTGGTAAAAACAGACATTAAAATTGGTGCTAGTTTCTGAAACAGCTGATAAAACATCTTCAAGCAGCTTTACTCACTGCTGCTGCCATCTCTCTGGGAAGTCTTTAATGCTCAGTTCCTCCTTCCTCTCTCTCCACCCACTGTGCCTGGGGCTGGGCAGACTTCCCCCAGCTGCCCGGCTTCCAGACTTCATTAGTATTCCCATGGAAGTCCCCTGGGGCATCTCCGGCAAAAGGGCATATCCGTGCAAAGCAGCCAGCCTGCCTCTGGCGCCTTCCCAAGGATCTCTGCGGAGCACAGCACCATGTGGGCAGGGTGGGCCTCCCCAGGCTAGCGCAGCCCCAGCCTGGTGCAGGTGTGCCCAAAAATGCTTGAGGAGCTGCTGAGGAAGTGATGAGGCCTGGCTACAAATATAGGTTGTGTCCTGGCTGTGAACTTGATAGTCAGCAACTGCAAAAGACTTGTGGTTTAAAGCAGCATTTCCAGTGCTTTTTATTCTCTGAGATTTGTTTTGCTTTGGACACACCAGAGATTACTGATATAGATGAGAAAAGTTGAGAGACGGATTTCTCATTTGCAAACACAACACACTGCTTCTGGCTGAGGAGTGTTTTGCAAATTCTCTGCAAACAGGGGAACAGAAGCTCACCATGGAAAATGCACTGGGCTTTACACACACAGTACCTGCATGATGATGCCCAGCTGGCTGACAGGAACATGCTCTCTTGAGCTTTTTTCTGCCTGCTATCACTGGCAGGTTTTGAACACGTCCAGGTTAGCCCCGAGGAAGAAGGGTATAACTGCATGACACAGGGAAGGAAGAGTTTCAAAGGGAAAAGGAAGGAAAGGACTTTATAGACTGGGAAGGAAATGTGAGCAAGAACAGGAAAGCTGGTCTGGTAGCCCAAAATCTTTTCTCTGAATGTCTTCCCAGTCTGTCACCTCCCTGCACCTCTATTATCTGATTGTCACCAGAGAAGTCTGAAGAGTGGATTCACTGATTCCTAAACAAATGCTAACTCGTAATATGACCCATACTTTCAAAGTGGCGTGTACATTTGTACTGACGCATCTGGGGCCTGAGCACTCTGCTACCATATTCTGAGGCAACGGTGAAGAATCAGAATAGCTGAAACAATGCTCTTTGCAACATACCAGTCACAGTACACCAGGATACATCTTGTTTGATACTGGTTTTTATATTTCTGCTTATCATAAGATTAATGGATGTAGTGCCCAGCAACCTCATCTGTGGTTTCTACTATGCATTGCTCCAAGCAAAGAGCTAACAAAAAGCTTTTCCTGGCCCCAATAAGTAGAAACTGTGCAGAAGATGACAGACAGCAATGGACATGGATGATTAAAGAACAAATGAGGGAACACTGATCAGCACAACAAGCAGTGGTATCACTTCCTTGTTGCAGTTTAGATTTTTGTAGACAACACAGCAGAGAACATTTTTAAGGGCTTATTCAAAGGGCTGAAAAGTAGCCTTTTACTAGAAACCTGTGAACTCTGTAGTGAATTCACCCCAATTTTAAGATGCAGTGTGGGCGAGTGGTGAGCCCAGGAGAGAGCAGATGAAACTTTGGTAGCAAAGACGTGCAGCTCTTGCTTGAGGTAGTTGCACCAGGGTGCAAGTGATGGGATGTGGCCAAAATGGTGTGCCAGGAAAAAGGCAGCCCGTGATAAAGTCTGGAGGAGAGAGAAGGGGCTGAGGGCCTAAAGCAGAAGGGCAGGGCAGCTGGTGACAGTCTGGGAGGGAGAAGGAACAAGAGACAAACAGCCTCTCTTTTCTCCACAACCTTTGCAGTATGCAGTGATGATTAAGATCTATACTGATTTATATTGACTGTAGCTACTGCTATCTCACTTATCCTGGTTCTTTGCAACATAACCCCCTGCTCACATTCTAGCCGTCACTCAGCTCTTAGTGATTATGATTTTGCATAAGGAACAGGGTGACTTTCCTTCCCACCCCCATACACTTCCTTATTTATTGCTGTAGCAGCTTGCCAGACTTTTTGTGCACAATAGTGATTCTTAAATCCTTGGGCACTGAATTTCTTGTTCTGAAATCTTTCAAACTGCTCTAGACAACATTATTGTATCTTTCTAGCCCGCAAAGCATTCAGGCAAGTCATTTGTAATGCTAGCTTTATTGTAGCTAGTACAGAAATTCTAGTTTTGCATATGGTAGAAATCGCATGTCACAGCAAAGTTTCTGCTTTCTCATGTGCTAGGGATGCGCACGTGCAAATCCTGGCTTTGTACATCAGATGTTGTACATGTGTTGGTCAGGCACTTGCTAAATTGCAGTTATGTCAGAGAAGCAGGACTCGAGAGCAATGTTAGTGGCAATCCCCTGCATTGCTGTTTTCCCTCACATTTCCTTGGCCACTTCAGTCTCTGACAATTGTCCTGCTCCTAATATGTTTTTTATGAAACATAAAAGCAAACACTGTTTTAAACCTTTCAGTTTCTTTTTCTGAGGCTAGGGCTTGTGCTACACCAGTAAACCTGACAGGGGTGTGATTTTTTCTTACGCTAATATAATAGCTAATGTATGGGCAGTTGTCATAATCACAGTGTTTAAGGCATGTTAGTGAGTTACATAAGGAAGGGGAAATAAGTATGAAAGGGTTAAAAGAGATACCATTCCTTTAGTTTTATCAGTACAGCTTTCTGTACAAGCCTAGAACTACGTTCCATGCTCTACAACCGAATTGAGTAGTACCTGACTTTATAAGAAGACCTGAAACAAAGTAAAACTTACAAAATCTGCCTGTAACTGGACATCACAGCCCCCATAGACCCTAGAAGAGAAGCTATTCATGATGAGATTGCTATTTTTGAGAGGGGTAGGGTTTTGCATCCTGGCTAAGACGGTCCAAAAGTGCCACTGCTGAAAATAGTTGTCTCCCTGTATCCTCCCCCAAGGCCCACAAGGGGTGCCTTCCTTCCTCAGGGAGCAGAACAGGCGGAAAACTCATCCTGCCAAAGGAAGTGGTTAGCTTAGCACCCTGCAGAGTCAGAGAAGTGACAGTGCTGGCACAAGGGAGGGAGGAAAGCTGGGGGAAGAGGGACTTCCCCACTGAGCATCATCTAGCTATAATGTGGATTCATATCCTGGGGTCTTGCCCACACCTGTCTCTTCATTTGCTCCAGATTGTACAATCCATTTAAACTGATTAACTAATGTGATACAAATTCACAATGTAGTCATGGAACGATCAACCCTATATTAAAGAAAAGTTTTTTAAACTCCTTGCATCACCAGCTTTGGCAAAGTGAGCATGTGCTCGATTGAGCCCGACTCCCTGACCCCCTGCACCATGCAGCTCCCAGCAGGAGCTTTCTGCACTTCCAGGCTACCTAGACAGTTCTCTGCACCCCCAGACAGAGTCCTCATCCTCTCTTCCCCCAGACCTTTGAGCCTCTTGGTCTATAAGAGTCTCCCTTTATTACTTACTGTTTCTGTACTCACAAGCTGCAGTGATCATCAGGGCTTGGTAGGGAAGTCCCTTCTCTCCCCACAAAACTTCTTGCAGCTCACTTTGGCCCCTTTGCCCTGGGCCAGGAAGCTGGGGTGCTGCCACAGTGGGGTGCTGATGCAGTTCTCGTGACCCCAACCTCGATTTGGCATGCCATTGCACAGGGAAGGTGCTACACAAAGCTTGAGTGGCCATTCATCATGCACCCTTTCTGTCCTTTCTGCGGCCACCGGAGAGGAGAGAGCTCTTAAGTAGAGGGAGAGAGAGAATGGAAACAAAGGTGAGATGGGCTTTTCCTCTCCTCTGTCTCCATCCTCAGGTTTATTCTACGCTCCTCTTCTGGAGACGAACTGATCTATGTCATATCTCCTCAGCACACCAACTTTTGTTTTTGATTAAAAATAACCATAACATATAAGAAATTAAGATGGCTACTAGTTTTTTTCCATTATTCCTTGTAGGAAGTCAAAATAGACTGAAGGAAGAGTTAATCTTAGGAAATTGCCCAACTGAGTTTTGTTTTGATGTCCTGCTGCAGTCTGTGCTTATTAATAATATTTAATGCATGCTCTTAATTTATTGTTGTTGTTTTTTTTCTAATTTATATGAGGGTGATGAAGGGATGCTAGCATTAGAGTTGTGTTTCAGTAAGCTTGGTTATCCTGGAAAGTTTCCAGCTGGCTGGACAGGAAGGAAATAGAAGGCTTAGTGACATCAGAGTATGTGCTACTTATACTGACACGTGATCTGTCAATGTGCAGCAACAGGTGAAAGATGCACTTCTGAGTTCCTCTGCTTTAGAAGGAGGAACATTTCTTGTTTTGAATGGTGAGAGACGACACAAGTACACGCTGTTTTTTTCAGAAATGCTTTTAGTCTCATATTACGAAGAGAAGAGATGGAACCTAAAAAGATTCACTTTTAAGTACTGAGGAAAGAGTCAAGTTTCAGGCTATTGGCATCTTTACTTCAGCTAAAAACTGCTTGTTATTTTTATCACTCCAAACACTTTTTAGCATGCAGATTTGCTCTAGGTGGTTTCCCCAGACAATTATGTAAAGAAAGCAGCCCTGTACTATTCATTTGTCTTTATCTTGCTTCATGCTGTGCTTGGTGGCAGAGCACTGTTCATCAGTTTCCCTTGCTTTTTCATGAGAAATGAGAGATCAACAAATTCTTTGCTGGACGGTGAGGCCCTGCATTAGTGTTTGTTTTTACAGATTAAAATCCTGGCTTAGTACAGTGTTAGCTTTGGACCTAACAACTAGATTTAGCTTTGTGTAGGTTGGGCTGCTACCTTTCTCCAGGTAGAGCATGGCTGGAAACTTTGGATACCCATGCCCAAAATGGCCTCTTCCGTAACATAGCAACCACAAAAACGTTCAGGGATTAGGTTCATCTACCAGGTCTATTGTGGTGGCTGAGCTTATAATATCGCTAACTTCAAGAAGGATGAGGTTCCATGAGTGCTGGTAATGGAGGGTAGTAGAACTAACGTTTGAAGAAGAACAGAGGGGAAGAGCCCACTGAACCAAAAGAAGAAGAAAAAACAAGTGGAGGAGTGATATGAGAGAGAGGAAAGAAGAAGCAGACAGGGGAAGACAGAGAAACAAGCAAGATACAGTGGTTCATAGAAGCTGTGAAAGGAGAAATGGAAGTGAAAGAGGCAGTGTTGAGGAGTGACACCTCACACCAACTGAGCAGCCTTGGGGTCAGCACTGCTCTGCTGTACTACACTTGGACCTCAGTGTGATCTCCAGCACCAACCCAGTGGCATCTTCTCCCACTTGCTTCTTAGTGACACATCTGCACTGAATGGGTACCAAAAACAGTCCAGGTGGCTCTCCTCAGTTGACAGGGCAGTAAGTATTAAATGAAGCCCTCCAGGAAGGGAAATTAGTGGAAAATATATTGGGAAGTCCCTCCTCGTCCAGGGAAATAGACAGGAGTCAAAACATGCATAATTGCAAAAGCAAAAGCTTTTCCATCACTGCTGTTGTTCATATCATTGTTTATCCATTTTTATGCTGAAGCATCTTAATGTATAGTTGCTGTAGTTGGCTGAGGTTAAAAAAAAAAAAAAAAAAAGCACTTCCCCACTGTCATTAGCCTCCAGTAAACAGCTTATTGGGAAGACGATCTTTATGTAGCCATGTTCATTTATTAATTCTATTCTGTCGCTTCAGCATTTCTAGTGGCTGTGTCAAAGAAAAGTCAGTTGCCTGAACCAAGCTGCAATTGATCTAAAGGCTGAACTAGCTCTATCAAAACCCTAAAGACTCATTCCCATATCCTCCTCTACTCATTCACTAGTCAAGAAAAGCTCCTCTTGGTTTGCCAAATTTACAAAATTTTCACTCCTTGGGCTGTAAGTTTTGGGGGATTTTTTGGGTTGATCATTTGAATTGCCCTTTTTATTCTGTTCCCCTTTTTGCTGTGTGTGGTTATGTCATGTGGCAGAGTGGTATGGACAGAAATGCTCATACACCTGGCCCAAACAAATTTTCACATTAGGCAGAGGTAACTTGGAAGGGTGAACTCTCTTTTCTGGAGCTTAAGCAACATGTCATAATAATCAGCTATTCTCATAGTGGTGGAAGTTTTAGTGAAATCAGTGCTGTTTATTCTGAAGTATTGGCTGAGTTGTGCTGTCATTTGCATGAGTGGGAATCCAAAGGAACAGTTAGCCTGAATTTCTCTGGAAATGGTTAACTCTGGGCAGATTTGGCTCATTTCTTTAATTTCTACTTTGGTTTTGAGCTGCCTAGTCTCTGTGCCACCATACCACTTGGACAGCCAAGCATATAGCAGAACTTCCTTTTGAAAATGTTGATGATTCATACACTTCTACCATAACTATCTGCAGCCTTCTAAACAACTGCTTTGCTTGTTGAAAAAAAACCCCAAACCAGAAATAGGAAGTTCACCGCCAGGTTGCTGGTGTTGTAGAATTAAATTAATACATTAATAAATTAATCATGCAGTCAGTTTACAGGCTTTCATTTTGCCTTTGCAAAACGTTTGTGACAGCGCTTTGATGTTTGGCTAATCAGTTCAATATTCTTACATTTTTTCACAGGCAGGTAACTTAATCTGTAAAGTAAAGTTACAGAGCAGGATGAAGTATCAATGGCAAACACTAAACTTTTAATTCAGTAATTTATTTAATGGCAGGAGCTTGCCAAAGTTTGAAAGAACTGTATTATGGCTGAATCAGTGTCTTGGTTCTTACAAGCACAGACTTTAACCAGGCTGTTAATTTTTTACTACCTATCTATTTGTTTTCATTGTAGGATATATTTTTGTAACATATATCAGACTAATGCCTAAATGCACTAAAAAAATTTGTTCCAGCCCCTTTTTTTGTAGTGACCTTTCCACACAAACACTCCACACTGAAGCTGGTCCCTGGTGAAACCGATGGGGACAAGCCAGGAAATGAAATTCTGAGAATCTCAGGCTTGAACTGGAAGGCAGCCAGGGTATACTCCAGAGCATGAGCTCAGAGAGTAGGCAACAAGGCTTCTGCCTCGAATGTAGGTCATCACTCAGTTATGGAAATTCACTGCTCACAATACCATGTGAAGAGTGCCATGAAGCAGCACTTTAGGGAAGCAAGGCAAAAGTGTAATACTTTCTGTGCTGTAATTACAACGGTGCAGGGGGAAAGGCTTCTGTTTGCTTTAGATTTCTCTACTCCATTTTCACCACCATTAAACAAGGCAGATGAACATCTGACATCACTACAGAGAGTCCTGAGGGCATGTTTCATTTTGAACCATACAAAATTTAAATACAAATAAATTTTAAATACAAAATTTCTTAACATAAACGAAGCATCTGTCTTTTATCTTTTTAAACAGATTATGCTCAAGGAAAAGTTCCAGGCTGAATTCTATTGTCAAAGAGAAGAGCTGTGTGTGAGCTAATCTCCTATTGTCTGCAAATCCCTGCCCACAAGCCTGCCTGCAGCAATTAACGGGAATCCTTCCCTGCTTGTGAAATACAAGCACAAAAAGATAGGAACGCACACACATACAGATACATGTTGTGGAGATCTGATTTCTCTTCGGCTCTGAGCTCTGCTTAAATCAAATGCAAAGTGTGCTTACCATTTTCATTTAACCACACAATTAAATATTCTGGGTATTGTGCTCTGAAAGCAAGGAAGAGAAAACTAGCTTGGTTAAAATAAGAGCTGACAAATCTTTCTTTGGCTTTTATTTCACTGAGTGGTCATACTCATCAAAAGAACATCCTCTCTTTCATGTCTTATTTCACCTGAGGACAGTAATGCCCAGCTCTCTGCCACTTCTCCAGTCACTGTTTTGGAGCTCCATTACCAGTTGCTTAATAACTCTGCTCTGCTAGCCATCACCCTGTGTTGTCATCTTGCACCCTTGATAGATCTTGATGAATGTGAGTCATGATGATGCAATGAAAATATAGCTCAAAAGAAGCAGCAAGAAAGCTCACACTAGAAGACTCACATTGGTCCTTGGTCTCACAGATGATGCAGCTGAGGTCTTTCATAATGCTGATCTGTTCTGATAAGCCAATATCTCCTCTAGTTAATGATCTCATTCTTGCCTCTCCATCCTCCAAGTCACATGTATTGTACCTCTGTTTTTATATGGTGTGCTTTTCTTAGATCCTGCATGCATTTCTCTCTATTACATTAATTCTTATGGGGAAAACAGATTTTCTATCCATCATACTACCAACTGTTGCACTTTTCAAGAACACACTCTTGACACATAATGTGGTATGGCTGTATTATGCACACCAGCACTAAGATTAACTCTTCACTGTAGCTTTGGGCCTGAATCAAACACTGCCCCATGTCTGCCACAACACAGCCCTCCTGCCCACTGGCAGAAGAGGAGCTTTAAAGGGAAAGGATGCTACTTGGCAGACAAAAGTAGGACATCAGGCCTCAATCTCATGCTGTCTCATTTCTGGCTTGATGTCATGATTATTTCATCTTGCTGGGAAACACTGCGGTTAAAGAGACGATGCATCACACTCTGAGCTGGGAGGAGAAGCTCACACAAGTGTCAGATTTAGCATCCCAAATCTGATGTATACTTAGTGCAATTTTTACACTACTGTCAGGACACAATACATTACTTTCCAATGGCCAGTTCTGAAGAAATACCTCAAAGATTTAGGGAGGATGAGGTACCTACATCCAAAATTACACTGAAAAAAACCACAAATAGCCCTGAATTTTAGAGAATTTATTTTCTAATGCTCACTGTTTTAAATTTCTCTACTCTAAGAGATATGTCTCTGAGCAAATCTGGAAATGCCTCACTCCTAACATGATTGAACAGGTTGCTATTTAAGCCTGATCAGGATTCAGAAAGTGGTATGAAAATTCTCTCTTCTATCTGTTTAGCAGCCAGCCAGACACATTTCCCAGTTTAAAAGAGCTAGCTGTAGTATTCCCCAAAATGGCCAGCTTTCCATTGCAGGCATTGCCACAGCTCATTCTGTAGGTAAATAAATAATGAATCACTATTATACTTTCGGATGGCAATATGACCCTTGCCCCTCTCCCCCCTCCCCCCAAACCCACTCTCACCAAAGTCTGGGCTCCAGCGATCAACTTTGAGGTGACATAGTAAATCAGTTAACCTCTTTGTGTCCCAGGTTGCTGAGCTGTGGAATGGGTATGTTATGAACTTATCAAACACTAAGAAAGTTTGTTTAGGATTTGTGTAATCATGCATACAACGAGCTGTCAGTAGGACTTCTGTACAGAACCCAAAATACAAGCCTCTACCTATATAGCACAGGAATAGCTCCATTAGCTGATAATATCAGGAAGTGATTATACTTTATTTAGACATCTATAGGAGAAGGGTATGATATACATGGTTATTGTGCTAAATTAATAAAACACCCTAAGACCCTTAGAGGAAATAACTGATATAACTTGAGTTCTCACAGGGTAAATTATTTATGATCTACTCATCTGAATTATTTATTCTATGCCTTAGAGGGAGATTTCTATTATGCAGCCCTAGTCATCTAAAAATTGGATATCTAGTCAAGTTGGCCTTCTAAGGTCACTAAATCGACAGTGGAAATATGGGCAGCTTCAGAGGAAGAGCCACCCCTACTATCTTAGACACCTCATTCAGACTCTCCACACTGACTAGAGAGGAAGATAAAATGACTAGCTCAGACCAGATGGCTACCTTTAGATGGCTAAAACTGGGTAAACAGAGTCTCATCTGAAGACAAAAACTGACGTGTCCATCACAGCAACATTAACGCTTCTCATTTTTCCTTTTCTTTGGGTGATCTCAGTGTCCCGAATAATTTAACTGAATTAGCATGTTCATTTTTCTCTGGGGTAAGATGGAGATACTACTGAAAACAGGAGAAGCCTTACGGATCATGGTGCTGGCTGAAAATAAGAGTCTTTCCCAGAAACAGTGTCAGCAGGAAGCCTGTGCCGCTCCAGGGACGTGAGCACACCATGCAGTGGAGCACAGCTTGGCGATCCCCATGAAGACTTGCCAGCCATGGTCTGGCAGGTATAGCCAAATCTATGCAGTGCCCACCTGGGGCATGTGGTTAGTCCCTGGCCTGTGTGCACTGGTGAGCCTGCCTGTGCCTGGCATCCCCCTCCACTGCTGGGCCAAGCCTGGGTGCAGGCAGGGCCAGTGTGCCTGTCCTGATCCTGTGGCCAGACTTGCTCTGAGGGCCACAGGCAGCTGGCCAAGGCAGCATGCAGGCCAAGTGATGGTAAGAGACTGATGATTTGGGAAAGAGCGTTAAGGTGGGGTGAAGGAGAAAGAAAAAGAGAGGCAGAGAATGAGAGGAAAGATGTGAAAATTACAGAAATCAGGTGGAGGAAAAAGACAGCAATATGGGAAGAAAGGAAGAAAAGGCTCTTCTGGAACAACAGAAAACCCCACTATGCGGCTTGCAGACATCAGTTAAGGTTGACGTTTGGCTCTCCAAGCAGGAAGATGGCTGGCTGCATGACCAGGCAAAGCAATCCCCCAGAATGGGGCAGGCTTTCTCTTCTCCTTTGCCCAGCTCCGCATGGCTTTTCTAGCACTCTGTCCTACTCTTAGACGCTTACTTTAATGAATCACATTGACAGTGGGGCAGGGTATATCACATCCCATCACACAGCACTCACACTTCCATCCTCATGCATGCTCATTCATCACCATGGCGGGGCATACCAGAAATACGGACACAGCCCTGGACCTCTAGCAGCTGCTGAAATAAAGGTGTCAGAGTAAGAAGAGTCCTTGCTGTCCCATCCATAGTCTACTGCACAGCGCTCCCCATCCTTGAGAGAACAGTCTCCATCAGGAAGGGGAAGAAGACAACCAGCACTCAGACATCCTGAATATGCAGATTTATATTTGGAGGATGTTACAAATAAAAATTATTTTAAGGCAATCACATTAATCAGGGTTTTTTTATGCATTTGCTGCAATGAGGCATAAATGAATAGAGTCACGAGTGTATGCTGAATGTAAAGGTTAATCAAAGGCAGCTTCTTCTTTTGGCAGCTACATCCTTCTGCTGGTCTTTTCCAGGAAACATTCACTGCATTTTTCTTTTTTTTCTGTTTTTTTTTTTTAATATATATATCTAATTCCACATTCTCAGGTTTTCTAAAAATTAGGAATATATCACACCCATTTTTAAGTATCTACAGAAAAAAATTGAGAACCTTTAAAATTTCAAAGCTACTTTGAAAAACTTTTTTTCAGCTTCAGTAGTTTTGACTGAGGCTTTTCTACATGTATTGTAAAAGGAGCTGACTGATTCTACATTGCAGGCATTGAATGTAATCCCTTTAAGATAACCACCTGAGCTAGCAGAAAACCTCAGAGCAGTCCCAGAACATTCAGAAGTTGTACAGTCTTGTTGATATATCTGTTTTCAGGACATTATCTCTCACACACTGCCCACCTGGGAAGTATTTGGAAAGATTTTATGGACTGATTCTGCATTAAATGGTGAGATGAATGCAGACTGCAGCAGAAGATAGTTGTACCTACACCAGCTTTAAACAAGCCCATGCCAACTTAAGAGGCTGTTTACCTGGCAATATTCACTTTGGGGAAACGTAGATGTTGCCTGGGCTGTCACTCACCCAAATAGATCATCTGACACCCGAGGTTTTGATTACAGCTAAGCCTTCACAGCCCTGTTGGCAGAAGTTGCAAGAGAAGTATTAAATCAATGCACTGTAATTCAGCTGGCCTATGTCCCTTTCTCTTGGAGCACTCTTCCCTTTGGAGGTTGCACAGATCCATCTGTGTGAAGCAAGGTTTGTAGGGCTTTCCAGACCCTCCTCCTGCTGCATGCCAGAGCTGGAACAAAGCCAGATGGTGATGCTTGATCCCCTGGTACAGTAGCAGTGCTGACCTTGGCTCCACTCTCTGCCATAAGCAGCACACTTCCCATAAGTCATTAATTTTTAACTTTCTTCAGTCTGCTTCAGGAACTGAATTGCTGTAAAATAACCCATACTGAATTTCAGAAAAGACTGAGATAAACCAGGAAATCACCTTTCCTCATTGACAGGATTTTACTCTCCAAGAGCAAGTAGGTATAGCAGGACTGGTTTCACATCCCATCTACACTGATTTCTCTGTGCTTCCTTTCTATATCCACAATGTTTTTTTCTCTTCACAGAGAAGTCCCCCAGGAATTTTCCCCTTCCTTGTCTTATCCCATTTCAAAATTTAGCTCTCTGACACTCTACCTTGTTTAAATGTCTTCTCTGCTCTGGTGGCAGATTCTTTCCACTACAAGCAAGGCATAAAGGGTAAATGAGAGTTTAACCCTACAACACAGTTGTACTTTTCCAGTTAGACCCTGATTCTCAGCCTCAGAATTCCTTCGGTGAAGCTTCCCCTTCAGACTTAAAATAGATGCAGTTAATGCATCTGAAATTTTGCTAGAAAGAAGCAGAATTCTGAATTTCTTCTGGCCTGGTGAGGTAAAAATCTGCTTTTGGCCCTGCTCTTGAGACAGATCAAGTGATGACGTTTGCTTTCAAATCTTCACTTGCAACAAAAGCCTGAGTTTCCATCTTGGTTTCTCAGCAGTGTTTAGATTATTTCTTTTAAAATTCCTAATTCATTTATTAAGTATACATGGAAGGTATAGATGAGTTCAAAGGTCGACTTTGGGTATTTTGCTTTGCCTGTGCAAAGTAATAAACTTTATATCTTATTGTTTTTTCTCCTTTATTAGTGTTTTTGAAGGCAGCAGAAGCTGCCTTCAAATTGAAGCACAATTTATTTACCTCTGCATTATAAGCATTGCTCTTGCTAGCCTGAATACTCAAGTGAACTTGGTGACATTAAGTTGGCCACAGTATTGCACTACAGCAGGAGAAGATAAGGTCTTCTGCATCTGTGCTTACTCATGAAACATGTTTGTTTGTTCACTGTTCTTGTGCAGTGAGGCTCTGTCTTTCGGACTAGCTATGATCCATCCAGAGCATTCAAGAAGGAACAAAATATTACTTCAGTCAAAGGACGGCATGATTTCCTACTGTAGCAAAACCATGACCTCCTACCAGCAGGGGCTGGTGATCTTGCTGGCAGTCTTGATCATGAGAGCTTGTCCGTCAAGGTCAGGCAAGAGGCAGATGGGTGGAATAGCCCTGGAAAGCATGTATTACAGTTGCTAGTAATAATCCACTCAGTAGAGGGTTTCCATCTTCAAGACAGTTAGACAATGACTTTTCATAGCACTTGAGCTAGAGAAGGTCAGGTTTTCTTCGATGAAATTAGATTGGCAGTTTGAATAGAAATGCAGATCCTTTGCAAATTGAATGGCTGCTGAAGAGGACCAGTTTTAGTGTAGTTTTAATCAGGAAAGGTTTGTTAGATAGAGACCAGGATATCTTCTCCGAGAATGATTTCTCCTTAATGACGGAATACAATTCAAACTTCCTAATACAAGAAAAGAGGAAAGGAGAGGCAAGACAAGGAGGGAAGGAAAAAGGAAAAAGGAAAAAGGAAAGAGAAAGAGAAAAAGGTTAACCCAGATAGCTTAAAAACCATGTTACTTTTTTTTCTATTATTTTGTTATCACGTTCATTTGCAATGGCCTGTCACATCTGATAAAAGTTGGAGACCATGGGCTATTAGAAATTAAACAATTGTGCTCTGAAACTAAAGGCTTGCTTTATTCTGCTTAGGAATTTTGCTTTGTAAGATGAACAGTTCAGTACTGCTCTGTTCAAGTATAGCTTTTCAGTGAAGCAAATATGTTGGTAAACATCACACACTGTGCTCTAACATCTTTTATTCTGCCAAATTCCTCTCATTTTCTCTGGGCATCTCCTGTTATCACTTTAATGGACACTAGCTAACAAATATGCCATATAAACTGTTTGTATTACTGGTGTTGTAGGATAAAGTACAGCCATCCAAGATGCCTCTCCAATAAAATGATGATTCAGAACTACTCGTATGACTTATGCGCTGCCTGTCCCCACAGATATTTTATTTTGCTCCATGGCTGCAGTTCCAGATTTTATCTTATTGCCACTTACCATAGTATTTGTTGTGTGGGTGTATTGCTAGTGAATAGAGCCTAACTAGATTTACTTTGCAAATACTGTCAGCTTCAGTTGCAGTAACCACTCTGAAAGTTATTATGCCTTATCAATGTGCAAATATTATGTTCCTACCCACACTCTTTGTACAGAGCTGCAGGTCTGCAGACAGGCTTCGGCAGTGCTTTAGACCATAGTCCTTTTCTCTGGCCCAGATAGTACAAAGACCTAGGCTGAGAATTAGACCTCCATACACGTTTGAGGAGCTGAAACCCTCAAACTCACATTTGAGGGTTTAAAAGGGACCTAACCAATACTCCAAGTGTGTGCATGTTTGCATGCATGAGTATGGCGTATATCAGCACAAAGGTTCTTTATCAACAAAATTCACCTTTCTCCTTCCCATGCCTCCCCCATCTCCACTGGCCAGAGCTCGAGGGTGTATCAAAGACCAGCTATAACACATTAGAGGACTTGGAGACATGGCCACAGCAAATTGGTGCCTGGTTGTTCTGCACTGTCCGAAGAGCCCACAAAGAGCTGTTATGAGCTGACACAGGTCCAGGAGATGGCTCAGAGCTGCTTCTCCCCACAGCCCCCCATCCTTGGTCTGATGGTGGTGCACAGAGAACATCTGGGAGCCTCACTGGAAGATGACTTTTAGCAAAGTGCTTTGAAAATTAATAAGGCCATTTCCACCCAGGAGCCAAATGAGCTTTACGCAGGACGTACTGAGGTAAATGAGGTGGTCACCTAGCTCAGGGAATATGGATTTGATAATTTTCTTCAACTAGTGGGAAATTTCCCACCCCCCATCTTTTTTCTGCTCAGTTCCTATTACAGTTCCTGTCAGTACCAGATAAAAGAGACCATTAATTCTGATAGATAGCATGGAGGAACTACGAATCCTTGTTCCTCATTATAGTGTCAGACTTAGCAGTCCCCAAGCTGTTATGAAACACTGTAGAGGGGTCACAACAGGAAGTACAAGCAGCAGCAGTGAGTAAAATAAAGGCTTTCCTTCCTATTATAAGATTTCAGAACTTCCTTATCCTCCAGCTCAAAATCCTCTTACAGCTGTTGCATTTATTTAAGGGAATTTTTTTCTTTTTCTTATTTCTGCCTGGGCCGCATTAAGGGCCCACCACCTGCTTGCTTTTACTGGCATCCTCAATTTGCATGGAAAACAAGCAGAAGGAAAATAAAAGATGCAGCCTAATCAATCCTCAGAGGAGACCTTGAATACAATGGTCAAAGGCCTGCAGACTGCGTTAGGTACTCACTCCCCTGGCTCCATCTGAGCTCCTGCCACAGCTCTGTGTCTCTCTGCCCCAGCCTCATTTCTCTTTTTCTAATTAGACATGGTGCTGCTCTTTAGGATGGTGAATAATCTTACAGCCTATTTAATATGTACCTGTTGACTCCTGCAACACAATTTAATCAGAATTTGATAGGATTTGGAGGCAGTCTGTCTGTTTTGAGGCAGAACAAATAAAAGCTGTCTGAGAAACTCTTCTCAAAACCCAGAAGAGGGATTATTTTCAACTAGGTGCAAAGACTGGGTCAGATTCTATTCATTTTATTTATATGAGCATTCAAACTGTGAATGGAATGACACAACAGAGCTAGGTAAGCAGGATCCAAACTATTATTTTCAGTTCTCTGAATACCCTTGGTCCTAATTCATCAAAAGTCCCAAGGACTTTTGACCATAGTGAGACAACGCAGGCAGCAAGTTGAAGCACAGGATTATTGGAGCAGTTAAAGCTGGTCTCATGCTTAAACACTTGCTGAACGGAAGTTCAGAGCAGCTCATGAGATTTGGTCTTCTCTGCTCTCGTTTGTTTACACCAGGCAAAATCTTTGGGAAGAGATGGTTGTTTTCAGATTTCACATAGATTAATATGGGCTGGTCCATAAATTTTTTTAGTTGGGCAGATTACTGTACGTGGGAACTTCTCACACTGCACAAACACAGCAGAAAGCAACAACCCCCACTGGTTGGATTTCTTTTCTCTCCTCTGCAGTGACTATTTGCATGGACAGAAATGCAAGGGCTACTGCATAAATCCCAGGAAGATGGATGAAAAAGCAGGTTCCCAAATATATCTTGCCTGCTTCCCACCAGTGGTGGCAGCAATAAGGAGAGCTGCAGCTCCTGGCTGGTGGCCTGTGGACAGGACTGGGAGACAGGCTGCACTGGCAGTGTCCACGTAGTGCTTCATCATTTCATCCATACACTGCATTTCTGTGCTCATTTGGCAAAAAAAGATGGGAAAAACATAACGTCCGAGCTAGACTGAAGCAGATGCCCATTTCACTTTATCCTCAGCGCTCTGAGGAAATTAATAACTGAGCCCACTCCCCAAACAGCTGGCACATTGCAGACAACCTCCCTGTCCCCCCATATACTTCTTTAGCGTTCAGCTTTTGTTTCAGGATCCTGTAGCTGCTCCAGCTGGAGGAGCCCTCAGGGCCTCCCTTTGCAAAGCAACCTCTGCAGCTCTGGGATTATCCGGCTGTCAGGGCCCAGGGCCTGTTGATTATCACTTTATCAGGCTCCACATGCAAGATACAAAATGAAGTAAGGGGGAGGGGAGCGGGATATAGGGTAAGTGTGTACCACAGCTTTTCAAGGTTACTTGGCAGCTATTATTAGACCTGAGCTGTTGATCCAGTGACTGTTTCTTTGTCTCTGTGTGTCATGTAAATCAGAAAGCCTTGCAAAGGAATGAAAGGTAACCGGCAAACCCACCACTCTCCCTTAGAGGACAACGGGGAAAAAATGCACCATGTAAGGATCAGCCTTCTTCAGCCTCCATCTATCATGGCAAATAAGCAGTGGTGCCCATTTGCTAGGAAGCGCTCAGCAAAAGAAGACATCAATAGAAAATTTAAATAGTATTTCCTACAAAGACCAGTATAATAATGCCCAAGGCATGAGGATTCAATTGACAAAAATGAATCCATAACACACTAAACAATTCCCTTCCTTAGGTTGGCCCATTGCCTCAGACTTCATAGCCTTTAGATTACATGTTGCAGACACCCCCACCCCCCCAAATTTAAGAACAGATGTTCATATTGCAAACAGCTCTTCTGCTTGAAAATGGTACTGCCTTGGCTGCCCATCCCTGCCCCTAAAGTGAAGATCACTCCCTGCACTCCCGGGTACATGCAGAAAGAGGGTTCACGTGAGCTCTTCCTTGTCCTCTTCAGAAAAAATCAGCTGGGTTAGCTCACCCTGCTGAGGAGGAGGCTGACTTACAGGAGTCTTGATGCTGTGAAAATTAGTCTATTTGAAAATGTTGCAAATATGTTCTATTACTAAATGAGTCAGAACATCTTATTAAAATATCATTTGTAAAGTAAAATGGTGCTGGTTGCAGACACCATATTTGTTTAAATCCAGCCTCAAACTTGATCTCAGTTTTGCACAGGATCACTGCTTATGTATACAGTTCTTTATGAAAATTTGCAAGATTTGTCTCTCTCTGCAAATTTAAAGGAATTAAACCTGACATGAAAAGTCCACTGACTAAATTTAAATACAGCACTGGAAAACATCCAGTCATTTAGATTCTTACAGTGTTCCTTGTTAATATGCAGTTTCTTTGAGTGCACTGCACAAAAAAAAAAAAAGATAGCAAACTACACACAAAATAGTAAAACTATACAGCACAACTGGATTAAAAAATAACGGATTTTTCCTGAGTTAAACGCTTGCCTGCAAAATTTCAGCTGAGCAGTAGTCTCTGTGGATAAACTATTTTTTAGCACATATAAGCATCTGAAATATCAGAACTTGAAAGAACAGCAGGCACAATATGCACATCAGGAAGATGTATATGCTTATCCGTGGAAATTCAGACACTACTTTCAACAAATAACTTCAAAATACTCTTTATTTTGCAGTTATCTTTTTTTCCCCCACCTTGGCACTTGTGGATGTCCTTTAATACTTTTATGAATTTGTGTGCTTGTGACTCTGAACAAAAAAATAACCTTTTCAATCTAAGCTGAAATAGGTTGAATTAAGCCCAGGCTGCACTGACATTGGCATGTAAATGATGCTCATGGAGTCAGTGTGATGCTTATTGTAAAGGGTTGTTGCAACACAGTGCAATATTTTGCAGGTTTAAAAAAGACTAGATGTTTGTTGCAAAATACGATTTCCCTAGTATTCCTTTTACATAGGAATGTATTATACTGTTGTGCTGAGTGCTTTCATTAATCATATTTATAAAGCATTAATATTTTCCACATTGTTTTTGTAGCTGATATTGCTTCCATACAAGGATGCATTTTAACAGATGCTCTGCAATTACTCCTCACCAGCAATTATTTCTAGTAATATTTTTCTGCCACTTAACTATTCAACTAGACATATGTAAAGATAGGACACACCTCACCAAGAAATGAACTGTGTTTTAAGGTCTTTATGCAATCGCATTCTGCCTAGAGACACACTGAACTAATTTTGAACTCCTGAAAGAAGAGGGAGGTGAAGAAAGAGCAGGCAACATGGTGAATGAGCTGATTAACAGGGCAATCCAGAACAGCAGTTCAGGTCTCACTTCCTAATGTATGCTGATTTCTAGTTCATTTCTATAATCGCTAGCTTCTAAAGTTGTGATGACTCTCACAGTTCTTTTTCATTTACAGGAAAAGAAAAGAAAAAAAATTAGTTCTTTCACAGTCTGTTCATACAGATAATCAAACCTGCCTTTCCACAGTCTGTGTCCAAAGTGTAGATACCCTAAAAAGGGCTCATTGCTTGAGTGCTTCTCTTTCTAGTATGCTTCATTGCACGTATGTTGGCAATCACTATGCGTGAGCTCATCCTATCTAATAAGCTATGCAGAACTGGGCTAGTTCAGTTCTTGTGTGGTATCTCCGAGAAAATCCCTAGAGCCATAGAAAGTATAAGTCATTGTTTGTCATGGGATCGCCCTCTATTTGAATAATTTAATTACTTACAGATGAGCATGTCAGCTGGATCACTGAGGCTGCATCTAGACTTGTGCACTCAGGTGCAGCTCACACTGGGGCAAAACGCAAGATCCCCAGCAGCTGCTGCCACGGGAAACAAAAACCCAAGTATGTATGCAACCAAACAATGATACTTGTTTAGGACAGCTGGGGGACTAGGAACGTGGGGCTCAGTATTGACTTTGGCTGAGTCCTCCCCCACCCCACGGTCACAGGTAACTAATAGAAGAGCTTTAATTCAGAGTGATCCAAAGATCACTGGCTTCTCTATAGGCCACAAGGGTCTTTTCATCATCCTAATTCAGATGTAAGGGGGTGCTACCAAAGGTCAGTCCTGCAAGTTTTACACAGAAAATGAGAAATCAGGTCACCATCCTAGGTTGTTGTGTTAGCAACGAGTTAATTAGGTGCCAATAGAGATTTTTTTCCCCTTCCTTATTTCTGCAGAAAGTTGCATCTTCCCTCTTCCCAGTCCTGTCTAATCTGATAGGGAAAATCTGTTCATAGTCCTTAATCTGGTAATTAGTTTAACCTTTAGCAAATTGGCAAAGCATGTCAATCAAACTCTCAGCACTGCCTGTCCAACTTCTCATTTCTAGCTATAGCAAACATCTGAGGCTACAGGCAAAGGCAGAAATCCCCTCACATGCCTTCTCAAAACTGGTTACTTATTAAGGAGGAAGTTGGCAGGTAATGTTTCACAAGTTTAATTTCTAAATTCAGGATTGCCTGTATTACTAGTGTTATCCTCTAAATTAAATTATGCTTCTTCCTCTTTAGTATTTACTTCAAGAGTAATGTATTTAGGAGAAGTAATCCTATTCTTTCCCAACTTTCTTATTGCTAAGCTAAATAAACCAAGATCCAGTAATATCATCTCATTAGTTAGACTCCGAGTTCTTGTATCACCTTGGTAGCCTTCCTCTGCTCCTGTTTCAGTTTAAATTCATGTTTCTTGAAGGTGCTCATACATATGCCTTGTGCAGTTGTACTAATACTTTCCCTTTTTCTGCTGAAAAAGCTTTGATCGATGCATCATACAAGTATAGCAACATAGGATTGGAAAAGGACTCCTTGGGACTACGTGAGACATTATGTCCTGCTCCTCACAGTCACTTGAGATTGATCCCCAATACTATCACACTGGTGGTTCATAGATTTTCTGCTATTGATCCACATCCCCCCTCTTCTCTACTCTCTCTGACACAGGAACCCTGATTCTTATAAGTCCATAAATACATGACTTTGAACCTTATGCTTCTATAATTCACAGGGTCCTCCAGTACTCCCTGAGTGATGATCCAGGTGCCTTCAGCATTGGTGACTCTGCACCACTTTGTATTACTGGCAAATTTCTTGTGCTTATTCCAAGTTCTTGTACCAAGGTCAATAATGAGAAAATTAGATAGCATTGGTGTCCAAACTGGTCCCTGAAGAACACCACCAATAATCAATCTCACTCACCCTAACTCCCCATGATGGTCTTGCCCAGTTCCCACTCTAATTCCTGTATGAAAACAGCTTACCTCCTTACATAAAGGTTTTCAATTACCTACTGTCTTATTCCACACCAGAGTTGGGGGCACTACATAGCTCAGCCATTAGTTATCTCTATTATTGTAGCTATTTTTTTAGCAGACCAGCTTGTACTGGGCAACCACCCACCACAGAGGATTTCATCTGGCATCCCCACCTTGGTGACAGCTATCTGAGTTTGCTGGTGTGGATTTTGGAATAACAGGGAAAGGGCACATACGCCTGCAGACTTGTGTGCATTTCAGTGATGCTGAAGGCCTGTGAACTGCCTATTCCCAGAGAGCATAGAAAACAAGTGTTTAGTAATATATTCTGCAGGATTAAGAAAAAGAATTATTTTTCTCTTTTGATAATAGTGCTAGTAAAGGCAAGTCTTCCTCTTGTGATAATTAGGGGAAGGCTGATGTAGGAAGCTTTATTATTATTATTCTTTTAAATTAAAAGTGAGAAGACCTAAATGAGATCTTATTGGCTATAAGTCTAATATTTTTGCTTGTTTTCTGGAACTCTAGAATGACTGAAGTTGAGCTATCTCCGCTGAGCAAATAATGAGAATAAAAAGCTATTGAAAAAGAATGCATGGGATAAATATCTTAAAAATAGAACTTTGGTAAAGCAATTGTTCTGTAATTGTGTAGCAGTTGGATATGACCTAAAAGGAAAGTCATATGCTTTAATCTCTAATAACTTCTTATAAATTGTTGTATAGCAAAATATTTTTTGAAGCTTCTTACAGCCTCATCTATTTCTCACTCTCTTTATAAGACTTGGAAGTAAATTGGTTTTGTAACTGTAAAAAAGTGTGAGAATTTTGAAACAGCTAATCTTCACAGGATATTAGAGTCATAAATTACCTTTAAAAAGCTTGGGACAAGAATCTAGTATCCAAATCAATAAATTATTCCGTTATGTGGAGCTACCTCCAAAAGCTGTTATTAGTGGGAAAATTCTCAGTGAGCCTTAGTCAATGAGTTCTTCTGACATTGCAATATTAATACTCCAAACACAAATTTTCTGAGATGTATTTACAGGAAAAAAAAAGTCAGTAGGCTATCTGAATCATGCTACCCATGATGTGAAAAGAAATACATTTTGCATACAGCACTATTGTATCTGTGAAAATTGCCATAAAATTGCCACCAAAAACATCATCATCCTTTTGTTCAGTTGTATATTTATTTTTTAAACCATTCATGAAGGTCTACAATCAACCGCCTTTTCTTAAACTAGCTAAAAATATCATTCAGTGAAATTCTCAGATCATTTCATATAAAAATGCAAAAAATGTGCAGTTTTATGGTTAGAAAGTAATAGCTTTATAGATGCATATGTAGTTTGGCAGCTCTGGACACAGGGCAGAATATGGACCTGACTTTTGTGGGTATTCCTTCAGTTGCTTCCAATGCTATCAGTCCCTATCTTACAAAAACACTTCTTAATGCTCTTTCCTGACAGGCCAGGAGGCAGAGAGTGGAGCCTAGCTGAAAAACAGGGTTCAAATCAGCAGACCTCAGCCTTCCTCCTGTCAAGCGGTCATAGGTTTCCCCTGCCAGGCTTTCTCTTTAAGTTCTTTATTACTTGCCCATTGTGCTAGTTCAAACAGTGCTTTGTCAAGCAAAACAAAATCTATTACTACTAATATTTTCTGTCCTTCCCCCTTTACACACATACCCTCTCCTGTTATAAAATATCACTCCTTTAGTGACCTGATTCAGGGAAGACTTCAACGCACTTATAGCCAAGGAAACTTTTGAAACCAGAAATGAAGCTTTACCTTCTCCCCTTCAGAGGCAGCTGGCATTTATTTAAGTCATGAGTTCAAGATTTTAACATAGGTCACTACTAGGTGTATTCTAGGGTTTCAGCCTCCACGTGTCCTCCTGTTAGAAGAAAGCACTTGACTGCACCCAGATCAGTGCAAGCGGATCTTCAGACTCTTGTGAGAGGCATTACCACGGCAGCTCTGCTTTCAACATAACCCCTGTCTCTCAGTAATGTCACACCCGGCAGAAGCACTACAAGCGATAAAAATGAAAAAGCAACAAAGCAAAGCGGTGAAAACTAAACAAGAGGGAGGGCAGTTGAAGGGCAGACTTCCAGAATAGCACTGTGGCAATGGACCTGTTTGGCTTGGCTGGTGTGGGACAGGCATAAGTGGCGGCTGCATATTGCTGGACTGGTGTAGCAAAGCGATGAACTGGCTTCAGCCTCTCCTCGCCTTCACTGCATTGGATTGCTGGAGGGCTCCACGGTTGTTGAAGTGGGAATAAAAACAGCTTTTGCCCATTTAGTATGACTTAGTTCAGTTCCCTGGTATGCTTTTACTTGTACTGAGGGTAGGACCAACCCTTACCGCTTTGATCTTGAACCACTGAGGTTCAAAAATGCTCTAGTGAGTGCAGGCTCTAGCCGGGACACAGGCTAGCCCAATAAAAATGAGTGAATGCAAATGCTCTTGTACCATGCAATAAAAATATATGCTATTCATTTATTTCAGGGGGGTGGAGGGAAAATGGGGGGAGGATTCAGTTCACAGACTAATACATTTGAATTTAGCAATTCAGCTGGCCAAAGAGAAGTGTCTACTTTTGGGCAGATGCTCCCTAACCTCCCCTATCTGTATTGACTAGTTTTCCATTAATGGCAATGGGAGCTTAGACATCTCTCACACACGTAGACATACCTGCACTATGTATGCCTAAATATAGGCATCTGAATCTTGAGCTGAACCCCATCTCAAATATCAGATTTGTCTAATTCTAGTTTTACTTCTTCGTTAAATTGCCACTAGCTATTGCCGTTTTGGTTTGTTGCTGCATCACAGAACCTAAGCAAGTAATGAGTGAGCACCTAGGAGGAGGTTGGAAGGTAAGGGGTGGGATGACAAGGAGGTGCTCCTCCGACGGTGTAAATTGCCACCGAGATCAGCGGGGCTGAGCGCAGGGCATACAGCTGAGGCCAGTGGAAGGGCTGTACTGACGATTTCTGCATGCACGCAGCCACAGTGCAGCGCGGGGACAGAGCAGGGCAATAAAAGCAGCAGGAAGGAGGAGGGGAAGAGCCACAGCAGTGAGACAAGGCTGTTTCTTCATGTGGGTTACACACAGAAAGCAACCTTCCTCCTCTCCACGCTGCTACCAGATCTTGATGCTAAATATCATAGCACAAATGCAACAAATAAAAAGTTCTGATTGGGTTCATGTGATGAAATACTGTTTTGGATAAACAGTGCAGCCTTAATATAAATTATCAGAACAGCTGCTGAGCTGGAGGTGAGAAACAGGGACAGACATTGTTCTGTGCACATTTTAGGTGTCATGTTCCTGTGATGAAGAGCTGCAAGACGAGACTGGAGGAGGGAAATCCTAGAAGATAGTTAGGAGTTGCCACTGATTCCAGGGCATTTGGATTCCAACTCCAGGCTACGGCGGGGTGACAGCCAGTTTTGTTGCTCTGGGTTCCTTTTTATGGAAATCCTAAACTTGTGTGCATATCTTACTTTCGTATTTGGGGTAAATTAAGAACAATTTAGTGATTTGGATATATCTTTGGAAAAAGTCATTTTTAATCACTTTCTCCTTTATTTGGTGCAAATGAAGTATCTCTGCACATCTCTCTCTTTTTTCTAAAATAAAGCTAGCAGCACTAAGAAGAGCAGACTTTTCTCACTTCCTCTAGTTGTTGAAAAGAGCTATTTGAAAGTGTGTGCTGTGGGGAACACAGTCACTTCCTTACCATGTTTGGCCAGAGAAAGAGATTGTACTAAACCCGGAAGTTCTAATCATTGTGCAGTTTATGAAAATATTTTAAACATCTATTTTGCCTTCCTGTTTTTTTTTTTTCTGTAAATGAAGATTTATATTTAGGTGTTGCATTGTTAAAAAGAAAAAGCTGAGCTGTCTCATACTTGTCTCAACAATTTTATTTGACAGACTAGAATTCTGCAAACTCAGATGAAACTGGCTAAAACACAGTGCAAGTTTCAGCAAACGCACTCAGTGCACATAAGTAAAGTGGTCAAAGGACCAAAGTTCCTAATGAATGCTCGTCTGAGTTTATATTACAATGGCTACAAAAACAATTAGGATATAAAAGGACTGAGCATGAGAGCAGTAAACCGTGAGTAAAGGAGTGCTTTAAAAAATAGTAGTTTTATCACTGTTTACATGAGAATGAAATTAAAATGCAGTCATTTTCCTTTTCAAATATAGTTCTTCTGGGATGTAAGAATCCATGTACTGTTAGCTGAATATCATTGTTAAATGCCAGCTATCTAAGCTGTTACGGCTTCCTTTTTTTCTGTCTCATAAAAGGTCAATGTCTCAAGGAAGTCAAATTAGAATCACACCTTGGGGGCAGAATATCTCTTACTGATCTTTTTTGTGCAAGTAACATGGGTGTGTATATGAATGCCTGGGTTCTGGGTACAGGGCTGCTGGGTACCTGTTCAGCACGGGGAGCTGGTCCCTGGGCAGCATCCGTCCTTGGGCTTCCCGCTGAGGGTGCCCAGAGCTTCGACCCTCACGCTCTGGGTTTTGCTGGCTCTGCAAATGAGGAGTGTAAATGGGAGCAGGCCTCAGACCGAATCTCTCCAGGCGGTTGTGACAACTGAGTGAAAAGGTAAGCAAAAGCCACAGGCTCTTGGCACACCGCACACCCCCGTCTAGCTGTGCTAGATTTTGGCTACGGATCTCTCACTGCACGACCCTTGCCAGCGCTGGAAACACACTTTGTGCAGATGCAGGTAAGGACGGAGGGTGCAGAGCAGGACTACTAGACATGCTCCCAAGCTGCCGGGGAGCTCTTGCCCCTCTCGTCACAGTGTGGTGCCTTCATGCCTCTCCACCGCACGCATCCCACCCCCACACAAAGTGCCTCCAACAACACGTGACACCAGCAGGGCTGCACTTGCAGGAAATCTGGTTTGCTCTTGGTGCACCTGTTCCTAACTCAAAGATAAGCAGGAGGTAAGAAAGACACAATATCCCATGTAGCTATGGGTGTCCGTGACGTGTCATTGTTTTCGCTCACTTCTATTGTGCTGGGCTGTGAGGTCACCGTCTCTGTGTAACGCCTGTGTAGGGCAGCAGGAAGTCTGCAATGAGAGGAAATCTATCCCTTTCCCAAGGACAACCGTGCACGTGTTACGGCACTTTGGTTTCTTCTCCCACAGGACTGAGGCTTGTGAGATTGGGTCTGCTATATTACTCATTTCGAAAACTTGGACTAAATACATCCTCTACTATAGGATAGGCTACATTCTGTCATCTGCCACAAGCTGTCACTGGCGTTCCCTCCCCCCCCTCGCCACCCCACTCACTGGAGAAGTTTTGCTTTACTGGTGTGAGCAACGCTGAGAAGCAGGATGTCTGGAGCGTTTTTTCCCCTCAGCCTGTTGCTCTGCAATGCAGAGAGATTCCATGCATTTTACTGGCATGACACGCCACGATGCAGGAGATTAGAAAAATCCCCCTCTTTGGTAACACAGTTGCTCCAGCTTCTGCCAGGAGAATATTTCGATGGCAAATTTCAGGAAGAAAGAACGATTCTTTATTAATAGTAGGAATAACAATAACAGCAACAACAGATTCTGTTTGAGATTCTCTGCATCAAAGAGCTCTTAGTGTTGCCTATCTTAGTTTTGCATGAACGACTTCTGGGAGGTTAAAACCTATTGAATTCTCTAGGATTCATCCTGCTTTACAGTGACGCCAGGAGAATCACTCTGTGACCATAATTGCAAGGTTTGCAATTCGTCTTGTCCGCAGATCCTTGTGGCCTTTCTCAGGCAGGAAGGCCACATGCAGAGCCCTTGTCCTGCCCAAGAGACAGTTAGAGAGCCAATGTGCACATTTGTAAAAGAGTTATGAATGTAAGAACTCTCCTCTGTGAGTCCCTGCAATGAGAAGGAGCAGAGAAAAGGCCTTTCTCGGACTACCAGTGATCCTGGGCAAGGACAACATTTTCCAATCAACTCTTTTTCCCAAGAAAATGTATTCTATAAAACATTTTTCCAAGTACCTGTCTACAGAGAAAGGTCACTCCTGTACCCATGCTAGGGGTTTCCAAACACTTTGGAACTGACTCTTTCTTCCATCTTCCAGCTAGCTTCTTTCCTCTGTTGAAACCTCAGGCATTTCCACAGTATGGAAAGAAAAAAAAAATCCCAACCCCATCTTCTCACCAACCTTTGTGCCACATTCACCCCAGGGAGAAGTACACAGCACAGTGTAAAGGACGGACAGCCTGACTGCTCCCTGGATTTGCCCTTTATATTTCATATGAGCTCATGTGCCACCTTCTCTCTTCCACTCTGGGGCTCAGTCTGGCCTTTAGCAGTTAGGTAGCAGCACCTGCCTCTTAAATTCAACCCAAATGTCCCCTCCTTTTCCTGTTTTTGCATGCAGTTTCTCCTCACTTCCTGTCACACTTCAGCGGTACCTGTGCTTGAGAATGATACCCGTGGTAAACTTCACTGTTGGTTAATATAATAAGACAGCTGAGGTTAACCATCAACCTTTGTTTGCATCCCATAAGCACTACGAAGACAAGCAATGCTTTAAGGGACAAAAGGTTAAAAACAGAGGTTTTCAGTGCCAGCTGTGGCATATTCCAGTCCTACCATCATGTCTTTCCGGTGGCTACTAATGGGTGGCTAAAAGCCTGGCCTCACCACTCACACCAATGAACATTTTCTTGTGGATTTAAATGGGAACAGTATCCAAGGACATCAGGTACAGCCACATGTTATTTGTATTGGCTTTTGTCTTCAGTTTATTATATCAAATATTACTCAGCTTATTGCCTGCTGCATTCAAAACAGTATTGCTCTGTGCAGTTTGTAGTTATTCACTTGTAGCTGTCTACACAGAGCTAGTGCCATAGGGGCTCTCCCTGTGCCGGCTCCTGCTCCCACTGCATCCAGTGATGCACTGGGCAGTCTAAGCCTGTATTCACCAACAAGGCTATGAGACCAAAGCAAAGGTGGGGGCATGGGCAGAGGGAAAATGTTCTTGGGTCAAAGCATCAACAGCCACAGCACACCTACTCTGCAGCCTCGGAGGACTGCTCTGAGTCATTTTGAAAGCAGCCCTATTTCCCTTCGTCGTGTGCTCACACAGCCGTTGCGATGTAAGAAGCTACCACCCTCTCAGCTAAGCCATGGTAACGTACGAAAGCCACCTTCCTACCTTCTTGCAATGGGGTGAGATAAAGGTGTTTCTAGCAAACCTATGTCACACCCTGACTCATGCCACTAAATGCAGCCAACAGGGTGTGTTTCTTCCTGTATGTTCGTATCCTGTACAGCAGAAGAGATCTTGAACCAGTTTTCCAGAAGAGGTAGCAGAATTTAAGGTGTTGCTTATTGAAGGAATTGGCAGAAATTAATACAGTGTTCCTTAAAATATCCATGATTCATCCATTCATCCCTCTATGAAGTCATGCCCACTTTACGTTTATCTTTTTTATTATTTTTTGTACTGTCTGATACTATATCAGTTCTTGTATTTTATTAGACTTCCAGGTCAAGGGTTTTGAACTTGTTTGTCATTGTCTTCTTACTGTGCAATAAAAACACATATGCCAGCTTCATACAGTGACAAGAGCGGAAAATTAGCTTTCCAGTGAAGTTTTCAATATTTGCTTTATCATATGTAATTCTCCAGGTGTCTGAATGCTTATTGAGTCAGTAAAGATTTCCTGTGTTTATAAGGAACAGATTATACATGTTCTTTTCCAAGCACGTCCAAAGTGTCCCTCTCCATGGAGTCTGTCTGACTCCATCATTTCATGACCTTCCTGTATGGTTTGAACCCTTAAACATTAGCCTGGCTGAGTTAGTAATTTTGGTTTATGTTTTACACTGTAGACCTATAGAAAACAGAGCTGGAAGGAACTTTAAGAGGTCATTGAATCAAGTCCTCTAATCCATAAGGTAGACTCAACTCTAGTTAAATGACTCTAAAATTGAGAACAAGTGTTAACAGACTCTGCAAGCTTACAGCATCCTGGGGCAAGGATCTCTGCAGAAGGAAAATAGTTCAAGGACTCTAGCTAATCTGTGTACAGGCTTGGTTTTGCAGCCACAGGCAGGAGAGGGTGCCGTTAGTTCCTCTGCATGCTTGGTAGGTGAGGTCTTTGGGGGATCTTTTCCATTCTGCATGTATCAGGCTCAGACTGCTGTCCTTGCCCCAGTCTGGAGTTCAATAGCATCTGTGAAGCAACACAGATAACAAATGATACCAGTACATCAGGTGAGAATGTTCAAATTCAAATATCACATTTGTTCTCCATAACACTTTTACAAGCTTTTAAATTTTGAAAGCCACAGAACTGCCCTGTTTTCTTTCAGGCTGGTATTCCCATAACCCCGGAAGAATCACCACATTGCCAATATTTGTCTCACTCCTCTGAGAAGAGGAACGACTGAAAACCCAAGGAACACATTACAAGTAGCACTGCAGCACTCACTGATCAGATACTGTGGCACTATCCCAATAATATGTATGTCAATAGAACAGGGAAATAGTTCATGCTATGATGACCTAATGACATAAATCATATGTGGCTTCTGCTGCCCAATGCTCATGCTGTCCCCTAACATGCAGATGCTCATTTCCCACCTTCATGCCCCCTGCTAAATTATCACAGAATCATAGAATAATATAGTTTGCAAGAGACTTCTGGAAGTCATCTGCTCAAAACAGGCCAACTTTGCAGTTAGATCAGGATGCTCTGAGCCCTTGGAGTTTTGAATAGCTCCAAGGATGGAGGTTTCCCAACCTCTCTGTTTCCAGTGTTTGGCCACCCTTATTGTCAAAAGTTTTATTTTTTCTAATATCCAGTCCATTGCAACTTACATTAGTTGCTTCTTGTAGATGGAAAGACTGGCTCTATCTTCTCTATAACATCCCATTATGCAGTACTTCTCTTGTCCAGGGTGGACAAACCCAGCTGCTCTCTCAGGCTTTCCTCTTATACCATGTGCTCCAGCCTCTTAGTTGATCTCAGCTGGATTTGTTCCAGTATGTCAATGTCTTTACTGTATTTAGGAGCTCTCAAAAACATTTTCCCACCTGCAGTTTCCAGCCGCTCCATTGTTTTCAAACTTGCAAGATAAAGAATAGTTAATCTATTTATTTAAAGGAAATAAAAGAAAAAGTCATGTAAGGGCACGATCCCAGGGCTGTCTCTGCATTTAGCATTAGACAGATGGCTCAGGTTCCGCCTATGTCTCTAGAGGCAGATACAGCCCCAGTCTAAATGGGGAGCTGCTCAGCTCTGGCCATGTCAAATGATGAGCACATGTCTCAGCTGCTCGTACTAATGGGAAAAGGGGAAAAAGGAGCTTTATAACCCTGACCAAGTACCCTGGAAATTTGTACCAGAACCTCTTTGTAGTGTTACCTATTTCTGATTTGCTGTAGATCTTGAAAGGATAGGCAAATTTTCTGCAGTCCTGTCAGGTAAACAAATTCCAGCAAAGGATAGAAGTCACCACAGGGCTTAGGATCTCTTAAAGGCTTGTTCTAGAGTAATATCTCCTTCATGAGAGCCTGTACAAGCAGAGAAGTGGCACAGGTCACTTCTAAGATAGTAAAGTTCAAGCAGAGGTAAGGATGGAAGCAGTAGCCCATAAGGAGGTGAGTACAGTAGAATGTGAGGAATGGGAGCAATTTTATACCTGCCTATAACAATGCAAAAACTTAGACTCAGCCCTGTAATTTAGATATCTAAATATGTCTCCTTGTTCACTGTATGAAGAGCCAAGCACCATACTCAAGCACTGCACTGCCTAAGAACGAGACCCCTGACCTCAGCTAAATTAAGTGCTTGGGGTCTCGCCCTTAGACCTTCAAAACAGGTCTCTCGGGATGCCCCCCAGGGGGCCATTTCTAATAATGCTACACAATCATTACGTATCAATACAATCAATCCACAATAACATTATACAATCATTGTCATACCAACATTGCTGAATTTCATACCAGCTTACTCCTGCATCGCATCAGGAAAAGTAAATATTTGCAATGTGTACAACCTTGGGCAGCAGATTCTATGAAATATACCCAGGTGTCTGGTGGAAAGATCCTGAAAAAAGTGTGTTTGGAGCATCCCACTGACTTTTCACATAGTTAGTTTTGACAGAGAAGTTTTTTGGTGCTTAACTAAATTCAGGGTCCTTTAATGCATCTGAGGTTGGGCACTCAAACACAGTCATGCTCTATCTTACTGTACACTCTCAGAAATTTTTAAGTTTTAAGTTGGACCATGAAAACATCTAAAAATAAGAAGTAATGTGTCCAAACACACTGCTACATTCTCCTGTCACAAGTGGTCATACCACAGATATACAATTGTTATATCAGTGATGTCTTGGTGGTGGTCCAAAAATAATTGTACTGTTGCTATGCATGACTTGAGAAAAAAAATTTTTTTGTAGCTGAAGAGAACCAAAGGGCACTGCGTCCATCTGCTTGACTTATGGCAGGCTCAGTTTGCTATTTATCGGGTGTAGCATGGTTTTGAATTCTACCTTCTGTAGCTTGCATCTCTCACTTTGTCCCTTGGCAGGGAGCTGACAACTCTGAGTCAGCTGGGTCCTGTCATCCCCATTCGAGCAGCCATATATTATGTGTCAGCAAATCTCACTGAGTATTTGGGAATAGGAGCCTAAGAGAATCCACTTTTCAGAGGGTGTAAATTATATGCCTACCATGCCAGAGGAGGTGCAAAGCGTACCCAACCGCGCTGTTCTGAAGTCAGCTAAACTCCTTTACAAACATTGCTTTCTCTCCTTTCCCATGGCGTGGAGCCCCATGACACTAAAAGAGGGAAGAATGGTGAAGTCACTAAAGGAGAGAGAACAAATAGTTGCTGAAATTGGAATTAGCCCCTTGGTGGGAGCTTCAGAATGAGTCTCTAATACTTAGCCGCTTTTTCAGAGAAGGACTTTAGACCTAATGGTGAATGCAGCAGGTAGTATACAGGAACGATATAGGCCAAAGTAGCAAGCAACTCTCTGTCTCTCTCTCTTTCTATATATAAGTATACTCGTTGCTCATTAAAGTCTAGAGTCCCCAGATTTTTGAGAGTTAAAATAGCCAAAATGACAGGCCATTTGCTGACTGTTTAGCACCTTCAGAGAACAATAAGGAGGAAGGTGGAAGCTGCCACTCAGCTAATGTCACAGGCTGTGGTAGCACTGCTGTCACATTGGCTTAACAGAATTTCCACCCCTGGCTATTGCTGGAGGACCACAATCCTTCCTCCACTTCCCTCCCGCATCTCTGTTGTGTTGGCACAGTTGTTCATGCAGCTGCCTGGAGAGCTGGAACAGGGACCTGCTATAGACAGAAAAGAAAACGATTTTGGCAGATTTTCATCCTGATCAGGGTCATTGGGTGCCCATACCAACAGCTCTGCCAGTCAGCCAAGAGGATGGCACGAATGTGGACATAGCTGAGCATAGTATGGGAGGGTGAGAAGGGGGAGAAGGCAGGACAACCTAAAGCATGCAATGGCTTGCTGCTAAATGTGTAAGTATGGCCTAAAATGGGTGCAATCTGTTTGCCAGACTGCTCTTTGGGATCAGAGCTGCTGCTGGTATTCTTCTAACCTGGGGGTCTTGGAGCATGATGTCGGGCCAGGCTCTGCTGGCACCTGCCCTTCTGTGCACTCAGGCTCCTGCTCTCCATGTGCTCTTCATACACTGCTGCTTAGCCAGGGAAACTTGCTGCTGGGGGAGACTTTTAAAATAAGGCAGTGTCTTTTTAATCCTTTTCAATTTGCAGACCTCTAAAACTTTCAAGTGGAGCCACCGAACCCCACGCAGTGGATTTCAGTCTGTTGATGCTTGTTTTCTTTAAGTACCTTTTCACCTGGATTCCAGGTGGGAAATGGTTGGTCTAAGATACCAAGCACAAAAATCGGTCCTTGTTTAGGAGAGATCTCTTTCCTTAAAGGCCTTGGGCTGCATTTCCTTCTGCTGTTTCATTAAACTGGTAAACAGACAAACAGTTCCCATTATGCTAACTCTAAGCATTATGAAAGCCTGATGGCTAGTGATTCATAAAAATGAACTACTCTCTGTTCCTTGTCAAATGAAGGGCAAAATATCCAACACCACTACCCAATCAAAAAAAAAAAGTGATTTCTAACTACTTTGGAGATATCCATCTATAGGCTCAGCTAGTGAGAACAAAGCTGATAGGGAAGTTTCAGGTAAAAAATCACCAAAAAATAGTGTTACAGAAACTGGTTTTATCTGAGACAACACAAATAATGCCATAGAGCAACTGGGAGTTTTGGGTAACTGTGAACAATGGGAGAAAGAGGAAGAGATCTGAAAATGCCCACTAATACAGAAATGAACTGAGACTCTGATATGAACAGGCAAAAATCAACCTAATTATACACTGAATTAAGCCCATACTGAATTACCTACTGGAAGCAGTGAGGTAATCCTTATTCCCCTTCCCACAGCGAGACGTACAGATCCCACCTGAAACTGGAACAGCGTGGTGGACTCTGTAGGGTCCACATTTTCAAATCTGTGCTGAGCCAAATTTTTAAACACCCAGTTCTGTAAGGACTACCTTTGCTGAATAACTAGGACTCCTACTGAAAGCTAGGGTTTCAAAATGTGTATGTGTCCAAATGAGCTGGATGCTTTTGCAAATCTGTCCCTACTTGTGCAAGTTAACTGTTTTCCGAGAACCTGTCTATGTAAACATAACATAAAAAACAGTGCAGGCACTCAGTGCAGTTTACAGACTAAACAAGAGAAGTGGCAGTATAATTCAAAATTTCCAATTTGTTTAGAAAGAAATACCAGTTGTTTATATTGCTAACGCTCTGAGCACACTTTTTAATTACAAGGTATGCACTGCAGTCCCCTGTACTCTTTTTACATGGACCACTCTGGGATCATTCACTTTCGCATGAGTGCAAGGGTCTGCCCATACAGACCAGACCAACACACAGAAGCAGGGCATGAAACACTTTTTAAATCAGTAAACATATAGGAATAAACTCAAGAAATTAAAAATAGAAAGGAAAACCATAGTCCTAAAAGTTATAGGGCTAGGCATATGGTAAATAGGCTATACAAGGAAGCCCTTGCCCTGTACATGCTTCATGTAACTATGAAAGTCTATACTTTGAACTTTTTAACTTAACTCTGTGAGGCTTAAATACACACACACTGCTAAATGTAGCAATCATCCAGCATACAGAACCATATGATTATGAAATACCTCCACTAAAATGATTGCATAAGAGCCTGAAAAAAGCAATATAATGATTTGTACACCATCAGTTAGAATTTTTACATGGCAGATCAGCCATGCACAAGTTTTAATGTTCTTTTAACACACTGTGAGAAAATTAAGACACCAAGAAGTTAGTGACAGTGACAACCCTCGATATTGGGTTCATTTCACTGGGGATTTATGATATACCTTTTATAATATTTTTACCAAGATTGCTTTCCCTAAAGTGGACAAAGATGTTATGCTTTCACTCTGAAGTCAAAGTTATAAACAACTGTTATAATTAACATCAATATATTTCAGTTTTTATAAGAGAAAACAAGAGGCTATTGCTCTGTCCTAAATTTTATTTCCTAAATGATGGAAGCTCTAGCTAATATTGGTACCTGTTGACACTACATCAAGAGCATATATCACAGGAGCATACCAATCCTGTGCTCCATTGCTCCTCTAAAATATGACTGAATGTGTACCATTAAGGTCAACTAACTAGAATACCCGTGATAAAAGAGAAGTGAAATTAGAGGCCCTTATGATACCATGGAAAAGAGGCACTTATTTATTTCCAGTCCTATTATTTTGCTGCTTGGATATGACTTCCTACTGTGTAACAAAATCATTGGTCACAACTGAGAAAAGTATTAAAAAGATGAGGATAATAAAACCCTTGCCTCTTTGAACTTTGTTTAATCCTCATATATTCATTCCTATTTTCTGGAGGTGGTTAAGTATGTATATTCTTGTCAATTAAACTACTGACTGAGTTAAAAGTGTGTGTTTTTTTCACATATCATCATTGCCTTAAGGGATAACGCAAATATGACTGAATGTCTGAAAGGCAAAGAAGGAACATAATAGGACCTAGAGGAACTAAAAGATGGCTCCTTATGTGTGTAAGTGACCAATTCATTACTTTTGCCAAGCTCCAGACAGACACTGAGCTCAAAATGAAATATTTTTCTATGCAGTGATTATAGTAGCTTTCCCTCAAGATCTCATGACAGTAGAATTAATTGGTATAATGGGATAGAGAATGGCTACGTGAGGGAGGAGAAGAGAGGCCAGTATCTATAGCTCTTGAACAGAAACAAACCCACAAAAAGTGGGTCATCACCCCCCTCAGCCACTCGCAAATCCCCCTGCGATCTCTGTGAGTTGCCTAATGTGCACTGAAGACAACAGGTACGGCACCACAGTGCCTTTCCATCCTGTGCCCCTCTCTTCTGCTCCCTAAGTAGGCAGTTAAAATGTTGTACAGTCACAATTTCTCCAGCAAATTATCCCCTCTGAACTCCTTCTAAAAGAGGAGAGCACGTTCTAGAGAAAGGACTTCCAAAATGCAACCTCAGGCTACCTTCTTATTTTGGTGACTATATTGCCAATTGTTGGAGGATGAGAAAAGGAAGGGCTGCTGCTTACCGTGGGCCAGCCCCCTCACCCATGAGGCACGGGGATGGGGATGAGGAATGGGCAGGGACTGCTACCAAAGAAGGAACATCCTTTCCCTGCTGTTTGTAAAAAGGTTATCCATACCTGTTCTTTTCTTTTCCTAACCAAACCTAATAATACCAGGCAGTTTATGATGTGGCAAGACTCACAATGGATATAAGGCTGCACAGTTCCACTAAGCTCCATTCATGAGCCATCCATCCCCAGCTAGCCCGGCTGAATGTTCAAAACATATCCCATAAATTATAGACTGTAATAACAGGTTCTTGTTATTAGGGTGTCCACATCTTCTGTTTTAGGTTGGTTCAGTGATCTAACTCCTGTGCAATTCAAAAGACCAAAATTAGCAGCCGCTTTCCCTTTATAGTCAACAGAGGTGCCTACAGTAGCTAACTGAACCTCCCCTTACTTGCTAAGATAAAATTGAATCATAGTTTAATACCAGAAACTTATTTGTCAGCTTGGTCAAAGACATGGTAATTCTTAAAAGTATCACCAAGAATGGTACATGCAAATAAACAGTTTTCATCTTCTATGTGTATCATTTACCTTAAGCAGCATTGTGTATGCTCTAATAAACGAGATACTGCAGAGTTATGCCAGAGATTTGTTTGCATGTTTATAAGGTCTTGAGTATGTGTGTCTACCTCACTGGAAATATTGTTTTGCATATGAGGAAGAAACCTCTGCCTGTGATATGTCCCTTCCATGTAAGCAGCTAATTATATGAAAATTGCACTGAATTTGTAATAGCCCTGTTACTGTCAAAAGAAAAAAAATGTGTCTGAATTTACAAGAACTGTGGCTGACAGTCCATTACCAGATTAAAAATCTATACACTGCATTTATGGAAGAAGCAATCTATAAGGAACTCACTAACATGAATATATTTCACAAGCAGAGGATAATCCCTCAGTCTTCATTAAATCTGTTGAAAGAATTCAGCGTATATGGCTGAAATTCAGCATAGAGTTATAAATAATTCACATTTGCAAAGAACAGAGCATAGGCCTTGATCGCATAAACTGATATACAGAGAACTGGATACTTAATCCTGCAAATCTTTGTTCATGAATGTGGCATTTACTCATATGATTAGTACCACTGTTTTCCGCCACCTTTATTCAGTTTGGAGCATGCCTGTCCCATAAATAGCCCACCACACAGGGGTGTAAACTGTTAGTGACTTCCTCATAACCATAAGTTTTTATTAGTTTGTTCTCTCCAGTGGCCCATTTTCTCTTAACACTGATGACATTTTAGAAAGATACCATGCCTGAAGACCTGTGTGATTAAGATGCCCGTAATATAGCACTGACGTAAGCTATATTACTTCTGTATAAAAATCAATAAAAGGGAATTTTAAAACAGATGTTAAGTGCTGTGGGGCTTAGAGAGCCATTGATTTAGTTTTCTATCATTCTTTTAATGTGTGTCTTCAGGTACAGCTCTATGTGAAGGATGACAGGCAAGATGCTTCATCCCAAGAGGGCCAATGCTCCAGATAGTCCCCTCCTTGCTGTCCCTGTGCCTGCAACACATAATGATAATGACCAGCTGCTCCAGCTCGGAGCTTGGTTGCCAGAGCTGGTCACGAAGGAATGGCCCTTTCCCCACTCCCTCCTGCGTGGGGCAGTGCAGAAGTAAGGCACCAAGAGCAAAACTGCAGCAAGGGCTTGCACTTCCTTTGCTATATTCAGATCAGTGTCCCTTTCCATCATCTGCAGCTCTGTTTGTTTGGTTGTCTGTCCTGCGGTGGGCTCTCATGAAGTCCTATAGAAAATAACAGTGATCCTTAGCCACAGAACAAGGCAGTAGCAAGGGCAGAATAGACCAAATAGTAAAGGTCTCATTTTCTCAGCATTTAGAAGTATGCTTCTTTTGGAAACTGCATCTTTTTTGTTTGCTTTATAAAAAAAGGAGTCCCACATTCATGCGGGCCAGTTGAATCCTGACTGACAGGAAAACTATCTCCTGCCCCCGTTGACTCTAATGAGAAGTGGCAACTTTTCACTGGACTCTGCATTAAGGTTTCATATATTTTTGCCTTAGCATACATGCCAGTCCCACTACATATCATCCTTTAGCTTATTGCACAACTGACAAGAAGGATGCACAGCACCTCCACATCCCTGCTGCAGGATAAGCATATGGTACCGATATAAAATGTAATTGATTTCACTGGCAGAGCCTGACCTGCAGCTCACAGGCAAGCTACTAAAATAATCTAAAGGAATCAATAATTTGCTATTAGATTGCAACTTTCAGTATGCGAGATTGCTGTTTCAAAAGCCCTAGTGAATAATTTGTAATGGCTTCCTTTCTTTCTCCATAACTTGAACCTCCTTCTTTCTCTTTCCTTCCATATATATCCCACATATATACTTGTCTGAGCACTCCTGGAGGATGACTGTAGGAAAAAAAAGATATACTGAGACTTAATTACACTGGTATATCTAACAGAAAAGGCCTAGATGTTTCAAATGTCAGTAGATCTGAAGATGTGTGGGCAGGATTTACAACACTAGTATGTTGCCACTGGTAACTGACTGCATTTTTAACCTTCCCACTGCTGGCTAGCAGCACTGAAAGAGGAGAAGTCTAGGGACTTATCACTAGAAATAAACAAGCACATTAAAAAAACTAAAAAACATTGCTGTGAAGCTGGGACAAACAAGGAGAAGGATTGCATAAAGGTTAGATAAGAGCCCTTTCTTCCTAATGGTCAGTTTATGCAGCGCCTAATCCTTCCAGTTTGCTGACATGCCACTGCTTCGGCTGCCAGGTCAGCTGTTAGAAACCGGTTTTGTTCGTTCAAGAGAGAGAGAGGAAAGGAAAGAGTGAAGCTTTTACACAGAGTATTTTACAGGCACAGATATCCTAGGCAGAAGATTTTTGATGGAGTCCCCTGTCAAAAATTTGGCAGCAGACTCTTGCTGCGGGTGAGAGATTTGGAGACACCAAGCAATCTGACAGACTATTAGACTGTATAATGGAGTCAGAAATATAATCTGAAGTAAGAGTAGCAGTTGGCAGAGGTGGTATGCACACAATTTGGATATGACGAGTGAGGACTAAAGAGAAGACCAAGGTTTCTGGGCGTGTAACAGTGGTATTATTAGGGCACCCATCCAGAGGGAGGAGAATAAACATAGAGAAGGAAACAGGATTCAGATTTGAAAGAGGAAGGTGAAAAAGAAGAATGCATAAAATGAGATAGCGAGAAGAACTTGAAATATGTAATTACACTTCATATATCATCCAAAGATAGAGGATACTTCCATTCCTTCTGAGAAGTGCTTGTTGTCACAGAGACCTGTCTGGGAGGCCCTGTCGCAGCTAATAGGGTTTTTCCCAAACCAGAAGGAGTTGCAAGGGCCTAAAGTTACATTATTAGTCTACTTAGGCCTGCAAATGGCCTGACTGTAATGTCATGAACATCTAGAAAGCTCACAGAAATTAAGGCAACTACACAAGCTCAATGCCTGACATTTCATGGGGCCTTTAACTTCAGCAAGGAAGGAAATTTCACGGGAAGCCGTGAGTATCCAGCTGCTCAGTTTGTGTTATTCCTAAATATGCATCTAAGGATCTTTTAGGCTACCGAATTGAAAATTGTCTGAAATTGTTCCTGGTCTCAGAACACTTTCTGCTGTTCTTTTGATCTCAGAGAGTGCAGCCAAACTGTATGTAGATAGCTACAGTGTGGCCTTTGCTGAAAACAAACCTCTGTGTGTATCAGTTCACAAAGTCTAGCTGAAAAGGATATAGAAGGGACTATTCTCATGCTGCGATACATGTGATTAAACAGTTCGGTTCCATTTAAAGACCTTTCAGAGAATGCCAGACTGTTCCTAGTTTTAACCTTTAAAATGCAGCAAGGACTTTGAAAGCTACTTTGTCATTTCTCAGTGTAACCCACACCTCCCACATACAGCAGAGATGATTTTAACAAGCAAAGTATCACAGAAGCAGCTGTATATGGGTATGCACATCCTATGGACCCATGCAAAAAGCTGCATCTCCCCTGGAAAGGTTTTTCACCTGTATTCCTCTTGGCATCACACTAATACCTCATGCTGAGAAGTGGTGTCATCTATAATAGCCTAATTCATTTTCAGAGTTTCCTCTTCCCCCCCTCCATTTAATATTGGCAAGCCAATTACCAAGAGCAAAGCAAGCAACAGATTTTTCTGTGTCTCACAGAGTGGTAATTAAAGTTGCTCAAAAAAAAAAATTAAAACGGAAACATGAAGTTCTTCCTGGGAGCGCTGTTCTCTGCATGATCCAAGCAAGCATCAGCTGCTTTTGTAGTCATGAGCTTTGCAGACGAGACTGTCTGGGATCCATCTATCTTGCTCTAACATGTCAGAGCAGTGGGATATAGTTCAGCCTTCTATTCCAGAGATTTCTTATTCCTAATTCACACTGAAACAATAAGGTGGGACTAAAATCACTGATGCTTTTAACTCTCACTTCATTTTTTATAATGCTTTGGTTGCTGCTGCTAAGGTATGCTTGTGTTAAGCTCATTTCTCATGGAAATCATTTTAACATTCCTTCGCTAATAGCCTTTCATGGGACCTATTAGCCTCTGACATAATCTAGGGGTGAGATTATTTGTAAACCTAGGTACAAGGCTCACTGTCAAGAAAAGCCATGATATACACTGTAGTGCCCTTAATCTAGTAATTAGGATTAATCTAGTAAGTAATGGATTTACATATGAGCTGGTTTGCCCCATTCCTAGGATGTAAAGCAGCCCTAAACCCAGCACAAGAGCTGGGATTGGTAAGGTTATGACTAGTCTATATCCCTGCATAGCTCAGTCATTTTACAAGTATGGCTGAAACTTCACAGCCCAGAGCTTCACTGACTACCATCTCCCTAGAAAAAGGCCACCTTGCCAATGCACATAACAAGAAATGTATTTTTCCAGGACCTTTTTAAAAGAGGTTCCAAGAAAAGATTGAAACTGGCAAGCAAAAATAACAAGGAAAAGGCTTTTTCACTGCTTCTTTCAATTCAACTAACTAGTCCCTTCCGCTTTTATAAAGAAGAATGGTTTCCGTTGTTCTTGTTTTAAAGAAACTGTGTGAAAAATTTGTTCTTCTTGTTGCTTCTGACCCCGGAATGTCAAAGGGATATCAATGCCACCTGCTGTTCCCACCTCTAGGCAGGCCAGCAAAAGCACAGGCTTGCCCAAGGTCTGGGCATCCCTGAAGGGCAGGTCACACACAGCAGGCTGAAGGGTGTTGGAGTGGGAATGGCAGGCATACAGGAACCTGCAGCACCCAAAAACACAGCACATAGCTAGCACTAACCCTGAGATGGGCTGGAACTGGCCTATTTTTGAACAGCAGCTTGCAGACCATCTAGCCATGAAATGATGTGACAAGAAAGCTGAATGGCAAGGTTAAAATAAAAGAAGCATCAGCTGGCTTGGGGACCGTCCCAGGGTTGCCCCTGGGGAGCCTGCACTACAATATTGCCACCAGTGTGCACTGCCAGGTGATACTGACTGACCTCTCCATGCAATCCTTCTTCACAAGAAACCCAAATGGTGCAAATAAATCTGCTGGGAGTCTGGAGGGTGCTCAGCTGGCTGAAGATGCTTTCTTGTTTTGGAAATAAAGATGTCAGGGCCTCGTCTACTTTTCTGTTTGGACACGTTATTCTGAAATGGCTTCCTTTTTCTCATCACTGGTTGATTTTGTCATGCATTAAGAAAGAGGTGCAATAATGAATATACTTTTTTTCAGGCAATTTTCTCACAGTACTCTGCTCTGGATCTTTTCTTCAATGGAAGATCAATCTCCTATGCCAACCCTAGGAACCGAAGCTGAATTTTAGTAATAACCTGAATGGTGAGGATGCATCAAGTCATTGAAGTGTTGCATGCATGCAGAGGCACAGCTACATGTAGAAAGTCTGGCAGAATCAGTCATCTGGAGAAAACGGAAAGAGGCAGTTGCATTTTCAAGGCAAAATATAGCTGAGGGAGTGAGACATACCCCTGCTGGGAGGCACACCCCAGCAGGGAGTACCCCTGCTGTAAGACGCAGCAGCCTAGGGACTGCTTCACGTACAATTCAGCCGTGCTCGGTAAAGGCAGTCACCACTCTGACTTTACTGAGCCTCTGCTCACAAGTCAGCTCCATTACTGCAGGAGCAGTTTCTTCACTACACAGGTCTGAGGTCCCTGGTTTTATGATGGTGGTATCATACCAAGGTGCTACCATAATGCCTAGAATAAATAACAGAGATAAGGCCCAAAAAGGTATTCTCTTGTATAACTTTTTTGAATGCCAGCGTCTAAACTACTATGTTCTTTTTTTTGTCTGAGTTTGATATGGCCATATCCTTTGTAAGTGATGAAATCTCACTAATGCCATCTTGGAAATGACTTAGAGAAGGTTTCTTTCTATCTTCTACCTGGCTGACACCTTAGTTTTCGTAATTCTAACTGTATAGTCTCAGAGAGGACCATAAAAATCTCTAAAGCTGACCTAAAATTAGTTTTCATCTGTGGTGCTGTCCAGTACCAAATTAGGACTCTCTGAAACGGTAAGCAAGTGCTATGAGCCAATTGCCACAAAGTTCCAATTTCCATCTTTCAGGAAATATCATGCAATATTGGACCTTTTCACTTATATCACACTGACTGCTATTACTACTGCACACTGGGTCAGTGTCATTTCTGAGAGGAAATGCCCTCTTTGGCAGGAAGGAAGGAGGAGATCCCTCTGTTGACTCAACTTTCTTAGAGAGGCCAGATGGCATAGTGCAGGTGAGGTGAACTGAGATGCATGAAAAATTAATCCAGCCAGTGATTTTCACATTATTGTGTAACTCCAAAATTTTCCACGTGGCTCAAAATCTAGGTGTGCAGACAGAGGTGCTTAAAGATGAATTCCAAAGTTGCAAGCGATGGCTGACTCTCTATTTCAGAACATTTTAAAATACTATACCTACATAAGATATGCCATATAATATATGGCTATGTGTCATATGGAAAGGAAGCACCACTATGGGAAATCAAACATAAACTAACACTTATGCAAATTCATAAAATGGCTTAGGTGAGATTTGAACCATCTGAGCAGTTGGATTTCATCCTTTCAGTCTACTGAACTCTCTAGATACGTAGATTTCAGCTGGTTCATCTGTCTTATTTTAGAGAACTGAATGTTGCTGCTGCAGTTTCAAACCACCGAAAGATATAACTGAATTATTCATTGCAAATATTATAGAACATGCAAATGCATTCCTCTTCTTGTTTCTTTTTTTCATTTTCAAACATATCTCTAGCCAATCTGTAAGCGTACTCAATATTAACACATATTATGCAAACAAAGGGCATTCTGCAAATGTCTGTTCATGGAATATGCTAGGTTTACAGAGCCACATGAGATTGCTTCCAGGCCCAAATTTCAAGCCCTGGACCACATACCAAAAATAAAATGATTAAAATGACAATACTGGGAAAAGTTTCTTCTGTCATCCAGAAGCCTTTGGTCAATGGAATGATGGCTTTCTTTTTTTCCCAAGAAAATGTTTTGATTGAAAGTGTTGTGTATACTAGGGAACTACTCAAATTCTGGAAGGATATATAAACTAGAGTAAATCTATCCATTCATTTGCAAAATACTGCTAAGTGAAAAATCTATGCTAGGTATCCAGAGCCATCAGAAAACACGAGGCCATAGGACTTCTGCATTTAAAAGAAAAAAAAAAAAGAGACTTACTTTTTACAGCATCACTCTGCCATTCTCTACATATTGTGGTCTGTAATTAATGCTATAGATTTGACTCCACTTTGCCATCCTCTTCATGTGAGGGAGCAGTGGTTGGAGAATCTCCCAGTTGCCAGCCCTCATGTTGCATGAATTTCATGATGTCTGACAGTTTTCATAAAGCCCAAGCTCTGGAAGACTGAAAAATCTCCTGACAACTTCAGCTTTCGATTACAAGGAGAAAAAGGAATATCTTACTCTTCATGATTGAGAATACAAGAAAAAAAAGTACCTTTTCTGTTCCCCCAATATGTTGAAGGCTCATTAACCCAAAGGCAAAATAAATTGACTCCCAAAACACACTATGTTTGAAAAAAAATCTCTGGTTTTTTTTGAGGAGGAAGGAGGGAAAGGCAGAGAGGGGTCTTATAATTCTAAAATCTGGTAAGAGTCATAGTGGAAATCAGGTCATTACCCTTAACTGACATTAGAGTGAAAAAAAGGGCTCTTTCTTGTCACAAGTCACAACGTTTTAAAATAGGTGCATGGTAAAGAACAGAGCCTTTTAAAAAAACCATCGTATCACAGGGACAATAGCAAATTAATCTGTCAGTGTACAAATAATGGAGAGATATTGTCTGGAATTGCCTTTATACAAATTAACAAAGTATCCCATTTTATTTACAATTCAGTTGCCTTGCCTGTTGAATTGAAAACGCACAAAGCTAGCACATCAGATGATCTCACGAAAGACAGCTCTCCAAGACCATCATAGGTTGCTTTGCATAGTAATAGTAGTGTATGTGAATGAACAGGCATTAGCTACGTTTTTTTTAATTCCTCACATCCCTTTTAGTATCAGCCCTGTGGAATTATTGCACTAAACACTGTATTATGTGCTCATTATATTTTATAGGATGCTTGGATTAGTACACATTAATAAAATTATTTTGTTCAGTGGCTGTATGTGTCAGCCATATATGATTACAATACAAGATAGGAACTGTTCATTTCTACACTGTTTCTAGGGAAGTAAAGGGTTACTAAGGGAAGTGGTGTTTTATCACACATTCAGCATTGCACAAAAATAGTCTAGAAGACCAAAATGCTTGCATTAAAGTCTCGACATGTCTTTAATTAACTTTAGTACCACAGTGACCTATTTTGGATATTGTTAGCATATGCTTTCTGTACAATATACACTTAGTTAATGATATTTTGGGAGGTGCCTGAAAATCATTTCTTTAAATATTGAGAAAAGAACAATTTGGTTCAGTACTTGAGGGCAGAGCTACTCCCTGTGTAGCCTTGACGGAGCTGCTGTGTTTCTGGTGGGGGCGGGGAGGCAGCACACAGACACGGTAAAGCCTTAGTCTCGCAGGGCTGGGATAATGTGACTGCACAGCATGTGAGATCAAAAACCATATGTGCCTTTCTGTTTCAGATGACCCTTCTTCATAATCAGGTTTTGGGGGCTGTATTTTTTTTTTCTTTCAGTGGATTTGTTGCTGGTGAAAGTTTCTAGTCTGACAGCCTAAGAGATAGGTCTCTTTTATTAGCCACAGTGAAAACCAGTGTAGATGTAGCCCCGAATATCACCATCGATCCACCTGAGTCTTCAGTTTTCATGCAATTGCATTGGTAGGGTTACCGCCCTACCTCCTGGAAACAGAGCTGAGCCTCATCATCTCTTTGTATGTGCCTTTGGCCATCAGACATGTAGCTGATGGTTATACCCGTCGGTCAGCATTGTCTTCTGGTCAATTTGGATTTGTGATCCAGAAGTCAAAGGCCTCATATCTTATTACTTTTATTGAACCATACTGGCTTTCAACACACACTTTCTTTGATTTATACAGAGCTATGTACATCTATTGCTTTACCTCTTTTAAAAATATATTGTTTTGGTTTTCTTTGCATAGATGAATCCGCTGCAACTAGACACTTGCTTCTGCTCATTTGCGCACGTACTGTTCAGACTGCACACTTCTGAATTTAGTCATGTTACATCCTGTGTTACCTGATTAAGATCAGTAGCTGGGAGTTGATCATTTAATTGACTTTTCAGAAACTCAGCTAAAAGTTTCCCGTGCCTTTCTTTATACATGGGGAATAAAATGAAAGCTTATAAAGCATGTACCAGCACAAGAAAAGGTTCACTTTACTTCTTAATTCATCAGCTTAAATTACAGTGAGGTCCTTATGCCAGCAGGACTTTCCAAATCTTTGTATGAATCCTGAATTTTTGCCAAACACCTCATTCTGCAGTTTTCAACTGCCATGGGACCCAGCGGGCTTCACCCAGGAGCACACAGCTCCCTTGGGTAGCTCCTTCTCCAACACCATGAACGTCTACCACATGTCTTAAGTAGCAAGCCAGGCTCTCTGCTACCTGGTGTAAGCTCAAGGACAGATTTGTTGCTACGATCCTTGCAAAGGTGATAGGATGAAGCATGAAATCTACATGACCTCCCCAAGTTGAAGGTCAGCAACCTCAGAAAAAAAAAGACCTGCCCAGAGCAACAAATTTTGCTGTATAGCAACTGGTTCAAATGAATACAGGCTCAAGATCTAACTACACAACTAAGGTACTGAAGAAACACACTCATGACCTCCCACAAGGCCTCGCTGAAAGCATTTTTTCACAGATTGCAAATTACTCACTTCAACATTTTAAGAAAATGGGTGAAATCGTGACTACTAAAGTAAATTCCTAGTGACCTCCTCAGCTCCCAAATTTCACCCGTCATTTAAGAGATAAGGAAAAATAACCAAGGTAGTGTCCCAGGCCTGTAGTAACTGTCAAAAACCAGCAACATGGAGCATTGCTATTTACATATACAATTAATTTAGTCATTATCTTAATTTTACAAGTCACCAGTAATTTTTTTGCCCCAAATGTTTAATTTTTAATTATCAGATAAATTGTAGCTTTTTATTCTTTGATACCAATTCTTAGAATCATTCCAGTGGTTAGATTATACAACAGTGTTCAAAACATGAGTAACATTTTAGGAGTTATTTTTATTTGCATGGGACACCATCCACTAATCTATCTTTAGAATACTACAAAGTATATGTTCAGCAATGGACTGAATATTCAAACCACCTTAGTATAATAATCAAGGCCTGGTCTATTAATATATTATTTAAAGGAACTATAGATTATACAGCAGAGGTTCAGTCTGTGCAACAGTACAGTAGGGTTCTTACTAAGAGCTATGCTATGGGTGTGGCAAAGAAACAAACTTAGCCAGATGTTTGCCGTTATCAATTTCTACATTAAATATCAAAGAATAAATATTTAAAGTGAAATATATACTCACATGGCAACAAATTATAAACAATGCAATTTTTACTGAAATGGTCTACAAACTAGCTTTGAGGTATGCAAATATATATTACTCTATGGTCAGAGCACGTATCGAAAAACTGATAATGACGACTGAGGTCCATATCATCTCCAAAGGTTTTCTAGTATCCCATGTCTCAGTACCGGCACTTATGTTCACATCCTTTGATACAGTTCTCCAAACAGAGGACATAAATACCATCCAGGTTTTAAAACATTTTATTTGCATATTAAAAAAATTGTGCATTCCAATAATTAAAATCATTTGAACAAAAAAAAAAATGGCACTCGATTAACTGCATTTTACAGCTCGCAGGACCTTGGTACAGCTTTGCATTTATTCGTGTGTTACTATAGTTTACTGTAGTCCCACCCAAGTTCTTCTTTCATCAACATGCAAGCTCTTTCATGCCACCAGGACCAAAGCCAGACAGGCAGAGGGAAAGGCAGCGCCTTCATTCAGTGTCAGTAGTTCTCTCTATTCTTTTGATGTGAAAGGGGCAGTACAGTCATTTTAAACTTTATCCAACCTCTTTGCATCTTACAAAGTTAAACAGCTAAAAGAAGTAAAATAAGAAGGCAATGCTTGTGGAATGTACAGTGCATAATTTGGAAGGGCAGATTTCATTACGATTCACCCGCTTGCTTCTCCTGTTCAATTGCTAAAAGGGGAGGAAAAACAAAAAAGAGAAAAAAAAATAAAGATCAAGAACCTGAAATGCATTTACATGAAAATTGCTATAGTTTGCAAAAACAGGCATCTATAAAATTGGAATATAAATTTTAAATTAAAAATTGCTTCACGCCTATTTTACAGTTTTTAGGCATCTGATGTGGCCGCGTGCTCTCCGCACGCGACCCCCCGCCCCCCGGCGGCTCCCTCCCTCCCTGCCTCCCTCCCCTCTTTGTCTCCGCGCTGCCTCCGCACCGCCCTTCGCCGCGCACACCCGACACACACTCACTTTCTTTTGAAGGCAGCGGGTTTTTCTCTTGCGTCTCTGTCTTCTTCAATTTCGACTTGTCAAATTTCTCAATTTCGGCCATGTCTGGTTTGTCGGACATTTTGGCAGGTAACTCTGCGCACACAAGGGAAGAGCCCGTTACCCCCGGCGAGGGCTCCGGGCCCCCCCGGCGGGGCCGCGCCCGCGGCTCCCAGCGCGGCCCGGGGCGCCGCGCGGCGGCACCGCCACCGGGGCTCCGCCTCGGCAGCCGGAGACTCAGCACACGCCGAAATTAAACTGCCTAATCCCCGGCGTAGCATGTAAGGAAGGGCGGGGGAAAAAAAAGGTGCAAGTTTAATCCAGCATCAGAGCCGCCGCTGCTCGCCGCCAGCCTTCGCCGGCGGCAACTCCCAGCATTTGCACGCTGCTCTGCGGGGTACAATAGGGGGCAAGCGCCTGGTTGACCGGGTTTTTAACTCATCGTGAAAAAATAAACATAAAATATAAAAAGTAAGAAGTGCAAAAATAAAACGCCCGGACCACAACAAAGCCCGCTCGTCGCTCCCGACGCGCACGCCACCGCCCTGCAGCAGCGCGGCCCCGAGACAATAGCCCCTCAGAGACAATAGCCCCCTGCCCTGCCCTGCCCCGCTCCGCTCCCCCCGCAGCCGGGCGAGGGCAGCGCCGCCGCCGGCCCCGCGGGTTCCGGCGCCGGGGGTCCCGGCGGGGGGGAGGGACGGGGGTCTCCGCGCCCCGCGGGAGGGGGGGCGGGGGGGGAACCCACCGGTGTCGCCTCGCCGGTGATGCTCAGCCCCGCAGCCCCTCCGATACTCGCCGCTCCGCTCCGCACGAGAGTATAAAGGGCGCCTGCTGGCGGGGCGGTTTTATCCCCGCGCCTATGCAAATCGCGGTGATGTCATCCGCTAACCATTTTGCCGCTTTCCGCCTTTTTTCTTTCTTCTTTTTCTTTTTTTTTTTTTGCTTCCTTCCCCTCCCCTCTCCCGTCCAGCCCTCTCTCCCCTCACACACACACACACACACGCACGCACGCACTACGCTAGCCTTGCTCCTGCAAACGGGGCCGGGGTGGGGGGCGCCGCCGGGCCGTTTCGGGGGGTCCGCGCCGCCGGGGGGGGTCCCAGCCCCGGGGTGCCCGCCGCCCCCCCCCGCGGCCCCCTCCCCCCCCGCAGGGCCGGGACCACGGGCGGCGGCGAGCCCCGCCCGGGCTGCCCGGCCCCGCCGCGCCCGCGGGGGTTTGGGGGGGCAGTGGGGGCCACGGGCACGCGTGGGCGCCGCTCGCCGCCCGCGCCGCGCTCCGGGGCCCGCCCCGCTCGCCTCTTCCCGCGCCGCCGTTTCGCTTCAGCTCTCGGTGCCCATCTCCCGGCCGAGCGCTGCCGCCTCGCTGACGGCGTTACTCAGATTTCCCTGTCTGAAGCGAAAAGACGCAACCCTAAGCCCTTCGGAGGCAGATCCCCGCCGCCTGCTCCCCAGCCCCGGCTGCCTTTGCAACCCTGCTGCAAGGAACGAAAGAAATCCCGTAGCTGTCCCTGCAACCCTGCTGCAAGGAACGAAAGAAATCCCATATCTGTCCTTGCAACCCTGCTGCAAGGGAAAGAAAGAAACCCCCCAGCGCCAGGCCAGGCTTTGGCGCAAGTTCAGCAGACAATACCTGCAGCTGGCCGCTGCTCTGCCCTCCGCTCCCGGCTGCCTTGGCCGGCCGCGGACCGTGGCGGGGCACCTCCTGGCTGCCGTGGTCCAGGGTGGCTGGGGAAGGCGAGGTGCGGGCAGATGCAGTGTTGGGCCTTGGTCGGGCCAGGCCGCCAGCTCCCCGGGCCGCAGAGCCCAAAGTTTCCTCAGCGGCTTGCCGGGGGAATTCAAACAGCAGGCCCCAAACAGCAAACCAGCCTAAAAATAGTATAATCTAGCTGGACAGGCAATTGTTGGTGGGTGGAGGGGCAGAAAGGGATGAATGGAATGGGTGACTCATTTCTGTATCTACAGTGTCGGATAGTAAACTGAATTATCCATGAAAAATTACCGGAGGATGTAGGGGGTGTCTGTGCATGTGTGCATGTGGGAGAATGACAACAATTCAGGCAAATCTCTGCACCTTTGTCTAGCAGCAGCAGAGCAGAGGGAGCGGGGGGAGATGGGGGAGACGGGGAGACGCAAGATGTGAGAGGGCGGGACAGGCCTTGTGAAAGCCTGGATTGGGTGTGCAGAAATTAGCTTAATTTCTTCTGCTCCTGGGCCATCTCTATAAAAACCATTTAGTGTATTGCTCCTTGCTCCCTGCCCTCCAGCAATGTATCTGATGTGAGCGTGATTGTTGATGAATTAAAAGCCATGACTCATGAACAGTATTAATATATGCAAGGAGAATTGTAAATACATTTCAATAAATTCCCTGGGGATGCTGCGTCCTCTGTTTCATGGCTGTGCTCTTCCCCCTTGGCCAGCCATTTTTCATAAAATTTCCAGAGCCATAATTTCACAGGAGAAAATCTTGTCCCCATGGCGTTCCCAATAATACTTCCTACATTGAGCCAGGATTTCCAGTTGACCCGGAGTTTTCTTAAAGCAGAGCTTGTGGTGTGGTGTGTGAAGTCTATTTTTCTCTCTTAGTTTATGAGCAGCTCCAAAATTGAGATTACCAGAGTATATTGCTGTGCTGTGATCCAGGAACAGTGTGACACTGAAGGCCAAAGGAATCGCTTAGGAAAGAAATGGCAAGGTTCATATCGTATCATTTGGGAAAATTTACCGATTTTCATAATAACAGCATTAAAGGGATTCTAGAGGGATCTTCAGTACTGGATACCTGCTAACTTTGCTAACATGTGAGCAAGTTCTCTAAGATGAGTTTATTATAAAGTTTACTGCTTCAACACTTTTAAACATTGAACCTTGTGACCATGAATTGTGAAATTTCTCTAATTATCAGTTCATCAGCATGCCTGATAATACCATAGCCTCAGAATTCTCAGTTTTGAAAGAAGATTTTTTGACCTCTTAAGTGGTGATAAGAAATTTAATATACATATTCTTTACCATTTTTCTTCCTGTCTGGCTACTGCTATCACTATGCATGTGCCTAAACAAATCAGTATTCCCCTGACCTGAGTGTGGTGCCTGCACTCCTGAAATTAAAGAGCAGTGACAGTTTGCAGGACTGGAGTTTGATTTGTCAGAAGCAGCTTGCCCATTAGCAGTGCTGCCTTCTTTTGCTTCTGCTCATTTTGGGACAGATTCATGTCTCCTTTAAATCAGCATAACCCATGAACTTAAACAGCTTTGCTGATTTCTGTGAATCAGGCCCCTTTGATAAGTTTAGGTTCTATTACAGTACTGAGAGACAAAGACAAATAAAGGCTTTACACTTCTGCTGCTTCTCCGCCTTCCCATATCCCTGTTCTCATGGATTAACGCTGATAGTCACAGTTTCATCTTAAACAGAAAAATTGTATGCACTTTACTGCATATATGAAGACAATATTGTCCCATGGAAGCAAATGAGGGTTTTGCATTTCAGTGGCAGGGCATAAGCTAATTTCTGTAAAAGTAAATCCGTTTTATGGCATTTTTATTACATATCCATGTCCTTTTATGTTTGCTTCTTTTTGTTGCTATTTGGAGAATGTGAGAAAGATGCTTGTTCATACAAGACTGCCCATGTCAAAAAACTTTAGGGGATAACAAACTCCAAAGTGCACTTGGATGTTGCAAAGCTGACATTCTCAGTAAACTTCCTAGGCCACATTACGTAAAGGATAGCTGGCTTAAGAATTCTTATTTTGGATATTGATGAGCTTTTACGGCTTTTATTGCTTTGTTGGGTTTTTTTGTCAGCAGCCCCTTATCTTGATTATTTAAAAAACTTTCAGACTATACGTATTCAGTGATGTAGTACCCCTCTAGACATGCCTTCTCTTAGCCATTTGCATGTTAAAGGAGTGCGCTTTTCAGCACATTGCTGATCTCATTTGCTAGAAGGAAATTGGACTCTTGCAATGTAGTTTGCAACTACACTGAGGGCATGAACTATTTCAAGGCTGCATGTTCTTTCTTGCATTCTAGGAAATTTTCATGGTAGGAGACGTAGTAAGTGGTAAACCATAGTTCTTATGTTTCATTTTGTATGTCTGTGTTTGAAGCCTTGTAAAAAAGATCAACGCTCCTTTTCCAGGTAAGTATATATGGTCCCTATTTGTGAAACTGGGAGGCTGAGGTGATAGAAGACTTGCCCAAAGCTATGCAATGGGGGCTTAATCAGATATCCGCTGGTGTCAATGAAGGTGTCTGTATCTAAAATTGACTTCAGTGGGCTTTGGCTTGAGCTCTGCTGAATGTTTTAAAACATGAGCAGGAGCACAAACTTTCTAACCTTGTGCTAATTTTGCCATACTGTGTCATTTATTAAGCAAAACTGAAAAGTAATTATATCACAAATGGAGGACATGAAATACCCATGTGATAAAGCACCAGAGATTAATTCCCCTATCCGCTTATTATTCATAATGGAAGAAGGGATCTGTGGCACATCAGATGACCAGATAGATAAAAACAAACTCTGTATGTAGATTTCTCCATCATATGCAAAACAAATTAAAGGAAGAGATTGTTTTACAGATTTCAGTTTCACATGTGAAATCTTATTCTCACATGCTTGAGTCTCTGAGAGAGACTGCTTTCCTCTAGCCCAGCATACTGTTAGAGGAAACATGAGCCGGGAGTGTAAATGGGGAGACAATCACTTTTTGTAGTTTCTTCATGCACTACCTCGCTGCCAACAGTACAAGAATGTTTATTGGGGCATCAGCATTTTGGTGTTCGGTTGTTTGTTAGGGCACACCATTTGTTTTGTATTACATTCCACCATACACTATAAGAGGAAGAAAAAAGTAATTCATGGAGCAATGTATTTAAAGGGAGAGTCTTCTCATTCCCCCCCCCCAAAAAAAAAAAAACCCAAAACCTTAAATTCAGAAAAGTAACTGCAAAATGCCTGTTCTATCTGGACAGATACTGGTGCTAATTGGCTTTACAAGTAATGGCATTTCCTTTTTTACTGTGCTTGACAAAGGGAATTTTGCAACGGGTCATGACTTTAAGCAGGTAGTGCCTGTGGGAGAGGGGAGGCTGGTTTGGGAAGCTCAGATTGCCGCACAGGAAGCTATATACTCTAGAGTAGCAGATGCTCCTCTCCCACACCAGTCTGTCTGACTCTGGTTTTCCTGCCTGCCCTTAACCCACGAACAAGAAGAGCATTGAGCCTTTCTTTTAATGCATGCAAAAGCTATTGCAAAGCAACAGTTTGGAAGATAGGCTATTTGATGCTCTAAGTGGAAGGCTGCCTGCATACAGTCAATAACAAAACGTGCAAGATGAGGAGGCGTTCAGCTCTGGCTTCCAGCTTTTGATGGAAGCTAAGAATTTACTCAGTCATGTTCTGAAATTTTTAAAACATGGAGAGAAAGCAAAAGAAGTATGTTCCAGCCTTCAGACAGATTTCTGCAAATCTGCAGGGAACCCCTGAGCCCTTAATTATTTGCCTTATGTGTTGCACACAGGGGATATATTACAAAGGTCTCTGGACTAAAAGTGTCTAAACCACTCTTTTTGGCTGGAGTTCTTTGCTGCCAGCTGTATGTGCAAACACTAAGTTTAAACGCCATCTCTAGAAATAGTTACTGATTGATTTACAAAGTATTTGAGAGAACTGAGAACAATACCCTAGCACATCTCTTGTCTGAAGAAGGCATTTCTGTGCCAAAGTTCAACAAGTATTTGTCATCACTTCCTGCCTTTTGCAGCAACTTTTATTTTATTTCCTGCAGTTTACATGAGTGAAAGTAGTAATTTTGAAAGTGCATAAGTAACAGCATCAGCATAACACATCACAAAAGCATCACCACCCTAGTTCTCCTAGTGCAACTCAGCCTTATCCAGCATCCCCTTGATTCTCCAGTGTTAGACTTCTCCTAAGTAAAATAGCTAATTATATGGCATGTGCATGAGTGTCAACAGAGAGTACAAAGAGAAATCTCAGGCAAGTGGGGAGACTGGATTTTTTATGTTACTATTGAATTTGAGTTTCTTTCAATGCAAAGATAAAGCTAGATATGCATTCCAAATACTGTGGTCTCTTTATTCAACATACAAACAAATCCATATATACGAAAGACAAGAAGGCTATTCTTATCACAATTCCATTGAAAAAAAGGATGACCAAAATAAACACAATGAATGAAACAATGGCTAACGGCATTAAACTGCCCAGGCTATCTTGCGGGCTAAACCCTGTGGGGACTGTCATTTTACTGGCTCCTAAGAGACAGCACAGAGATGGGGAAATACTGCTCAGTGAACTTCTCCAAAGTGCGCTGCATACTGTGCCCAGTACTGCAAGCAGTACTCATCGATCAGCTGCAGAGTAACAAAGCATACCTGATACTGTGAATTATGTCGAGCCAACAGTGGGGTTTCTGCCCCAAAAAGCTGACATTCTAAAAACATAATTTTCATAAACCACTATGCATGCACTATACTGGGGTTAGTTTATTTAGTTTGGAAAATATCACTGCCCGTGAGGGCACACCTATTCTGGGCACTCCTTCATATATAACTGCCTCTGCGCTGCCTTTAAACTCGTGGCAACTTGGAGCTCACCCTGGGTTTACTGCCTTGTGTTGATTTTCTTGGGTGGATTTTGCCACCCATGCTGACTGCTGCTAGCCGTATCTAAGGAATTTACTTTAAAACTATCCTAAGCATATTTAGCCATCAGCTCCCTTGTGTTTCTGGCTTCTCAAACACATACAACTGCTACAAACTTTCTCCTCTCTCTTATAAGATCCTAGGCAGGTAAGACTTTTCAGTTTAGGTGTAGGTATAGCTATTTGTGTAGGTATAGCTGTCTGTCTGTCTGTGTATCTTTGTGTCTGTCTGTCTATCTATCTCTGTACCTACATATCCTCCACTATTCCTTACTTAGATTAATTTATTTCTAGCAAGAAAAATTAGGAACCAAGCTTGTTGCAAAACCAGATTCAGAACTGACAATGAGGTCTACTCAAAACCTGACTCACCTCCCTGTCATTTGAGCTTTCACCAGTCTGAGGAGTATCGGATGGAGCTGTTGAAGTAAAACACATCTGGTCATTTAAACTTTATTGAGATGATGCTTTTTTGCACAGTAACAGTTTGTAAAGAGCAAGGGAGAAGCAGCATTTCCACTGACACAGCCATGAATTTTAGTTGTCTCTGGCAGAAGCAGCCTGGATTTGGAGTGTGGGGGGTTTCCTTCTTGAAAGTGAAAAGCACAGCTATCGCAGTGTGAAGACTTCATCACCCCACCAACATGTGTGACAGGAAAGTTAGTCCTGGCATCTGTACGGCTCTTGAAACTCTCAGTGCTTTTGTCCTCACATTTCCCTTTTGGGGCAGAGGGGAGTTACAATATCTGAGTGCAAACACAGATGGGTACTGGGAGGGACATTGGCTGATGCAAAGTCATGTGCTCTTGGCTGTGGGTTGAAAAGGCCCCACGCTTGCTCAGCACTTAGGATTGTCCCAGGCTTGTCTATGTCTCTCCTTAATTATTATTTCTATTGGGGAATTCAGACAGGCAGGCAGGGGGCTTTGGAAAGCACTGCTTTTTCAACTACTCAGGAGTTTTCAGCTTATTCCGCACAGTATGGACCAGTGCTAGGGGTTAAAGATTGATAAAGCTGGTGATTTTTATGTTTAAAGTGTCAGGCTTAGAGAAATGCACCCAAGGACGCTGTCACTGGCAGGAAAAAAAGTAGTGGCAGAGAAAAAGGGAGCTGAGTTCATTTTTCCTCATAGGAAGAGGAGCTCTCCGAGTGACCTACAGTTTCTGAATGTAGCAAGGTCTGTTGTGCCTGCTTGCTTAAGGGCCACCTTGTCCATCCTCTGTCAGTCATTATCACTAAGTGCAGGTTTGTTTATATCTGACAGAAACAAAAGCATTTCCTGGCATGTTTTAAGCTTGGTCGGAAGATACGGCACACATGCACAGGAAAACCAGCAAGAATAATAACAACATCCCAACATTAGTACGTATTGATGTAGTGGGGTTACTGCCAAAACATGTTACTACAGGAAGGCAGAGAGCTCATTTCTGTATGGAGGTACACAGCTACTTTGCACCTCAATGCAAACTGTCACATAGTAGCAGAGAGAACAAAAATATGTGGGCTCCATTTTTTCAGTCAATGGGTTTTTTGCTGCTGATATCAATGAAAACGGGGTGGAGCCCAAATTTAATTTAGTTCAGTTATCAAATGTGCCTTTAACAGAATGCATGTGAAACCAGGAATCATATCAAACTTCCCAAATGGAACATGTCTTAACTTAAATGTATAATCTCTTTATCTTCTGCTGATTAGTGTCCTACACACATAATTTGAGTTTATTTCACAGCTGCGTTTTTGATAAAATCAGAATTATGGGATGAGAAAGATTAACAACTCTATAGATTGAATTAGATGTGAAAGTTCAATGCCTCTCCCCATAAATCTGTGTAGGAAGAGCCTGTGCTATTCAAGCAGAGTTTTGTCCACTGGTAACGAACTGCTGCCACCACTGGGCTGCGATTTGTATTGACACACACTTTTAATACTAGATGTCCAGGATACTTGTAGTAATAGCCTAAATACTCAAGACTTCAGGTCTAAAATGAATCCATGCCTCCATAAGATAGTTGCAGAGAGCCATGTACCGGATGAAAAATTTAATGGCTGTTCCTACACACTGAACGTATAGGAAGTTACTTTGCTGGTTTAGACATACTCACAACATGTGTGTCCTGAAAGAGGACACATGACTCACAGCACCTTGGAGTAACCAGTGCCCCACTCGTTACTAAGTTCATCAAAGATCCAGAAACTAAATCCCGTGAGAATCCCTTAGTACATGCTTAGACACAGTAGGAAGCCTGATTCCTCAAAAATGTGATTGTCTACACCAATTTCTCTGAAAATATAGCCGGAGACTGGGGTGACAATAATCCGTATATATACATGCACACACACACAAATATAATATTATATTATATTAGCTCCAGGGATTTAGTTATGCTACTCAGCCTGAAGGAGATTCAGACCAACAGTTTTTGTCTTGCTGGAGAATACCCTACCTATGCAGTAATGGTTAACGCAGTACGTCCAGTTTATACACCACTAAAATGAATACAAAGGGGAGGGGCAATGCAGAATCATACCTGTTTGGAAGGATTACTGATTCAGACAGAATTATTTAAGAGGACAAATTCAGGCTCTTTAGCCCAAATGGATTTCCTGGAAAGATTCATCAACCTATATATAGTATGCCATCCCTCCTAAACACTGATGGGTACATTATGGGCTGCCAGGTGCATGACAAAGGAGCAGCCTTTTGTCTGCTCAACCCTCCCATCCATGTCCTAGAAGCATCCACCCTTCCACAAAGTTTCCCCCTTTGGACAAATGTGTACTGTACACAGAGTAGCAGGGTTCCTTTGAATCTACTGTTATTAATTTTGCCAGAATCCAGTTGAGATACATTCAGAAAATAAAACAGCACCTGAATGTGACCTCCTGCTCTTTGGGTTTTTTTTTCAGAATTTTGAAAGAGGGCAAAGATGGTTTCTCTCAATCAGAAGATCACTAGCTGTGATGAGCTGCTCTCAAAGCAATTTCCATTTTCCCTAATTTTTTAGGTAGAAACTGCAGCCTGTTGTTTCCTTGAAGGTAACCTTTTTTGGATCAAATCCATGCAACTTCCAATTCTTTTTAATGAGTAGATTCACAGGAGCCAGCAGTTTATTAGAGACACATTTCTGTCAAAAGCTGTGTTAAAAGATGAGACTGAACTGAAGCATATAACACAATTGGTTCATGCACAAATTTAATATTCAAATTCAGTTTTCTACTGCAGATGGTTTTTGCTACAAAGTTGAAATATCTCAAATTTACTTCAATTTTTTCTAGGCAATCAGGGTCTCTGTAGATGTGGGATGGTTTTCTTGCTGAGAGAGAAAAAGCTTCATGTTGGTCCCAAGAGAATCCCTCTTGTTTATGCTTGGGCAAAGTCCTAGCAAGAACTTCATTCATCATTTATTGGTGAGAAAAACGGCTGCCCAGATTCCTGCATTGATTCTAAACCCATCATTCTGCTCTGGATTTGCAGCTCCAGCACACTGCCATGAGGAGGGCTCTGAGCATTGAGGGAATCCAGCTAATGGATAGGTTGTATGCTCCTTTTTAAAAATTCCCTAATATGAGGAAACTAAAATTATATACCATTTCAAAATATTATATTATATTATATATATTATATACCATATTTCAAAAGTATATGAATTTTATTAATACTATCAGGTGGATATTCTGCTAGCTGTCTGAATAAATCCATAGAAAACTTTAATAAGAAACAAAAGATTTTGTCAGTGTTTGATCAAATATCTTTATTCAGCCCATACTACTGGGCACAATTGCTTCAGCATCCCCTAACCATCTACCATATACAGACTTCCAACTTCATAGTTAAGTGCTCCATAACTAATTTTCTTTATATTTCCTGACTTCACTGACATTTACTGTTTATACAATATTTGGAAAATAAGATAACTTATTTAAAAGGTGAAATAAAGATTTTGAGGACTAACTTTGTCCATTTTTTAAATAAAAAACAAAACCAGAGATGAAACCCTACCATTTATGGATTTTTTCTTCCTCACGGGAGAGAGGAAAGCAAGGAGTGTGAAGGGAATCAGTCAAGAGGAAATGCTGAGGCTTTTCAGTTTTCTATTTTTAGCAAGAATCGGGAACCCAATGATGGGGAACCTACAGTAACCGAGAGGGGCACTCACTTGGTAGTGGCTACAGTAAAAATGTTTGTCAGACTAACCAGACGTTGGAGAGAAAGTCACAGACCTGAACTCAAGCACACATTAGGTGCAGGACAGTAGTCCTCACTCTCTCAACTACACTGCAGTTGGGAAGCAGCTCCAAAATGTACATTCTTCCAAAAGAGGGATAATTATATGCATCGGTATTAATAAGTGGGTTTTAACTTTCTTTTCTTCTGTGAACACCTAGAAGTTTTCTGGAGGAAAACAAAACAAGCCCCCTGCTAAGTTAAGTTTAAGTTTACTGACTAAAAATTATTTCTTACAATTTTTCACAAGCCTCTTCAGAGTTGTCCTCAGCCCCAGTGATCCATGGCTTGCAGGTTAACAACCACTGAGCTGGAGTACTGAAAATGTACCACAGCTGAAAAGCAAACTATTATGACAAAGTGATAGTAAGTCACCCTAAAAGCTGTGAAGAAGCAGAGCTGTGTATATAGAAATATACACTGTCTCATCACAGTCAACTGCTGGGTAAGTGGGCTGGTGGATAGATAGTGTTTCATGATTCTTTTTTAATTGAAGGTATATAGGAATTCACTAGCTGAATTATAATTAGAGTTTTAAAATATGCTCATAAAATGTACTATGATGAGTTAGTATTGCTTCTGGAAAATATTAAGATCCTAACGTTAGAATAAGAGAGTCAGTAGAGTAGCAGATAAAAGAGAATCAGTAACTACCTTATGTTTAAAAAAAAACATGGGAAAAAATCTCTTAAGGAGACTCAGAACTGAGATAGTGAGACAAAAATACTGCCATAGATCAGAAACAGGAGGAAAAACAGAGTGGAGATGAATATTCAGATTCAAGTACAGTAAGTGATCAACATGGGAGAGTTGCAAGGATCAATACAAAGACCACTATTGCCATTTATGTCCATTATTGATGTGGAAGCCCCACTATCCTTTGGAAAGAAGCATGAAGTTTTATATTGCTTCAAGAGAACAGGTTAATGCAACTATACATTATCTTTGTAACCTTTTTTGTGAGTCCTACCAAGCTCTTCTCTTCAATATCTTGTGGCAGCTTCTCCCAAAGCTGATTTTTAGTTGCATAAGATAAATCATTTTACCAACTGCAAATGTGCTGTTTCTAACTCTCACTGGGGATCCTCTTGTCTTACATGAGGATGAATGGCAAATAGGTATCTCCAATTGTTCTTTCCCCTACGTGTCATTCATTCCTTTTTTAAATTTCTGCCAGGATCCCTTTTCTTATCCTCTTTTGAGAGTAACCACTCCCAGTCCTATCAGGTTCCCTTCAGATGGACATTTTTTCATGACTTTCAAGACTGCTTCCCTTTCTGCATACTTGCTAGGCAGAGAACAGAACAAAGCACAGTGACCAGAATTCAGTCAGACCTATGGCATCACCCAAGATTTATTTATCTAGTCAAAGTGATAGTATTGTTATTGAATACTGAGACAGTTATCCCAGATGAGGACAAACTAGTCATTCATTTCATGGCATGCTAACATTATCAGGATTATCTTCTCTTGTATTATTCGTACACTCCAGTGTATTCTTTCCCTTTTTGGAGTGTGACAGAGCAGAGCTCCTGACTGAGGTGGAGAAAGGAAGCAAACGGTCTTTTTTATTGCAGGCTATGTGGTGCAAGTCAGGCTTCAAAAACCCCATGTTGCCTCGCCTCACCTGGCTTCACCTCACCTTGCCTCTCCCTCTCCCTCTCCTTCACCGAGGGTCAGTTCAGCAACTTTGAAGATGTTGAAGTGGAGGAGCAGTTCAAACTACTCCTTTCTCTTTGCATACAACTGCATTTGCTTTTTTCCTGCCATAAAATTGTGCTTTCAACAGTAACAACTAATGAAGGAAAAAGCACTAGGGAGAGAAGAAATAATTTCATGAAATACAGACTGGGCGAGTGGGTATTTGCAGGGGGTGCAATTTTGCTGAGGTAAGGCCATGTGGAGCTGCACATGAATTGTATTAATGCATTGATGAATGTACTCCTCAAAATGAGTTTTCCTATGCCATTATGAACTGCTTTTGGCAATTTTTTGGACCTCAGCAGTTTGATTAGCCCTTTTCCTTTTATATCTGGAAATAGCCATGGATAAAGAAGTCACATATGTGACTGCTTTTTGTTTCAGCCATTGACTGTATCAATCTTTTTTGTGATCCAAAGTCCATTTTGAAATCAGTGAAAGATCAGAAGAAAAGTCAGCCTGCATAAAAAGTCGTTTTGCTTATTAATCTGGATAGTTGCCCATCTGCACCTACCTTCCATAGTAACCTACCTTGAATTTAAAACCTTAATAGCATCCATTATTTCCTTTACACATGCAAAGATATGCTATTGATAATATCTAAATCAGTATTCCATTAGCATTCACCTTTGTCCTGTAGTTCCGTGCCAAAATAGGTAAATCTTTTGCCCATCCCCCTATTTCCACCATGGTATCAAGAGTGCTGAGGGAGTCTGAAATTAGCTGAGATGGGAGGAATCAGAGATAACTTTTGGCACTTCCAGTCAAAACTGTATTTGGGAGAGAAAGCTACTGTATGTTTTCAATTAATGTGTAAAGGAAAGGAATGAAAGATAAAGGAGGTGCTGGTAATGGAGAAAGAATGAAGTATAAAGTGAGACTGATCAGCCTGCCTCAGAGAATGGATTAATACTTTTCAGACACAAATTTTTGGCCCAAGCATTTTTTGGTGGGGAGCAAGAATTCAAGAGACACTGTAAAATGACTTGGTATAAATGGGAATTTAGGATAACTTTTCTCTCAGCAGCTTAAAAAGTTTATATAAATCTGCCACTTTTCAAATTATGTATTTCAAATGATGTAGTTGCTTAATATCCATACTCTGCTGAGATTTTACAAATACATCAGCAGCATTAGATGAATGAAATCTAGTCTGCCAGAATTCAGATGACCAGCATAGGCAATGCTTCACTGAACATTTATGTACACAAGCCTGAGAGCAGGGGAAAATCAAGTCTGCCCTAATGCACTGCTACACTTCTGAAGTCCACCATGGGTGACCAGAGAAACCTGCAGGGGAAGATGCAGTCTGCTTGTGATCAGTGTTTCCATCTGTTGACGCAGAGGGAATGCGGCATTTCCTGCAGGTGATCTCATTCCCCCAGCTCTTCTGCTGGTGCTTGGGGGATGCTGAGCACCTCCATCCCTGGTAAGCAATTCCCCCAGCCGTCTGTGGAGCAGAGGAGGAGCAGGCGCTGCTGCTTGTTCTCTGCACTGTGGTCTCCAGGGACAGAGGGAGCTGCCGGTAAAAAGGTCTATTCAGCCCCTGAGGGGTTATACCTTTCTTCTGACTTCTCAGGAGAGCATTTGAAACCTGAAGTGCAGCCCACCACCACCACCACCACGCTGGTGGGATGGAAATGTTGCACAGACATGAATGCAAGAGTTGGAACAGGGGACAAGAAGGAGCCTGATTCTAAATCACATTCTGGAATTTTTCTCAGAAGGTCATTGATCTCACTGCCTACCACCACCTCATTTAGTTGAAGTGCAGAGGCCCGTTCACCTAATTATGGAGCACGACAGAGTATTAAGTACCTGCATTCATGGAACAGGCACTCCTGAGAAAATATGAAGGGCTAAAGCTTAGGGCCCCCAAAAAAATTTAAGCTAAAAGAGGAAACACTGTATGCCTTTGGGGACCTATGGAATAAAGCAGTCCATGAAAATAGGTGGGCTGGCTCATTATTTGGGATTTACATGAACTGGATTTTGAAAATATACTTTTGATCTTTCCACTCATTTGTCCTGGTTGGTTTGTTCTGATATATGAAAGATACTTTTTTTTCCATCAGCTACTAACACTACTGTTTTAACTATAAAGCATGGTAAAAATCAGCTAATTAGGAAGAAAGCTACAACACAATGCAGATGTTTTCATCTTATATTTCATAATTTCACCCTCATGTTCCCCTAATATTTTCTATGAAAGACATGTAACAGAAATATCACAGGCCATTGCTAAATAAGGAAAGAAAGTGAATAGCAGATGGAGTAGAGAAGGCTGAGGCATCTTTCAGTTTTAGTCTTCCCAAAAGGTGAACTGTGCCAAGGACTTAATCACATTAATTTAGACAAATGAAGACAGGACTGAAGTTCAAGCTAAGTGAAGATCAGGTTAAACAGTGTGGGTAAGATAAACGTATTCAAGCTGACTCATTCTGATGAAATTTGACTTAAAATATTTATGGAGCAAATCAAAGTAATCTTTTATGCACAGGGGATTCTTCAAAGAAGGTAGAGAAGACAGGATAGGTTTCTGAAAAGCAGGAAAGGTCAAAGACAGTACCCATTTTTAAACAGTGGGATACAGAAAAATACAAAATGATAGACCTGACAGCCTAACTTTAAACCTTGGAAAATTTTCAAATACCCAGAAGATAATGTGATAATAAAAATCTGTCAACTGGGATTCAAGCCAGTCCAATTTTTTATTTTTGGATAAGGCGAAAGAAGTAGGTATAAAGCTTCCTGACAATACTAGGGCCTCTGAAAACTGTGATATTCACATACGCAAACTGAGGAAATAGGCCAGGGTGAGAAACCCATAGAAAAAGTGTCCAACACAAGAAAGAATCAGCAGTTGGTTCTCTACCAAGCTGAGAGGTGTTCTGAGAGGGTTGTTTTTTATCGTCTTGGAGGACACAATGACATGTGTGCTCACCACATGCAGAGATCACATCAAATGGGAGGGCTCTGAAACAGTTTGTAGAAGAGGACCAGATTTGCAAATGGTTATGAAGAACTGGGATTAAAGTCTGAGATAACCACAGTGAAGCTTGGTGAAGTGCTATTAGGAAGAAGAAACATGCATGTAAGCTGGGATATGACAAGGTAAAAGCAGTACAGCGGAGAGGGATAAGAAGGTTATGGTGGATTACAAATGGATCTGAAGTTGACACTGTAACACTGGGACAAAAAGGCACAGAGAACAGTTTTAGCATGACTTCCTTATGTAAGACATGATATCCTACACCCATTCTACACCAGAAAGACTTCAGCTGCACTACTGTGTATGGGTGTAGTGTGTAAAGAAAGATATACCAAAGGGAGGGTTTCAGCAGCAAGTAGCAAGAATTATCACAGAAAATATAATCTTTGGGGGCAGGCTGAATAAACTGAATTTGTCTAGGTCAAAGAAGAGAAGGTCAGGGAGGAACATGACACTACTTTCCTCCTGTGTGTGTGTAAAGATTGTTCTGATCAACCACTCTCCTTGCCTATCAGGGGAAAGACAGAAAAAAACCCAACTTGCAGTACAGCAAAAGATATAGATCAGTAAATTAGATAAAGGTTAAGGATTTTCTAAGTTGTTAGAGAGGTGAAAAAGATCAGTTGAGGACATTGGGGTATATATTTTTTTAAATAACAGGTTAGACAAACATCTCTGCCTGGTGTCCTCTGGACATACTTGGTTTCAGTGGGTTGGTCAACTCATTGGTTTAGCTGATGCCTTCCAGCTCTGTGCTTTCATGATTCTGTTTTTCTACTCACTGAGCTCTCTGAGGAAGTCTAGCATCTCTCCTGCTGAAGAGGTGAGGTAAAGTTTTAAAAAAATGGAGGTGGCTTGGAAACCTTAGTCTCATTTGCAGAAATAAAGGACAGGAATGTACATCCCCCTGAGCTCCACTGATGTTCCCTGATTGCCCAAGCTGCTTTTGAAGGGGTCACAGGGGGCGAGAGTCATCCTACCTAAAGCCAGTATGCAGCTGTAGTCCAGGCTCTTTCTGCGATCAGTACAAAGGCATCTGTAGAGTGATTCATCCCATCCAAGGAAAGATGTTTAGGATAAGGGGAATGAATCACTTCCTGGAGTTTCCTCTCCCTGCCACCCCCTCCCATTGGCTTAGGGGAGTATAAAGGGACTACCTGACAGTAGACACTTAACTTTTAAATTGCCAACATTAGGTGAGCTGAATCCCACCTTTAGTAGCCACTAAGTCACCTAGATCCAGATTCTCAAAGATATTTGTGTGCTTAATTCCGCTTAAAGTAGACATTAAGCGGGTCTGATAATTTGTCCTGGGATCCATCGACTGACTGATGAGGCTACCAGATGAAACAGGTTGTTGAAAGATAACAAGACTCTTGCCTATTGCTGCATTTTCCCGATAGATCACTGAACACGCTAGGGAGGCAGAAATCTCTGAACATGCTAGGGAGACAGGATCATGTTGTCATCTGACAGTTTTGGTTATCAGCTGCTTGGGAGGAAGTACAAAACCTAGGGTGTAAGCCTAGGTCACAGGCTGTGCAGTATTACTGGAGTAGAAGGAGCACAATTTGCACAGAAAAATCAATGGAGCTAACACTAATCCTCCACTCTAAATATCCTCTTCCTGCACAGGCCCTGACTGAAGCCGCGCTGATGTTAATGGAAGTCTTTCCTGTGAAATACATAGCCACAAATTAGAGCTTAATTGAAAAACCCTTGTGTGAAAAGACTTTTATATGCCTTAGACCTGGTCCTTTACTAAAAGGATGTTCAGGAGGGGTAGTGACTCCACAAATATTGATACTTCTACTGAAGAATTATATTGATAATTCTCCTCTTAGTGTGAAAAAAGAAGGAGGAAATGTAGACCTTTCTGCATCAACAGCCAAGCAGAGCTCTGCTACCTCTTTGAGGGCTCATAGGAAGAATTTTCCATGCAGCTTTTTAGTGCAAACTCTGTTCTGTCTTTTAAGACTTTTAAACTTTTCTGCAACATCTTAACTCTGAGCACAACCTAGACTTAAACTGCAGCACTCACAGGAAGTGGAATGAGATCTTGTGTTCATTTTCTGTGGCTCATCTTCACTAGCGACAGGAATAAGGAAAGCCTTTTCTGCTCGTTTGAAGACATTAGTTTGGGCCATAGTGATACTCTACACATCCCCCTCTGCTGCCCTCCCTCCGCTGAGCCCATGAGTCTCTATGAAAGCAGCAGCAACAGGTACCTAGTCCTTACCCTGCTCATGGCACCTGGCCACAGCTGGAGGGCTTGTTTCCCTCAAAGCCATCACTGAAAATCAGCAGATTGTTCAATACCGACAGAGGATGTTTCTTAGGTTTGATGTAACCAGAGTGACTTTTAGGTACAAATAGCTCTCTGAGTTGGTTTATGGGGACTGATATGATTCTCTCCCCGCGATGGAGATTCAAACCACAGCATGCTGCAAGGATCACCCAGACTAAGGGGGAAACTCCGCACTGCTGAGATCCAAACACGTTTCCAAATTTCAGCCCTGTTTTTGCAATGGAGGACTCTGCAGTTTGCGTTGTCACTCTGCTCCTTAGCTGAAGCACCAGATCCTCCTACAGGGGAATGTCAAAGGTTGCTGCTGTGATGAAATAACCGCAGGATGGTGAATAACCACAGGAGCAGCTGCTGTTGAGCAAGATTGGCCTGAAATGCTTCAGAACATAAAGCTGTTTACTTAGCATTAACTTGATCATATGGATAAGAGAATGGTCAGAAATCTACACAGTCTGAATAAGGATTTTGTTAACAGATGCCAGTATGACAGGAGCATTATAAACAAGACAGATGAAGCAACAGATATTTGCTTGCATGTTTTCTTCCCTAATCCATATTTTAATGCTTGCAAAATCTCACAGGACAATATACCTTCTCCTGTGCATTTCAGGAGGGATTTTGACAGTGCAGAAAATGAGGTGTTTGAAAGAAACAGGAAATGAGTTGTTCCATTTCAAAAGAGTTGAGCCCTCTGTGCTCATAGAATACAAAGGCAAATGCTTAAACATATTCCTGTATTTTCTCTACCCAGCTGTAGGAAGAAATTACTCTCTCAAGCAGACTGCCTGTTGGTTAGATCCTTGAAAGGCTCCACATCCTGATTGAACTTACAGTTAAAATTAGCACATTTGCCCCATGGTGTCATCCAGGAATTTCCTGCTGCAGAAAAGCAGATTAATATGATGGAAACCAGTGTTTAATTTTTATAGGGTGAATTTCTTATTGTGAACAGAATAAGTGATTCCCAGGCAGGACACAGAGTGCATCATCTTACCTCAGTCCACTCACGGTTGTTTGAATATTATGTGATGCATTGTAAGACACTGTGAGCTTTAGAACTCTTTTTTTTTTAAAGCATATTATTATATTCATTCTTTCTTTGTACAATTATTGCAGGATAATTTCAATTATTGTAATTATGATTATTTCATGGATGCCTACTTCTACTAAAAGCAGTTGCTTTAACTCTTATGGTCCCATGAGGAAAAAGTGAATCCTGAGTTTATTTTGGAGGTCAGAATATACCTTCTTCAGGCTATCAAAAGCCAGAAGTTTCAATTTAATAAGTTATCACCATGCCATCCAGTTTCATGAGTGTATGAGTGTATGTTCATGTGCATATGTGTGTGTGTTTTGGTGCAAAATAAAATAAACAACAGTTTATCTTTTCTTGTAGATACTTCTGATTGCCTCTATCCCCTTTCTTGTTCAGGCCTTCTCACACATTCCCAGCTGTCCCATCTTGTTTTCAATTGCATACCTACCAGATTGTTTCTCTGCCTGCACAAAATTTCTGGTACATCTATCACTCTGCTTATACAGTCGCCAGAATAACTATTCTTACTTGGTTCCTAGTTCTCTAACAATAACATGAGACTGGATTTGAAAGCATAAAGATGCTAAAAAATATTAGCGACAAACACTTGAAAATATCACGCACAAATACATCTATTTCTTTCCATTTCTCAACAGAAAGTCTGGATTCCTCTTACTTTCTCTGCTTGTATTACCCGTTCAGAATAATGTCAGCCAACAGCATTCTGCTGAACTCATCATATTCATTTAGTATCTCTACAAGACCTTGTCTCAGTAAGGCTCTGAGTGAGGGTGTCTGAGTTGCCATTCATGGCTCCTCTGTCAGTTTTAAGATAGAAACCGAAAGAGAAATACAGCAGGCAAAAGAGCTTTTTCCCATTTAGGGATGTCATACATACTAAGCCAAATCATTCCTGAAAAAAAAAACACACTTAAAGATAAGGTTGGGATTTATTTTCTTTAAGCTTGTTGTCTAAAAAGTCAGTCATCTAAATCTGAGAGAGTCACCCAGAGTCTCTTTATAGCCATAAAGGGACATATGCACCTTCCAATGCCCCTACGATGAAGGTAGGTGTCTGAAATATGTCAGATGAATCCTGTATGGAAGTATCTATTTCTCGCCACTGACTATAACTGGAGCCCAATCTACTCATTACAGTTGGGGGAGATGCACCCCCCACTTGATACACCAGGGACAAATGTAGTCCCGTTCTGTTGTGGGTGGAGGGTTGCCAGAAATAAAGTGGTTGACCTTATGGTGAATGTGGCTGATGATATTCTTTGTGTCTCACTTTCTTAAGCGATATAGTCATACATGCATTTGCAAGGGGCAAAAGTACAGATCTGGTGAGAGCAGAATTCTTCCCAAATTACATCATGACAGGTTAAGTGGGTATTGAATTCATGGCAAGAGTGGAGGCCAATTGTGTTTTTCTTCCATTTGCTTGACTGTATTTACTCATTCCCTTTGCTACTACTTATGCCTGAAGGATTGCTCACAAGGTTTTTAGCCTGCATATTTGAACCATGCTCTTTGTTTGTAGAACAGATGCCATTATTTGTAGGTGATATTTCTTTTCAAAACAAAATTTTTAATGTTTTTTCCCCCTCCAGCTAAAAAAAAAAAAAAAAGGAATAACCTCAACATAACACTTCTGAGAAAACTTTGACAGCAAACTGCTGGTGTTCCAGATAAAATGGTGAAAAGAAACTCCTTCAAGGAAGTGGGCATCTGTTTCAAAATGATCAGGATTTTTTTTTTAAAACAAATAATAGATTTTTTTTAAGGAAATAATCCTGGTAATAATTTAGATATTAAGTATTACCATAATTTACAAAAGAACTTAATAATTTGCTCAGCTTTAAGCATATGATTAGTTTCACTGACTATTCACATGCTAAATGTAGTACTTATGCACTTTGTTAGACATAGATATGCTGTCAAGAAAGTGTTGCTGTAATTAGATTGTTACAGCAATGCATATATGAACCTTACAGCATAATTTCCCTAATTAGCAAGATCATTATAAAGGGCATCTTATTTCAGGGAATATAATAGTTTTTTTAAATGCTGTCTTTAAAAAATAATAGCTCTTGCATAGCATGGGAGAGTGACCTTTACTATGTTGTTGATGGTCATTACCACTATTATATTTTTAGGGAAACACTGCACTCTAGAGGTTAAAACTGTTCCCCCAATCATGAAACAGCTTGAAAAGGTCTCAGGAAAGAAAAAATAGATTCTATATGGAGAACAATTAAAACTTTTGAACCATGGAAGGGCATGGCCTGCAGCACCCTTAGAAACAAATAAGTCTTATTTCTTTCATTCTCCTTTACTTACTTTCTAAAGAGTAGGCAAAAGTATTAAAGGAAATTTATAGATGTTTTGTAACATTTACTGCAGTAAAGAGTATATAATTATGTAGTAGACATTGGTTGGTTGTTCCAATAATTTGTAGGGTTCAATAGAAAGTACAGTGCAAAATCTAAGCGATCTTTGCTATTTCCTGTATGGTAGTTCCATAAGTTGAATTTCCAATTAGGAGTAGGGTCAGTAAACCTCAGAGCCAAGCCTGCACTTCTAACGTGAATCCTTTGCCTATTTACCCTCCCTCATCACTGCCTTTCAGTCATGTCACCAGTTCCTATTCCCTATTTTCTAATTTCTGGCCATTAGATGGCAGTCTTGACTGTCATCTGTCACCTGCTGCCTCTATTCAAGTCCCCTGATGGCAAGCCTGCTCCTAAGGAAAGCTTTTTTCATCACTCTGCCTTTTTCATTTATACCAGCAGTAGTTATGCTGGGAAAAAGGAATTGTTTGTGTTCAGGAAGACAGTGTTGTCTTGGTACAAGTAATATGTACTTAAGCGAAAAAAAGTGATACTGTATGCTAAGGCTGCTGGGAACTTTCCACTGTATGACTTACTTTCTAATTCTGTCAACTCGTGGGTCTCTGGCTCGTATTTTCTAGGCATACAATAGTTTTGTGATTGTGGATTTTAAGTTTCAGGTAAATCTGTTCATTCCCAAGAGCAGGGTTAAGGCAGATATATTATTCAAAAGCTTTTCATTTCTTGTTGAGAATCTTTGTTGCCAGCCTCCCTTTTGGCAGAGACTTGAAGCTTGCCAGATGAAGCATCCTGAACTATATCGCTGACTTTGTTCATACTATGGCTCCTAAAAAAGTCTGTAAGTGCTGGTAGAGACTAGTGAGCATTTGTCAGCAGCATTTCCTGGTGCTCTGTACTTCTTACCCCTTTTGGCAGCTTCTGGGTTTATACTGGTGTCAGCTGTTGTTACTTGTCTCTGGACATGGTCGGATTTTCAGCCTGCTTGCAGAGACAGGACACCCTCTGCAGCCATCTGATATTTTCATTCCCTGCCTCTAACCGCTCTCATCATGAGGAAGCTGGATGGTATTTTGTTACTCCCTGTGCACTGTTTAATCCTTAATTTTCCTTTCAAATGGCCCTAGACACGTCCCTGTTCTGCCCACCCAGCTCTTGGGTTCCAATGTACAGCTAGTAATTGGGAGGCAGGAACTTGGTTTTGGCTGAATAACTGGAGGGAGAACTCCTAACACGCCAGTCACAGGAATATTCTTGAGTACCAAGAAGGACCTTTGCTTTTGAACTCTGTGGCCTTTCTTGTAGATGGTATTTACCAGTATTAAAATGCACCAGAGATCAGCTCAAACACCCTTTCCAGCAACACATCCCATCATCAGGGAGAGGAGCAAACTTATGCTTTTAGTGCTTTATCAGTGACCAACTGCAGTTTTTATGAATATCAGTTGGTTATAAATGTCCTCCATTTTTCTTGCTGTGTGTGTTCAAGAGCCATCAGTAAGCTGGCCATCAAAAACTAATACTTACTTAAAAGCATATACTCTATATTCAAAGGTATACCCTCCCAAACCTCTCCCATGTGAGGTGATATTTGCATTTCATTTTGCCAGCAGGTCTGGCTGGTAAGGCAAGACAGGACTAGCTCAGGTCTGTCACTGTTTAGACCCCCCCATTAGATGCTGTTCTGTGCTCTTACCAGTTTTTAAAAATCTTCTTTATGCAGTGAAAGTATCCATCCACTGGCCTGGTATGTCACCTCTACCTCTCTTCCGTTAAGAATCTCTAAAGTTTTTCTGTTTTCAGTGACTTGTTCTATGCAGGGAGAAATCAGGGAGCATATGCTGGTCAAAGAGACTGCTATGAAAGCACAGTACCAACTTGTATCGCCAAGAGGACCCTTGATGTCACTGTTAAGCTACTGAATGTTCAAAAAATTTCTTCACTCAATAATTTTGGGCAGCCAAGTTTTTACACAGTGAAACAATAGAAGATGCAAACTGGCCTTGTCATGAAGATATGCATGCAAACAGCCCTACTGGCTTATATCCTAGGTTTGACCAGTCAGGACTCCTATGCAGGGAGGCAGTCTGAGGTTAGTTGTGCTGAGAAGACACCGTGAGTAAAACACAGCTGTCCAACCTCAGTAAAGCTTCTAGACAAGGTGCAGTCATTGATGGTTAGATGCTAGTTGTTGTTAGTTTGATCAAGAATTTGATTTCTTCATGAATCTAGTTATAGATGAATGTAGAAGGATGGTTCCAGGAGGAAAACAACAACAAGGTTGAAAACAGGTTAGGAAACATCATCATTACTTTGGAAATCTTGGGAAAAGTGCAGAACCAGTGAAACTTTCTGCTTAACACTGTGGTTAAACTAACTCAGCTAGTTTGTAAACTTCTGTTTCCCCTTGCCAGCATAGTTCTCCATTAAATAAATTCTGTGATGGCAAAAGTAAAAAAAAAAACAAAACAGGGGCCATAAACGAACACATGGACCAACATACTTGATACTTCCTCAAGTGCTCCTCTGGCCTATGACTATTTTCAGTTCAAGGAGTCTCCTGAATCTGACGTGTTTTGTCTGTCCAGTAAACCTAAACGAATATGTCCAAATATTTGTTCAGCCTCCCCTTGAAATCATGAAAACTTTTGGTGTCAGCAGCTTCCTTTGGCAAGGTTTTCCACAGGTTTACTACCCGTAATGTGAAGACCTACCCCTTTTTTTCTGTTCTCCTACTAGCCTTGTTTGATAACCCTGATTTCTGGAACTGAAAGAAGGGTGAAAAGTCAGTCTCTTTGTTGGTCTGAGTCCTAGCCACCTTAATCGTTCCTGTATAGAGGCGGCTTCCACTCACAATCCTCCCTGTTGCCTTTTCTGAGCCTTGTCCATTTCTCATACGACTGTCTATTCTGAAATGAGGGGACCAGAACAGCATGCAAAATTAAAGGTGTGGGCAAACAGTGTACTTGCAGGCAATGTTATGATGGTTTTTGTCCTGTAATGTAGGACAACTCATCAATTACACTTCTAAAAAATAATGTATGGCTGCTCATTTTCTTCCTCTGAGACCTGAAAGGCCAGCTATGCCAGCATCTTTTGTGGCTGTTGCTTCTGAGGGCAGAAAGAAAGTCCTCTGTGCAAACACTATGATTGAAAGAGAGTCCAGAAATACATAAATTAAAGATATTCACAGAACACTTTAGTCTGACAGAAGAACACAGTGAAATTATGAAGGGCCTGCTCAGGATGGACCGAACACACCCCTGACATCCTTGCCTCCCCCAGACCCTTTTCAGGACTGCCTGTGGGTCCTGTCTGCAGACGGATGCTGGGGGGATTTCTGCACAGGAAAAGGCTGCTAGGTGGGAGCTGGAAGAAGAGAAACAAGTGTACATAGCCTCTTGCAAAACTAGTTTCTCAGTAAGCATTTGACCAGGTAGAAGGACTTCTGCCATGCCAGTTCCTTATTCTCTGCAATAGGCCAACATAACCAGTAAGAGAGGGATTTTTTTAACACTTCCCTGAGACTTGCTGTAGGAGGCAAACCGTCCCCAAGTCCCTGCACAATGCTGCATTAATAAGGAGAGATAAGAGCAAAGAGGACAAGAAGAGGGATCCCAAAGGCAGCAGCAAGTATTGCTGATGAAGTGCGGGGGGGTTCTTTCTTTTTCTGCTTCAGCATTAGGGTTGCACTATGATTTTAGTTTGCACATTCATTTTCTGACTTACACCATGCCTTGTATCTAAACAAATACATTTACTTCTTAGCTACAGGGAGCAGATCTCTGTGTGGTTCTTAAACTTTGTCTTGCATATACCTGGAAGTTTAATAATATCCAGTGCTTGTTAAAATGTTTTTTGCTGCTTGTTTACTTCAGAAGAACTGGGAAATGCAGTAAGCATCTGTAAGTATTATCAAAGCATTAAAAACAAACAGCAGTTGACAAAAATCCGTAAGAGGTGTCTCATGACCCTTGTTTAGGGAGATAGAGTTAAGTTTCAGCTAGTATTTGTATTTGGCAAACAAACCAACTCTTACCAACACAAGCCATAAAATTCATTAAGCACAATGTATCCTTATCTCAGTGTCAGTCCCTCACCACAGGCATTAAAAAAAATACAAGCACAGCAGGCCTGTATCAGTACAGCACATCACATGGCAGTTCAACAGTCACAAAGCAGTTCATGGGTTTGCACTCAGTTCTGGCCAGCCTTCCTGGGACAGGAAAGGGTATCCATGTTGCACCCCTGTGCTCCTTTCACCTGGGTCTGAATTCCTTATGGAAGCTCTCCCCTGTTATTTGTATGGTTAGATATTTACCACTGCTCCAGAGCTACTCAGTGTAAAATGCTAGCTTTACAGATGCAGTCCAAATTCACATGCTGCAACCATATGGCCACTGGTGAAAACACCAGCAGCAAGAGGCATTCAAATGATATTGGAGGAAGTGATGTGTACAATCTTCCAGATGCTCGGGGAAATTTGCTGATAGAGGAAGCAAATGATTTGCAGGATCTCTCTTGTGTCTGGCTCCAGTCACCACAGGAAATGAGAAGCTAATAGTGAACATTATCACCATGTTAACAGCAGTTTAACTGAGAGGGAGTGAGCTTGTCCAGCTTTGTGCTCATGGATCCGTCCCATTGTTCAATGGGAGCTGGCTGACGTGGTACCCAAGACAGTGCTCATCTTCATGGCTCCAGAGGGTTCAACTTCTGGGTACACCTGCTCCCTAAGGGGCCCCAAAGCAGACTGGATACCCTGTACTCTGAAGAAAAGAGCTTTTGTTCAGGTCTGTTCCTCAGGGCAGCAATCTGAAAACTACTTTTATAGCCCATCATAAATATCTATCACCTCTGCTCAAGAACTTGTTACTGATAACATGCTGGTTAGCTCAGGACATGGAACATGTCAGATAGGAAATTTCCAGCTAGTTTTAATAATCCACAACTACATCAGCAGGAGCTCCATCATTTTTATGTTGTGGTGTTGAAAGGCTGAGATGCTTCCTAAACATCTCCTCCTTCTTTTGACAGTTCTGCAGTCACTGCTAGCCACCCACTGTTGAAATGTGAGATCCTATCAGGCTGTGCTTGTTCCCCTGCTCCACAAAGACTGCTTTACATATGCAGAAGGGGCAGCAATCAATTTATGTCTTTGCAGTCTGAAATGGCTCTAATACCCTCCAAATCCAAAAAAACCAGGCACATTTGCCCTAAAATCCTCCTTTTTCTTTTTTTTTTTCCTCTCTGAACGACCACCTCATGTTAACCTCTTCCATCAGCCAGAAGAGGTCCTTCAGTAGAAGATAATGCCACCTCTCTGGTCTGGCACGTACTAGAGACATGCAAAGCTCATGAGCATGCTTAACCAAAATAGCTATATGTGCTAGCTGGAATAAGTGCCTTCCTCTTGCGGCACCAACATGACATGACAAGCTGTTCATAGCACATGCACAGTCATTTCTAGAAAGCATTTTGCTTTTTTTGTTTGTTTGTTTGGTGTTTTTTGCCTGTGTTGAGAAATACTAATATCTTTCCTCTGTCTCCTAGCTTTATTGCAAAGATTTCAATACTCATGTGGTTCCAAATATGTAACTTTTCTCCTTCTCATAAAAATATGCTGAAAGTTAACCGTATAAGCAGCCTTTGAGAAACAGCAGTTTCCGTTGCTGTTAGCTACTCTGGCAAAGGAGAGGTTGGATAGCCAGACTGCAAGTCTCTAATTGTAGGTGGGCTTTAGTGCAGCGGGTTACACACTGTGCAAATAGTGCTTCCAGAACAGATCTGTTCACATGGTGCTGCTGTTAAATCACTGACATCCACCAGAGCTACACTGGATAATGCGCCCATCAAAACCACGAGCTACCTAGGATTTGGGTGAAGTTAGGGCTGGGCTTGGGAAAAGAACCTGAGTCTGAAAGGTGCAACAGCATTTGGTTGAACAGGATGACTGAGCCTGGGAGGTGTGGGGAAAAAAAAGAATGTCATGACTTAGCAAAGATATTATCTGGTGCAACGAGTCAAGCTGAAACTCTAAAGACATTTCTAATTTTAGCATTCTCAAAATTTTGAAAACTTAACCTCCATCTTCTACGTTTGTTTCTTTGCAGTATATCTAGATATATATTTTTAGGCTCAGATTGCAATGAAATTAGTCAACTTTAGACCATTTCTAGAGGGAATTTCCGCTGAGTGACTTAGCTTGTTTTGATGGGAGTTCATCTGAGTAAAACATAAGCGAAAATAATGTTATATTTGACTGGTTGGTAATATAATTGTTGGGAAAAAAAAGGTCTTCATAAGCTGTTGATGTATTTTACTCACTTTTTGCTTTTGCCATTGATGATGAAGACTTTATGTTGAATTCTGAAAAACTTGCAATCTACATTGTTATGGAGTGTTCCTGCTTTTTGATGGCCTTTCACATGATATCTGTTTTTTCTCCTGAGCTGCTGAGGAAGCTACATGGAATTAACAAAGCTGATAGTCAAAACAGCCTTTCAAAGAAGGAAAAGCTCTGCTTAGGAGGCAAGTAAAACACAGGCAAGGCAAGTTGGAAATAGTAATATTTGAAAAAATCCGTATTTTCTTTCACCTGAAGATAATTGTTTAGGTTGCCTAGTCCAAGAATACTTTCCTTGTGAGTCTCTCTCTGTAAAAGCATCATCAGACAGTAAATACAACATTGGAACAGGTCATTTGCCCTGCAATGTAAACATATTATCATTAAGGGCTGGAAATTATGAGCATAGTGCTTTGTACATGAGAACTCTTTCTGCATGTTTCAAGTTTGTAATTTTTCCCAAGCTGTTGTTTGTAAGAAGGCTGTTTAAAAAGAAGAAAAAAAGTCTTGTTGGCTTTTTAAGAGAAATGTATGTATGAAAACTGTTATTTAAGACATGGTGCCAGTTGATGGTACTGAAGAGTATGCAGCAGAGTTCCTCGTTTTTAGGACTAAACTAACAGTACAGGTCTTTCCAGAAAATCTTTACAGATCTTCACATTATCTGTTTCATTACCCGTTTGTGATCAGCAATGCTTATAAAAATAGGTTTTACATCTTAAGCATCACAAGACTAATGTATGCTTAAAGTACTGCACTTTATTGAGCTGTCCTATAACCATAAAAATAAGAAGTGGAAAGAATCAGTTATAAAAAGAACTTTCTGTCGGTCACAGGAACATGGATTTTGTGGCAGAAGCCTGTGGAAAGGTCTAGCTCCAAAAAGTCTGCCAGAGGGAAGGAATCTGCACTGAAATGGAAACAAACTCCCTTGAGGTAAACATATTACTAATTCCTACTCTGCTGCAACTAATGGCACCCTGGCACAAATCCTGTTCAAGGATCCCCTTTCTTGGTGATTCGTATGCTAAGGGCGTGAGGCATCAGCCTTGCTTCATTTTGCAGACCTGTGGCCACATACTGCATATGCAGATGATGATAGGTACTTGGTCCTGCTCTGGTTTGTCAGATGACCTGACTCTGGTCTCTGTAGAAGCATGAACAATTACTGAAAATATAAAGAGCTTTGTTATATACAGACCCTATTAGCTTCCCCTTTAGAAATGTTTCTGCTTGATTCTGGCCAATAGTTAAACAAAGATATGTGATCATGTTAATTCAAACTCATTTGGCTGCAAACGTCAACACTGAAGTAAAAAAAGATCTGATCTCTTTGTGATTTGCAAATGCGCAGCTAACTGCTAAGGAATTCTCTCTCTCTACCAGCTACCAGTAGTGACAGCTAAGAGCAAATGTTCATCAGAAAGTTTCTGATTAGCATCAGAAACTTTCATTAAACATCAGCACCATGAAAAACAGAAAGTGTATGTAAATAATGATACTTGGTCTATTTTTGCCACCTTTTTAATGGCAAGGAAATGAAAATAAAATGTGAAACTACTTGCAGAAACTCCTGAATCTAGAAAATTAACTGCATCACTAAAACACATGCTTTGTTAAATTTAGACGGATAGTGAATACTAGATGGTAAAAATGCTTTTTTCACAAATCCTGTTACAGACAATTTTTAGAAATAAACCTTGATCTTGTAAATGTGACACATTTGAAATTTTCAAGACTAACTGGTTTCACATTCTGGCATCAAATTTATTTTTTATTTTAAAATATTTCATTAATTTGGTTACTGAAGGCTTTTTAAAGATTGACTTTAAAACTAAGCAGTTCAAATTATAGAGATGAATTGTTTCTAAGACCTGCAAATTTTGTTGTTCTAGATTTTTCAGTTTATGAAGAGTTTCAACATTTGACATGCTTTCCATATTTGTTTGAAATTAATTGCTTAATTTTTCAGATGTTTTTTGCAAGGTAAAAACCTGCTTCTGTACAGCTTGAATTAAAAGAAGCAAAGTAGTGGGAAAACTACTTTATTAATTCTTTTAACAAATTTGGATTGGATCAAATAAAATTCCAATTGCATGGCTCCAATTCTGTGTAGCTGAGAGAGGTATGGATTCAGTGCCTTATTTCATCTCTCTTAAAACACTGCTAAAATTACTGTTGTTCCTCTTCAAATCTTAATTTAATTTTCCCTGTTCAAACAGTCTGGTTCAGATTTTCCAGGGAGCCTTGGGGATGTAGAAAACTTTGAAAATCTCCTGCCTTTTGGATAGTTTGGGAACAAGTCACAGATGATCAAGGTGGAAGGAACAAACAAACAAGCTGAAGCAGGCAGCAAGGTTGCAGCAGGAATATTCATACTTGCTGCTTTTAGGATCTAGATAGATGCCCAGATCCTCAGGTTCCCCTTTAGTCAGTGGAGAGGAGGGTGCTCCCAAACATTAGAGTATGGCCGCTTTTGGAAAAGCCTATCTCTTTCTAACTATAGACGATCCAAGGTGGCCAACATAAGCATTTTTAATGGCATGTTAGAACATTTTCTGCATGCGAAAGAAAAATGAAAGAATGATTTTTAAAGAATCAAAACCAAAACAAGTGTAAAGAAAACTGTCTTATTAGCCCCAAACTAGAATGCCTGGAGAAGCACAAGAAAGTCCCTTGAAAGCCTAGCAGTTTAGCAGCAGCCTGTGTTACATATCATTGAATTAAAAATGACTCCATAAGCATATGCCCATAATTAATGATGTCCCAGCTACCCTGCTTGTGCCACTACAACTGAAGGCAGATTTTCTATAAGTTCAGAAAAGGCAAGCACAAAGGAAGTTGGTTTCCCATGGAAATGATTTTTTTATTTTCACAAATTGAGTTTTGAAGTCAATAAGACTATTACCAAGAAAGGAGGAAAAGAAAGATTAATTTTAGGAATATTAATATGTTCTCTGAGGAGAACAGAAGTGTCTCCCTTACAAAAGAAACATTGTATTCCTGTAACACAATTAATATTCTAAGGAGCAACCCTACGTCTGCTCTGCTCTGGTGAAATGCCTAAGTACCTCCTTGTGTGCTTGCTCTGGGTTTCTTGTCTGTTATTAAACAGTTCTATTTCAGTCACCTTAAATAAATGATGTTTAGCTAGTGATATGAGCAATGAAAATTTAGATTTCAACCACTGCCTTTGTACCTTCAGTAAATTAATTAAGAGAATGTATAAATCCAATTTCCACCACACAGGAAAGGCAAGCAAGTGGCTGAGTACTTTGGTGGACAGGAAACTATTATTTGAGTCGTAAAAAACTACTTCAAAAATGAACAATGAAAGTAGAAGAAAAAAATCCTGGTGTGAAAGATAAGCAAGAAACCTTCAGAAATTCCACTGGAAAGTGAGGGCATAATTATTCAAGCTGTTTAAAACCATAATTATGTTTAGTAATATTAACTGAAAAGTGTTAAGAAAACTTTTCCCCAAACCACCCATATATTATAACATTTATGGAGATGATCTTCCATTTGTGTATTATCACATATCTCATAAAATCAGGCCTTATAGTTTCTGTCTCTTCCAAATTTCCACAGACTTTTCAGTACAAAAACCATTTTCCAATGAAATTACAACTACCTTCACAAAGCAGGTAATTTCCCATGCTGATATAGCGGTTTCTTAGACAAAGATTCTTCTTTCTGTCCCATCATTTAATGAAATCTGTGTACAACCTGCAGCTCTACCTGCAATTTTCCATGAGCCCTGCTGTTTCTGGACTCTGCCAGAAAGGGCCCTTAACCCCAGGGGCTCTTCAGCCAGAGCCGCCCCTGACGCCTCAGTGGTCATGAGTGCAGCAGCCCTGGATCCAGAAGAGGAAACTCTAAAGATCTAGATTCACTATGCTCTGTCCTGTTTAATCTCCTACTGTTGTACAGATAAAATCAGTTACCAGTCATGGGATGCTTACATTAGCATTTACATACAGCTATTTTAAGAAATCAGTAATCACACGGGCACATTCAGAAGGATCCCCTTTAAAGTCCAGTTGCACTAAATAATTTAAATCTTTAGACAGAAAGGTTGCTTGCTTTATGTGATGAAGAAACTGAGATAAATGAGGTTGTTGGCCTCATGAAAAAGTTCATCAGTAAGCTAGGATAACTTGTTATGTTGAAGCAAAAGTATCTGAAAGGAGGGAATGCTGTTGGCAAGATTATTATCACCATTATTATATGTTATATATTAGATTTATTATTTATTATACACAAGATTTTGCATTTTTAGCTCAGATGTTGTATTTTGAGTTTTGTAACTGCTGCTGTGCTCTCCATTCAAAGTACTGTAGTTCATTGTTGTTTATAAGTAATTAATTTAATTTGGATAAATGCTGTGGACCACCAAGGAGTGCCTGGCTGGGAGTATCATGAAGTTTGTTGTGGGATATGACAAGAAGCACCAAACTGTAAAGGTTTTTAAACTGATTACATAAGTATTATCTCCATCTTTCCATGAATAGCTAAGATGGTTTACATCAAACAGTAACTTTTCCAGAGAGCTGTTGACTAGTAATCTCTGTGGGTGTAAAATGTCATTGTAACTTAAGTTTTAAACTTTCAGATCATAGAATCACGGTGCAGCTGAGACCGGAAGGCACCTCAAGAGATCATCTGGCCCAAGCCCTCTACTCAAAGTAGGGTCAGCTAGAGCAGGTTGCTCAGCACTGTGTCCAGTCAGTTTTGAATACTCCAAGGGTGGCTGCTCCACAACCTCCCTGACCCATTCCTGACCTGTTTGACCACCCTTACAGTAAAGAAAACTTTTTCTTGTGTTTAAATGAAATTTCCCGTGTTTCAGTTTGTGTGCCATGCTTCTCAACTTGTCACTAGGCACCACTGAGAAGAGTCTGGCTCCATCTTCTTTACATCCTCCCGTAAGATATTTATAAACATTGATCAGATCCCCCCTGACCCTTCTCTTCTCCAGGTTGAAGAGTCCCAGTTCTCTCAACCTCTTCTCCCATGACAGATGCTTCAGTCCCTTAATCATCTTTGCTGGACTCGTTCCAGTATGTCCATGTCTTTCCTGTACTGGGAAGCCCAGACCTGGACATAGCACTCCAGATGTGGTCTCACCAGGGCTGGGTAGAGAAGTGCCACCTCCCTTGACCTGGTGACAATGCTCTTCCTAATGCAGCCCAGGATGCCTCTGGCTTTCTTTGCCACAAGGGTGCATTGCTGCCTCATGGCCAACATGGTGTTCACCTGGACCCCAGGTCCTTTTCTGCCAAGCTGCTTTCCAGGCAGTCAGCCCCCAGCATGTGGAGATGCTTGGAGTTATTCTTCCCCAGGTGAAGGACTTTGTACTTCCCTTTGTTGAACATCATGAAATTTCCATCAGTCCATTTCTCCAGTCTGTTGAGGTTTCTCCAAATGACAGCACAGCTCTCTGGTATGTCAGCCACTCCTCCCAGTTTTGCATCATCTGCTAACTTGCTGAGCTGCACACTGTCTTATTATCCAGGTCACTAATGAAGGTTTTAAACCACTAGGGTACACCACTAGACTGGCCTCCATCTGGACTTTGAGCCATGGATCACAAACCTTTGAGCCCAGCAGTTCAGCAAATTTTCCTCACCTTCCGTTTATCAACCCATACCGTCTATGGTGATGTCACTGGAGACAGTGCTAAAAGCCTTATGAAAGTCAATTGCCATGAACAACCTTGCAAAGATTATCAAGAGTGGCCTCACAATGACATCGGCCTGCTTCTTAAGCACTCATGGATGCATATCATTAGGTTCCATGTCCAGTTTGTTTAGGTGTTCCCTAACCTGATCTTTCTCCACCAAGGGTAAGTCTTTCTTGCTCCAGGCATTCCCACTGGTCTGAAAAGCCTGGGATTTCTGAAGGCTAGTCTTACCAGTAAAGATCAAAACAAAGAAGGCATTGAATACCTCAATCTTTTCTATGTCTTTTGTCACCAGGTCCCCTGACCCATTTAGCAGTGTGCCCACATTTTCCCTCATCTTCCTTTTGCTGATGATATAGCTGTAGAAGTCTTTTGTGTTGCGTTTCACCAGATTCAACTCCAGATGGGCTTTAGCTTTCCTAATCCATCTGTACACACTCAGACAGAGTCTCTGTATACCTTCTGGGTGACCTGCCCCAGCTTCCACCTCTTTTACACTTACTTTTTATATTTGAGTTTTGTCTGGAACTCCTTGTTCATCCATGCAGGCTGCCTGTTGCCTTTGCTTGATTTTCTGCTTGTCAGGATGGACCATTCGAGAGCTTTGAGGAGGTGATCCTTGAAAATCAACCAGTTCTCATGGATCCCTCTTCTCTCCAGGGCTGTTTCTTATGGGGTTCTTCCAAGCAGATCCCTGAAGAAACCAAAGTCTGTTCTCCTGAAGTCCAGGGTTGTGATCCTATTTTTTGCCCTGTTTCCTCCTCTCAGGATCCTGAACTCCACCATCTCATGGTCACTGCAGCCAAGGTTACCCCTGACCTTCACATCCCTGACCAGTTCTTCCTTGTTTGTAAGTATCAAGTCCAGCAGAGCAACTCCCCTCGTCAGCTCTTCAATCACCTTTCTCAGGCAGTGGTCATTAATACAGTCCAGAAACCTCCTGGTGTGCTTGTGCCCTGCTGTGTTGTCCTCCAGCAGATATCAGCATGGTTCAAGTCCCCCATGGGACCAAGGCTTGAAAAAAAGAGGCTTCTTCCAGTTGTCTGGAGAAAGCTTCGTCTACTTCTCTTTCCTGACCAGGCAGTCTGTAGCAGACACCAAATGCAACATCATCCATGTTGGTCTGCCCATTAATCCTACCCACAAGCTCTCAACTGGCCCCTGACCCATCCCCAAGCAGAGCTCCATGCATTCCTGCCGTTCTCTCACACACAGGGTGACTCCCCACCCTCACCATCCTCACTTGTCCTTCCTAAAGAGCCTGTGTCCATCCATGGCACCGCTTTAGTCATGTGAGCTATCCCACCATGTGTCTGTGATCCTGGTAAGATCATAGCCCTGCAACTGCACACGGACCTCTGATTCCTCCTGTTTGTTCCCCATGCTGCATGCGTTAGTTTACAGGAACTTCAGAAATGCACCCAGTCGTGCTAATTTTCCAGAAAAAGTGTGAGAGCTTCTGCCATTGTGCTGCTCTCTCGGCGCTTCCTTATTTGTGTTGATATATTTGAGGTAGGTCCCCTTTAGCCCTTTTTTGTTGTTTTGGAGGTCTCAAAAAAAGAGATAAATAAAACTCAACTTATATATTATTCCTGCCACAGTAAAGTTGTGTTTGTTTTCACTGTGGTCCAATGCTCCTAAAATGGATACTTCATGAAAAGCATAATGACAAATTAAGGCCAGTTTATTACTAGACAAAGCTAAATATTTCAGTTTAGGTTGGAAGATAAAACTGGTGCCATTCAAAGCTTGCTAATGTGATTAAAAGACAAATTCAAACACAACATCCCCTAAACAAGAAAAACACTGTTTCAAGTTTGCAGGATTTATCATATATGTTGCACTGGGCTTTGACCAAAGACATATCATCACTGGACTTACCTTCTGGCAGGGACATATTATTTACTGAAAGCTCCAGACCTATTTCTGTTGAACAACTTTTAACTCCATGTTTTTTCACTGATTTCCTACAAATAGTACTGTTGTTTCTGCTCTGTGATATAGGTGATATTCTGTTGCCAACAAGGAAATTGTATTCAGCCTAGGAAAGGACTGAGATCAACATGCTAGGTAAACAGGACTCAAAAACTGAGCGTAGGTAGATTTGTAAGATCTCTGAAGGGCTTTAGCTGTTCATAATTAAGTCCTTGAGCACCAAACCTCTTAACTACAGTTGCTGGAGGGAAGCAGGTTACAGAACTTGTTAGACATTTGTATACCTGGGATTACACTTTTCTTCTGCAATTAAAAGATGAATCAAGAAGCTATGAGCTCCTTTGCTAGGAAGTTAAATTCAAGAGCAGCACTTTTTAGCCATAAAGCTAGCTGGGAGGTGTAGTAGGAGAGAGACTTAAATTTCCCCTACACTGGGGAGCAAGAGACCACGTTTGGGTGGTGGAGTCCTTGGGGCAGCCCAAAGAGACAGGGAAGTAGGGACCTTGGACAGTGCTCGCCTGCCTGCAGGCTTCTCCCACCCTGTGGCCCTGGGGCCGCCCCTCAGGGACAGGTCTTATCCTGAACCCCAGAGACAGTGTCCCTAGGGGGTGAGGGCGGTTTCCTTGAGACTCTGGTCGGATTGTTCGCCCAGCATGACAGCACAGGCACGGTCGTGAGGCAAGGAAAAAGCAATACGCTGCGAGGAAAGGTTTTTCACAGGGACTGTTGTAAAAGCAATTCCTGAAAGTAAAGTTCTTCCACTGTGCAAGTGCAGAAAAAATGTTGCTGACAGAAAATATGCAATTATTTCTCAAGCTCAGAGTAGTTAAAGGAAATGGAAACACAGCTGGTACTTTACATAAACAGTTTTCATCAACCAGCAATTCCCTAGGATTTGCTAAGCTAAGCAAAAGCTTCATCTTCACTTGCCATCCCTTTCTTGCATAAATCATGAGGCATTTCCATTGCCTTTGGGTAGTGGTTCCTGTTTAGATATATTTTCATCAGCATATTCAGGCCCTGAAAAGAATATTTTAAAAGTTTCTTGTTAAAGTCGTCTGAGAGTTTCAGTTCAGCTTCACTCTTTTCAGGTGATGGCATACTACAGCCAAGAATGACAGAAGAATTGTTCATGGCAAGGTTTTGGATACTTGGGGACAGCCAGAATTTCTGAAATACCGAAGTAGGAGACATACCAGACTTGTGATGGAGTCATTCAAGTTTCCTTTAAAAAAAAGAGAATGTGATTTTACCATTAATAGGTACTTAGCACTAGCACAACACTTCAAAAAAGTCATATCATAGGTATACCTATTCATGGACTGAGATTTTCCCAAGACGTTTGTAACACCTGTTTTGGCTATTCCGTACAAACAATTTAAAACAGGTCAGTTGTTTAACAGTTTTATAATGGTCCATAAAAATGAGATCTCCTCCAGATATTAATTTGGGTATCCTAAAAGGAGCCATATAACCTTCTTCCATGACAGTCACTGCTCACAGACAAATGCAAGCCATTAACATCTTTTTTTCTAAAGTGGTGGGACATAAACCAGACCCTTTCAACATATTAGCATGGGCCCTATGCCCAAGCTTCCAAGGACTAGAGATACCTTAGGCATGCTTTCCCAATTTTCCTCCTACCTTGGAAGCTAGGAGAAACCTTGGAGTCTGTCTTGCATGTATTTATACATATCCATCTGAAAATATCTATTTTTGGGACATTTTAAAGAAAACTGTGAAGAACATATTTTTCTCATTGTCTCCAAATGTTAGTTGCACTGTAGGTAGAAGGCATATAAATCATTCATGGAGGCATTAGCAGTGGTTTAACATCAGCTAACCAGCTCTGAAAGAGGCATATATCTAGCAAATAAAATAATGTGTCATCTTAGACAGGAAGACACTGAACAAAAGCTGCATGATTTCTATCTTTTCTAATTCAAAGCTACTTTGCATTGAAGCCTATGTATGCACACACACACACACACACACACACACTCACACATTTATATACACCAGATATACACATATATATATATATATATGGGGGGGGGGCTGGTTGACATTTGTTGGTAGGATTGATGTACTTTTCTCTGTAATTTTCTAGTTTGCAGACTGGAGGGGTTATTGTTTTATTTTTTTTTAAGTAACCTGAAAAAAAACAGAAATGTCTAGATTAGAGCACTATATTGTGGGAGCAGGAGAGTTGCATACTGTAGACCACAGCACAAATCTCAAATGTCTGAGCTAAAGAAAGACATGGCAGAATTGGTAGGTTCTTGTCCTCTCTTTCAGGCTGGACATTAGAGGAAGTTTCTTTGTGGGTAAATTTTGTATCTGTGGCTTATATAGGGAGAGAGAACACAGCCCTATTCCTAGTTCAAAACAGGGCATTCAGTGGAAAGAAACTTCTTTGCTTCTTTTCTCTTTGTATTTACTGTTTTTTATTCCCTTTGTAGTTTGTTCTTCCCAAGTGCCCTGCTTCTGTTAACTTTTGTTCCCATTTTCCCAAAACTGTGTGCTCCCAGCACTGCCTACCTCCCTGCACCTTCTTTTTTCTTACAGCTGCCTGGACAAAACTAGGAAAATACAGAGGACCAGTGTGGAGGGTCATGACAGGGTTAAACTGGTGGAAAGTTGCAAGTAGCAAGCAACAGGAGCCTCAGACAAACATACCCAAGGACACTGGTGCAGCTGGGAATGATACATCCTGAGAAAGTACAGATAAACCAGCAGAAGCCAGTGGGAACCAAGGTTAAGGGCAAGACAACTTTTCTAAACAAGTAGCAAGGTACAAGGCATGACCGCTGCGTGCGTGATCGGTGTAATGACTGGCTCCCTGTGACATAATCTGCATGATGATTGGCCTAGCAAAGTGTATCTGTGAAACCACTGAAGCAGCTAACTTTTTAAATATGCTCAGAAATAAACAATAAATGTCTCAGGACACAAACCCTCCTGAGTCTGTGCCATTCATCTGCCACAGACCAGCATGGTTTCTAGTGGTTGATTAGCACTTATTCATCCTACTAACAAGTCATCTGAGAAGAGGGGAAGTGGTGGAACCATCAACAATTTCCAGTCTACTCCAGCATCCCTCAGTTATAGTCCCTTTTAAGTTGTTGATGGAAAAGACTTTTTGTTCAGTAAGGTCCACAAAGCATGCCATCATATCTCAAAATACCTCTAACAATCTCACATTCTTTTGGAAAAAAAAGAGCAAAATCCTGGAAGATCACTTTACACCATTGGAAGAAACTCACAGTGCTCAAGTGCATCCTAGGCTCCTGCAATAGTGGGATTTTTCCGAAATGAAAATGTCCAGATGACCCTAAGAAAAAAATCATGTGCCACACTACAGAGAAAGGCAAAACAGGGAGGAAATATGTGGCCTGAAAGACAGCAGAAGTCACAGGTCATTTGAAACAGAGCTTGGGGGCAATCTACACCAACCCGGGAGACAGGAGGTATTTCAACACCAGAGCACTGGGTCAACACCTTGGGATACAGCTTGTTTTCTCTGTGCAATGGTTACTGTTCATGAAAATAGGACTCTAAGATGAAGAGCCCTGTGTTTCGGAAGAATAGCTTGTATATCCCGAGTTACACATGCTTACTCTTGGTTGCGTTTGGTGAGATATAAGCTGAAATGTATGTACCAAATTAACCTTTAGAGTCATGTATCAAGCTAGAAAACTTCTGGGTGAAGGATGCAAGCTAGGCAAATGAATCCAAATTCACTGAGGATCTTTTCAGAACAAGAATTGCAGGGTTCACCTGGGTTTTCGTTGCTATTGCAAAGAAATTAGGTGCCTCTCTAAATATATACCAACAGCACCGACAATAGAGCCTACTAAACAGAAAGAGGATTTATTGCTAATGGAAGATGAAAAAGCTGGAAATCTTTCATCCCTTAGACGGGCTGATCAGACTTTTGTTACAGACAGCATATAGGAATGTGTTTGTATTGCTATTATCATGATCCAAAAACAACTGAACTCAGTAAAAAGTCTCTTGTTACACTGCAGGATCAGGATTATAGTACCAGCATTCAGTCATCTTTATTTCCCTGATCAGCTTAATTCCTTCCACTTTTGTGGAAGGAAGGTTAAGTATCATGGAAAGAGGGATACATCAGTTTCAAAACTATAATAGTTTGAACACAATAATATTTACAAGGAAAGAAAAAAGCCAAAAATTTAGGAAATGTTAAAGAGCATTACTATACAGAAAATACATGCAGATCATGAGAAGAGAAGCCTTTAAAATGTTACAAATAAGATTCAGATAGGGGAACAAAGAAGAAGAAAATCGAGGAAGAAGTTGAAGAGATAGAAGAGGTGAAATGACTATCATCAGAGGAAAGTCATTAATATTGTGATTAAGTGGTAATACAATAGCTATTCCACTGACTAGAAACCATGGGGAAGATTATGCTCTCTGCTACTGGAATACAACAAAATACAATAAGACTGGATTTCTATAAATCAAGAACAGCCAAACATATCAAAATGATGAATAAAAGCATTTGAATTTTAGAATAGTCTGAAATGATGATGCAAAATATCTATAAAGCAGCATTACTATGATTCAGTGGCAATAAGAGTCAATATTTAATTAAAATACAATGTTGTATAATCAAACATTTAAACACTTTTAGGAAGTATTGGAAAGTTCTTATGATTTTCACCATGACAAGGTTAGCTGGATTACTTTCTAAAGACAATCTCAGCTTGCTTAATACTAAAAAGCACACATTTTTATAAAATTCTTTTTTCACGAAGTATAATGATTTTCCAAATGGGAGCTGTGAGGTTGTGATTCCAACAACACATACACAAAGCTATGTGGGAATCAAAATCAGTGTTAAGAAAGATCAGACTCAGCCTCTGATTTCTCAAATTTTTGGCAGCATTGTATGTGCTTTAAAAATAAAAATAAACATTCTCTTTATTTTTCTGACAGAAATGATGTAATTCCAATAAAATTTAACAAAAGATATATGCATTATAGTGGCAAAACTGGAAGCAGTTATCTACTGATCAACTGACCCAGAGGGTCCAGACAGAAGTGACCTGTGGTTTTCTATTGTCTGTCCTGGTGTAGCTTGAAGTCATACTGTCTTTGATAGTGTCATTTCTATATTTGCCTGGTGTAGGAGTACACTGGTTAATTCTAATGCCAAAATATGGCAAGGTGGGCCATAGCAGAGCAATGAGTTTTTAAGTCAGGGAAGCCCACAAAACTGGTGTCCCATTCAGAAGATAAGGCACAAACAAGAGAACATGATCTGTGCATTACTCCACAACACTCCACACTTGCCTGCTTAGTACTTTAAGCCTTATACATACTATAAGGGTCAATGCAGGTCAGCCCCATGCTTCCTAAGTGTATTTTTTGTTTAAAAGGCAAAGCTTACATGTGTTTGTATTTATGTCTATTGCTCTTATAGGTCTTAAAAATACAGAACACAGTGGGCATCACTAGAGGCTTTGCAAATTATTTAAAGTCATATTATTTTCCAGAGCAATGCTGAGAATTTTAGTGAAGCTCTAACAAATATGATAAGAATGACTTCGATATGCTCATGCCAAATATTATAAGTGAAAGTATTTGCAGTGTGCCTGTAGCTTTGTACATAATTATAGCTGCATAATTTATTCCCACCAGCCTCAGACAGCTTTAACAGCTCCTTCTTTTTCCTTCCCTTGCACAGTCTATTTAGAGAAAGAAAAGTGCCCAGATGCTTAAAAGTCAGAAGAACCATAAAAGTTCTTTTGGCTGAATAGTTGGGGTCAGTTAGTCAGCATATCATGTGCTAAATTGTTCCAGGCTCAGTTTTGGTGGCATTTGGGAAATTATATTTCTTATGATTACATTTGATGTTATGAAGTTATTTTCATAACATTTACTCTGAAAATGGCTGTATCATTAATGAGCCCATCAGTGTGGATGCAGCTCACTGAGACATTTATAAAAGCCTCATAAAAGAGAGAGACACATAAGACAGGAGAGAGTGAGAAGCAGGAAGGCTTTTAGAGCAGTGGCAGACTCCTTCATTGTAAGGTATAGACAGGACAGTCCATACGACTTCTATGTGCTCACCTGAACAGTAACAGACTGTCAGACATCTAAAAGAAGTATGAACAAGAAAGAGGGATCTCATGCTCTGGGAGTTGGATGATTTCTAGTGACGTATCCTATTTTCCATTTGCCTTTTTTTATTATTCTTTTTTAGTGAAAGAGAGAGGTGTTCTACTATTGCTGGGAACATGGTGTGTTACCTACCTGCAGAGCCAGGAGGATCACGGCTTCAGTGAGATTCAAAGAACAGAGATGCTTAAGCTGCTCATGAGCCTGAGGAGTCAATATTGGACCCAGGAGAGCAGTAAGAGAGAAGCAGACTCTAGCTTTCAGAAGGAAGTTTGAAACAGAGAATCTGCACCATGGAAATGTATTCAGAGCCCTCAAGAAGTGGAAGTCTTTGAATTCTGGCTGAGCGACAGAGACTGACTTTTTTTCTCTCTCTTGCTGATAATCTGGGCAGTATCTTGCTCCGATGTGAGGCAAGCTATTCCCACTGCATCAAGATTTCAGCAGGAGTTTGAATGAAACCTCTGAGCCTCTCTTCCACTCTCTTAGACACAATTGTAAACTTAAGGACAAATTCACAACTCATTGGATGTGCAGTAGATCCTAAGTAGGGAAAGAAGCCAGAAAACTGAGGATGAAAAAAAAATTAAAATGATTAACTGCAACCCACTAAATTTGCATAGCCCCACCCTCTAATCAGAAAAGAAACAAAAAAAGGGGGGGAGGAGGTAGGGTTATTATTTTTGCCACTGGCATGACTTCAGCAATCTTATCATCATACAAGCCATTCCTAGGGCAAACTTCTTTTCTGATCCATCTTTCCAGAGGAGCCAGCTGGGTTCCACATCTCAACAGCTCATGGTATGATGAATCTACCTTGCTATACAAAATACATTATGCTAGTTCAAGCTGATCGCATTTTCATTGAAGCTAAGGAAGGAGACTACCAAGAGCACTGCAGGAGATTTGGTCTTGCAGACAGGCCGCTTCATTAGAGGCTTAGGAAAGAAGACAGGTACTGAAAGCACAAGTAGGAGAGAACATGGGCAACCAAGTCCGAGATTGTATTCCACAAAAAACTCTCTTCTATGCTTAACTGCCTATGAGTTCATCAGCACTCATTTCTGCACAAATATGTACATAGGCCCAGGGAAAATACATAGGGTATGCACATGCATCTGACTGCTATTTACATGCCCACAGAAGCTGCAGTCATCTCCCAAATAGACTTCCAGCAGGCACCTATCTTACAGCTCTGCCCACTCTGGATTCACAGCCTCAGAATACCCATGTCTAAGGACCCTGAGAATCCTCACAAAGTCTGTTAGGAGAACACCAGCAGCATTGAGTCCAGCACAAAATCTAGTGGTCTCAGCCACTTTCAGAAAGGAGTAAGAGGTTGCCACTGATAAAATAGCTGAGTACCTCTGATAAGGGCAGATCCTCAGGAGATGGGAGTGCCTTGGCTAGGTTCCCTCTTCATAATGCTGACAAGGCACTGGGACAATCCCTATTTCTTGGATCACCATTCTCCTCAGGAAGCATCCTAGCCAAAAGTTCGAGAGTCACAGGGCTTTCCACTCCTTACCATCATGTCCTAGGCTCCCTGGCTCTCACATTCCTTCTTCTCACAGCAGCCCGGTTTGAAGGGGAGGACAAAAGCTATCCTCACCCCAGCCTTCCTTATAAAATAGAGCTTGGGGGATTTCCTGGAAGGTGAGAACTGCATTTCAATCTCTTCAGCCAAAGGGTTTAGAAACCAGGTGCTCCTCTTCTGTGAAAGTGCTATAGCCACCGAGCTGCTGTACAAAAGATAGGGATGACCACTACCTAGTTGATGCACCTCATCTGAGTGCAGGAAGCCATTCTGGGCCCTGAATTTCAGCCCCCCCAGTACATCCACACCACTAAATAAAAGAGGACTGGGAGTGAATGGGGCACTAGGTACCTGACCAGCCACCCTCCTAAGTTGTTAGTTCGTTTCCTGGCACTGTTTTGGACTGCTTTAACTAGTTCTCTCCAAAAAAAAGCTTCTCAAGAGGAGACTGGCTGTAAGGAGTGTGAATGCTGCCAGGCATTGCCTCTTTGCCTGAGGTCAGGGTTCAGACCTGTCCCTGCTTTATTCCACCACATAGACAAAGACACACCAGCATCTGCTCAGTCAGGCAGTTAGATGCAAAAATCCCAGGAGATGGGCAGGATTGCAAACTTGCCTCTCTCCCAGTAGGCATTTCCTATGGCTTGGCATAAGCATGCCTCTACTCAAAGTACTGCCTGTTTTGAACTCTGGCATAAGGTGCCAGAGGGGTGCCTCCCTTTGCTGAGGGAGCTGGCGGATGTCATTGCTAAGCCACTCTCCATCATCTTTGAAAGGTCATGGAGAACAGGAGAGGTGCCTGAGGACTGGAAGAAAGCCAATGTCACCCCAGTCTTCAAACAGGGCAAGAAGGAGGACCCAGGGAACTACAGGCCAGTCAGCCTCACCTCCATCCCTGGAAAGGTGATGGAGCAGCTCATCCTGGAGGCCATCTCCAAGCATGTGGAGGACAAGAAGGTGATCAGGAGTAGTCAGCATGGCTTCACCAAGGGGAAATCATGCCTAACCAATCTGATAGCCTTCTATGGTGGAATGCCTGGCTGGGTAGATGAGGGGAGAGCAGTGGATGTTGTCTACCTTGACTTCAGCAAGGCTTTTGACACTGTCTCCCAGAACATCCTCATAGACAAGCTCAGGAAGTGTGGGTTAGATGAGTGGACAGGGAGGTGGATTGAGAACTGGCTGAATGGCAGAGCTCAGAGGGTTGTGATCAGTGGCACAGAGTCTAGTTGGAGGCCTGTAGCAAGCGGTGTCCCCCAGGGGTCAGTACTGGGTCCAGTCTTGTTCAACTTCTTCATCAATGACCTGGATGAAGGCACAGAGTGCACCCTCAGCAAGTTTGCTGATGATACAAAACTGGGAGGAGTGGCCGATACGCCAGAGGGCTGTGCTGCCATTCAAAGAGACTTGGACAGGCTGGAGAGGTGGGCGGAGAGGAACCTCATGAAGTTCAACAAAGGCAAGTGCAGGGTCCTGCACCTAGGGAGGAATAACCCCATGCACCAGTACAGGTTGGGGGTTGACCTGCTGGAAAGCAGCTCTGCGGAGAAGGACCTGGGAGTGCTGGTGGACACCAAGTTAAGCATGAGGCAGCAATGTGCCCTTGTGGCCAAGAAGGCCAATGGTATCCTGGGGTGCATCAGGAAGAGTGTTGCCAGCAGGTCGAGGGAGGTGATCCTCCCCCTCTCCTCAGCCCTGGTGAGGCCACATCTGGAGTACTGTGTCCAGTTCTGGGCTCCCCAGTACAAGAGGGATGTGGCACTACTGGAGCAAGTCCAGTGAAGGGCTACAAAGATGATTAGGGGTCTGGAGCATCTCTCTTATGAGGAAAGGCTGAGAGAGCTGGGCCTGTTTAGCTTGGAGAAGAGAAGGCTGAGAGGAGATCTTATCAACGTGTACAAGTATCTGAAGGGAGGGTGTCGAGAGGATGGGACCAGACTCTTTTCAGTGGTGCCGAGCGACAGGACGCGAGGCAATGGGCACAAACTGAAACACAGACACTTCCATCTGAACATGAGGAAAAACTTCTTCACTGTGAGGGTGACAGAGCACTGGAACAGGTTGCCCAGAGAGGTGGTGGAGTCTCCTTCTCTGGAGATATTCAAAACGCGCCTGGATGCAATCCTGTGCAATGTGCTCTAGGTGACCCTGCTTGAGCAGGCGGGTTGGACTAGATGATCTCCAGAGGTCCCTTCCAACCTCAGCGATTCTGTGATTCTGTGATTCTGTGCTTTTCTCTTCCACCATACACTGTAGAAGAAACCTATCTGGAGACTGTGAATTCAGCCCTCAAAAATGGCTGCTGACTTGAAGATAGTTGTCCTTTGTGGCTTATATGTCTAGGCCTTCAGCTGGGATGAAAGTAATTAATTTTATTGCATCTGAGTGTCTGGTCAACCAACTTCTACACTAGTTCCACACAGGGAGGAGAGCCAGATAAGGCCATAGCTGAAATGGCTGAATACTGAGGTCCACAGGGGGACTAAATCTGGGAAAATGATCCTCATTATTGCATATAATCAGTGTGAGAGGGGCAGGATGACCTGAGATGTTCGATAACACTGTCTCAAAAGTAATAATAGTAGCTTGAATATTGACTGGGCACTGTTAAAGATCCTGACAGGACTCCCATTGGCAGGATGAGGGTCTCTGGGCCTTTCATCTTGGTATCTCAAAGCACTTTACAGATACCAAATGATTTACAAAGCAATCCTCGTTATCTACATTGCACAGATGATTAAAGAAAAGAGTAGAGAGGCTTAGAAAGTACCCCTGGGTCACTCAGAACTAGCAAACAAATGCCTTGCATATAAGCAGTAAACACCCTTAAAAGCAAAAATTTCTTTGAACTGTAAGGTGATGAGTTTCCCTTCATATCTCATAAGTAGCATCTGGCATCATTGTCACAAACATGTAGGCAAGGGTTTCCCAGGAAAAAAGCCCCATCCACAACAGCAAAGTGACAGAAGACATCACCAGGTGTAAAATACATCACTCACTTCCTGAATACCCCATCATGTTGCATGATGTTACCTGTGAGCCCTGCTGGTTTTGGCCCCTGCCAGAAAAGGCCCATTTCCTCCAGGAGAAATCGAGCTTGGTGATTACCTGGTCGGTCACTGCTGCCTCTCGGGTGTTGTACGCAGTGTGTGTATTATAGAGAGTGTTTTGTGTGGCCATGGATGTACAGACAAACACTTTGGCAGACAGGAGCGGTAGGTGTACCAGGCATCCTGGTACAATCAGTGTCTTGCACCTGCTGTCACAGCAATGCTAATAACTGTAAAGAGTGAAATACGAAATAAGACATCTACAGCTCTGCAGAGCAGCACAGGCAGTGTTATTGTTTACATGGTTATTGGGACTCGCACAACTGACTGTTGTTGCTGTCTGTGGTGTAAAAATGTTGGCAGACTATCCATGTTGTGAAGTCATTATTTTGCCAGGGCTACTCAAGGGGGGGCAGTCTGCCTTTTAACTATAACCAAAGTCTTTTCAAGCCTTACAGCCTACTCAGATCAATGTACTGAAGACGGCCTTTTTCAATGAAATCTTCCACAAAAATCTCTGAAATCGTGCTAGGCCTTATCAGCAGTCAGCTAGAGTCTCTGAGGAAGCATCAACAAAGCATCATGATAAGGCCAAGGCTGTGGTCAGTTGCCTTCCCACAAGTAAATGCACTGAAGGGTGCTAAGTCAAAAGCTTTTAGCTTGTTGCTTTTCATAATAGCAAGTTACGTTTCCAGGGAAGGCTCAGAAATGCTTCAGTGAGGGTTTTTACCTGTTTATTGTAGAATATATCAAGATAGGTTAGATTACTGAGATTCTTTAAAAATGCATATCTTTCTGGTGTCTGTTGCCCCATTAAACTTTGAAGTGGTTTCCTTTGAACACTGATTCCTCACATGGCTGTCTGTACACGTAGAAAATACATTCCAACACAAGCTAAAAACCTTTAGCCAAGGGAGATTTTCAGTAAATGCCAGCTGAAGTGTGATTCCTGCCTATTGTGGCTCAAATCTAATACTTCTAGATTTCAAAGTTCTTGAAATGCAAACATGGCCAAATCCAGTATATTATTTGATAGGGAGCTGTAAATATTTGGATATATTTAGATTGAGTTCAGTGCCATTCAAAGCCTGGCTAATGCAATTTGCAGACAAATTCAATCAGGCTGTTTCCCAAAAGCTTATTAACCAATCTGAGTGTAAGCTGATCTGAGGTAATGAATGTGAGGCTTCTGAAGCTCCAATCCAGTGCTTTGCTATGTCAGGTATGCTGTGGTCTGAGAACAGATAAAAGAAATAGCCCATGATTTTGTCCCCATAAGTGCATGAAAGGCTCAGCTGGTCATCCTTTCATACAGTTAAATAGATTTTTTTTAAAAAAAATTTTAACAGACTAGGGAGTAGTCTGGTCCCTTGCTAAATTCTGTAAGTTAATTTTTTGAGGCTATTAATGCTTCGAAAGCTAGTGAAATTGATTTGTTTAATAAAGATGATTTCAAGATCAAAACCCTGAGTTTTTTAGGGAAACAGAAGTTTTGAATGATGTTCAGATAGGTCTTTGAAAACGTAGCCTGTAAGATTTAATCATTTTGAAGACAGTAGAGAAGAAAAAGACTGTGTAAGGTTTAGATACTGTAAATATATTTTTTCCTCAAAATTTAAAGAAAACTTCCTCCAGAGAGGGCAAACTGTAAGAATTCTTCAAAAGCTATTTCATTCCTTAAATAATTCAGTGTGCAGCATAAAGCAATTTGCTGTGACATGTTCTGAAGCCAGATAGCATGTACAACAGTTAGAGAAGGGCTGGTAAGAACTGAGGTGTAAAGGTTTTGGAAATGAGCGATTCTTTGAATGGAAATATATATAAACTGAGCATTATAGCACCTTGGTCAATGCCTGCTTAGAACAAAAGTTTCTGTATTAATCAGTGTATTAAAATCCACTGATACACATGCTTTATTTTGTTAAAACAAAATTAAAGTTCTGGTGTAGAGGAGGGCAGAGTGTACACTGGGAAGGCTATTGCAATAGAAAAAGAATCATCAAATCAGTGAGACCTGCAAAAGTCCCCTCTCCTATATCCAAAACTTTCCATGGGTATTGCTGTACCATTCTGACAATAATTCTGGTTCATACACAGCTTCTGTAAATAGAATTCCCAGAACAAACTCCTGATAATACAAACAATATTGCTGACATTTCATTCCAGTGCAGTAATTGGAGATGAAAGGTCCTTGGCTACTTTGTGCAGATTGCTATTGAGACATAATTTCTCTTATTCTGTTAAGCTCCCCAAAAGGAATAGGATAACAATGACCTGTTACATTATGGTTCAAGGTATTTTTTAAGATTTGTAAACTTTTTGAAAGATGCCATCAGAAACTGCTTTGATATGATTATAGGCAAATATCAGAGTGACAGCATTATCATTTGTTTCCATTTATCATTTAAACCTTCAGGCTGCAGTGAAAGACTGTGAAGGAACTGATGATTTCCACATCTACAGTACATGGCAGTTTTCCGTGATAGAAAATAGAAGACTTCTGGGTCCACAAGGACCATGAAAAACATGCAAAATAGGTAGTATTGGATGCAGCTGTGGTTTTTTTCAAGAGAAACCAAACAGCTGCATGAATGGCTCATTAATAAAAGCAATAATATGAAAACTCTGTTCTATAGTTCTAATATTTACATTCTAGATCATCTTTAATTATATAAAACATGCATTTTACAAATATCACAAGAAAAACTGTTAGCTACTTTATAAATATCATGGATATATGTTCTTTATGGTTTTAATAAGTTTTTTTCCCTCCCAAGGTTAAAATGATTGCATTAAGGCGATGAATATTATCTTGGGCTGTTTTAGTAGGCAGTATTTAACATTGCTTGTACTGACTGTCCCAGTTGTCGACATCAGCAAGTAGTCCAGCAAAACAGGAGTAGTTTTGGAGAGTAAAATAATTGGCAGTGAGGACCCACTGTCTACATCATATGCATTTTAGGGAGGTTTATTTTAGAGAAGCTCTAGTCTGGTCCTTAGACTGAATGCTCATTAGATGAGCTTCTGGAGAATGTCTTCCAGTGTCATTTAATCTGAAAGGAAACGAGAGCAAGTGTTTCAAGACCATTCCACAACGTGAACCAAAGCACAGTGAGGATGAACAAGAGGGAGATTTGCTTCCAAAGTGCATTTACTCTGTATCTAAGTGCATATGCTGCTGTGGATGCAGCCTGTGACAGGAAACAGGCATATTTGTGGCTTCCTGACATGATTTATGTTCAGCTGCACGTAGCGTGTCTAATCTGAGGAATGACATCTATCTGCTGGACATGAGTTGCTGAAGCAGAGAAGTACGTTAGGTTTCCACTCCACAGGAGTATCTTCAGCATGACCTTATTCCTTCGTTTTCAAGGGCACAGTGTAGCAGCTAGCTGCACTGGACGCTAGCCAGAAATATTTTGTTAGGACTTCCTCCAAAGCCTTTTACAGAAGTGCACAAACCTCTAGAACTAAATGCATAAGGGACTTCCCCATTGTGCTATCTGCTCCAGTAGAAATGGCAAGAAAATTCTCTGTGATAGTTGTTCATACCACAGTTAGAAACACCTGTAACACTGGAATACGTTCTGAACCCTTGGTTTTGTCCACGCTAAAGTCAGAGGTTTAAAAAGCCTTAATGACTGAATTAAATAATTGGAAATGGATGACAACCCATGCCTTCAGCAAAAACATCAAAAATCAAATAGCTTAATTTGTTAAAGAGGTAGAGAACTGAACTTTATTTAGTTCTTTTTGGAATATAAATTACAGCTTTTTCCTGTAACGGATAGAGAAACTGAGTAGCATTTCAAACAGTACAAGTCTCTGTGAGAACAGCTAAACTATCTTCATGTAAATAAATTATACACTTATGTGTCTGTAGAATCATAATATGCTTTATCTGGTTTTTTTGGATTTACTCTAAAAAGGGAAGTGGGTTCATATTAATGAATAAGAGCTGTATTTATTAAAACAGACTCCAAGGATTTCCTCTTAAGGTGAAAATTAACAGAAAAGATACAGAAAATGAAAAGAACAATTCCTAAAATCCTAAGCTCTTCAGATGTTGATGGTAAAATTCTTCCAGATTTGGGAAATAAATGAATACTATGAGTGGCTGAGGAGAAAGAGAAAGGAAGCCAAGGTGTAATAGGCAAAAAGATTTTTTTTTTATTTTGTTCTAGATATGTATTCAGCAAGAATGCACTGGTGAAAGAATATAATCTATGCTCCAAATCCTATGAAGGCTAGCAAAAAAGTGCATTTAACACATCAGAAAAGGTGAGTAAATGTGTTCTACTGACAGGATAGGTGACAAATCTGTATAAATCTCAGAAAAGCGAAAGATCAATGTTCAATCTAAGTATAAAGCTGCCTAATCAAGCCATTAAGAAAACTGCATACAGACAAATCTTATTCTTTTCATTACCACTGAGTGACCTGGATAACTCCTTAAAGTACAGTCCTAGCTTGCACAATACTAAGCGGTATAAATTATTCTAAGCTGTTTGCCCATTGAGGTGAAGGCTTTTCAAAATATATTTAGTGGTGATGATGTAGATGACACTTACCCAGCGGTAAAATCCCTTGTAAGTGAGGTCACTATTAGCCTCTCCACTTTCTCAAGTTCCTGGCATCACTGTGCGCACTTTGAGAAAATAGAAATACTTCCCTTGAGCCGCTGCTGTTGGTGGTGTCCCAGCGAAGCTTTTTGAAAGGAGAAGAAGAGGCTCAGGCACCCTCAAAGCCAGCAGACCAGATAGGCACAGGCGTGCACTGATGTATCTCCCTGCCTGGGTCGAAGCGGTGCCAGCGGCAGCTGGTCTGTGGTTTACTGCCATCTGCCTGGGGCAATCCAGCAGCCATACGGGCTGCGATATCGGGACTTCCTGACTTGTGACAAGAAAAGACAGGGTAGCTCTAAACTGGGGAAGGAAAGTCCATGTCAGAAATGAATACCCTGGTAAACTGCTCAGAAGATAAAGCATCAAACCACTGTGAAGGCAGAGAATTTTGTCACTGCATACTCCCACTCCTTGGTGCATCTTTCACTACATCGGGTGCCAACAGCATAAAAAGACTGCATAAGCCTATGGAGTGCATGTCGCTGTGATTATTCAGTAGTCACAGTGTGGAAGACCTTGTTGCATACCTACTGGCTCACTCCTAAAGCAGGGGAAGCTCAGAGGCTATTTAAAAGAACACTCTTTGTGCTCAAATCCATAAAAGTACTGAGGGACTCACATTTACATTTCAGAGAACAGCATGTTGAGTGAAATCCAGGAGCAAGTTCTTAGGCACTTAAGCTGCAGTATAGGCGTGATGTAAGCAGCAAATTCAGGCGAGTGATCCAAAAAAATCTCTTCTCACCTTCAGATGCATCACTGGCATCTCAGTTTCTGCATGTCAGTACCTAAAACACCCAGGCATGTCACCTTGGCTGGACAGACCATTTCAGTGCCTGACTCCTCTCTGAGGCTACTGGAGATTCAGAATTTCAGCAGTGTCACTTTAAGTCTTCTGGCTTCTATTCACTTGGTGCATTTTGACTGCATTTTAGGAACACAGCAAAGTGGAAACTTTTTTACTTTGTTTCTAGCTGCACCATTTTTTCCCCATTTGATAGCCAAAGCTCTATTTTAAGGAGAAAGTGTTATTCTGGGCAAATACTTCCTGTGGTGGTTCATAAAAGATGGTAGGCAATTCCAGACTCCACATAGGTCAGGAAGATGTTCTTTGTGGGATAGCTTTTTCCTAAAAAAAGAAAATGAAAAACCAGGCACCTAAAAAACTCATTATATATAGAGCCATTCAATTTTTTCATGTAAAGGGACAGGGTTAATTATTTCAGCAATGGGTTTATTCATTTAAAAAGACATTTTGGTTAATCCAAGTTTGCTAATTGGTTTAGGCTCAATTTTCAAAGCCAGTGAGCTGAACTGATAGGATAGTCCAGTTGTGGACATCAGGATTTAGTTCCCTCCTCTGCATACGAATATGTCCATAGAAGCTCTCAGACGCAGGAAGGCTACAAGATTTTCTGAACTGTTCCTGAATAGCTTCTTCTGCTCACCTTTGCACTGAGTAATTAAATATTAAATATTTACTGGAACAGGAACTGGAACCATCCTTTCTCCCTGACCTTTCTCAACCTTTGCTGCTGGCTTAAATTCACAAAATACTGTAGAAAACTTTATATCTCAATAAAAATGTGACAGACTACAGGGAATTGCTACTTTATACATTTCGCCATCCTTAGTGGGGAGCCTAGCAAGTATTGACCAATGTCTGGGTTAGTATCATACGCTAGGAAGAAAGTTCCTTGAATATCATCATCTCATAATTTAAATGGATGAACCAGAAGCTGAACTTAATGCTGTTCTACATATTAGAAAGTCAGAAAATAACCGCATCTCTCCCACTAAATTTACTATTTACAAGCTGAGGAAGGTGACTGCATTTGCAGGGCCTGGGCCTTGAATATGTCAGGGGTCATTTTGTTTTCAGATAGAGTTAGCGTAGCCCTGCTTTAAACTGTAACTCTAGCCCTCAAAGAACAATTTGCCAGTGGTAAATACCTGATGTGCTGAGCCATATATTGCGATGCCAGGAACACCTCCAGTATTAAGCTGGACTGAATTTTGCTTCATTACTGAAATTTTAAAAAGTCAGGGAATATGCAGAGGTTCTACTGGAATCTACGACAGTGAAAAATCTATGGATCTGTTTTTTGGTACAAGTCATATTCAATTCAACAGCAGTTTTGGGGTTGTTTGCTTTCCTGTTCTGTAGAAAATTTTTCAAAATGAAAAACTAGTATACTTGATTGCAAAATCGCCAGATCAACATGCTTTCACTCGTTTTGATTTTTATCTTCAACATTTTTTGGTTGTTGAATAAGGCCAATAAAGCTGATGTGTAAATAGGTATTCTGAATGCTTAAACAAATATTCAGTTGCTATAGTAGCCAGTTTCACTACTGTATCTGTTCAGTTTGGCCAACAATAATAAAGTCATGCTTCTAATTATAAACTTGATGCAACAGCAAAAGCAGCTCTACCAGATTAGCATTCTGATGGGAGCACGGGAGCAGTTATCTGCTTTCTGTGGGCACACCTGAACGAATACTTCTCATACTATTAGAAAATATTATGTGTTGTTGATGTCATCACACAGGTTTGAACATGAGGTAAAGTCTGATGAAACTAAGGTAAGAATCACTTTGCAGTACATGCTAGAGGTGGGAGGGGAAGGTTTATGACAACAGGAGTGATTCAGCAACATGCTCTAGCCAAGAAGAAAGTAGAAGGAAATGTAGAAGATTTTTCTCTTGAGATTATTTTTGCATTTTTTCTGGCTTTGAATTAATATGACCAAACCTGCTACAATATAAGGTGTCATTAATAATATTTGTCAGCTTGTTTTCTACTTCCGGTACAGGTAAGTTCTCATCATTTGGTGTGGGAAAGGCATGTGCCTTGAGGACTTCAGTTTCCAGGCTAAAGCAGGAAATGCCTGTGCTTTCATGTGTCCCATGAAGCTGTAATTTACAGATGATCCTGGGTTTCATAGACATGAGCTATGGGATGGAACTTGAAAAGATGGTCTGAAGAGTGCAGTCATCATATAACCCTAAATAGGTCAATAGCAAGTTTTAAATCCAGAAATTCTGAAGCCTACTTCGATTAGAGGCATATTTCTAAAAGTATTTAGAAACTTAAATTTATTCAGGCTTATAGAAGCATTTGACAGCTGCCAGTGCAATTCATGCTGGAACATCTTGAAGGTCTATTGCATGCCAACAAAAATCATGAGCCTCATCAAGGCTTTATATCAAGGTTCTGCTTGAAGAGTTAAGGTAAATGGAACTTGCACAAATGGGTTAATCAAACTTGCCTGTCAAACACAGGCTCATTCACTCAAGATGTCTTTTGTCAGACATTGACTCATTACAAAAAAAAAGGTAAAAGGGTATGGATCAGGCATGGCAAACCAGAAGAGCCCTGTACCAGAATATTAAATCGGTGTTGACAGCTCAACTCTTTTAAATACAAGTGCAGGCAAAAACCTTAAAGACTGTCCCTCTCCACAAAAATAGACAAAGATTGCGATCAGCCAGGGGAAAAAGTCCTCCAAAAATGGATTTACTGAGAAATTCAGCTGCTCCCACTGCAAGCAGGACATGCAAGAGGTGAGTCCACTCTAATGCGCAGGAGGATGCCAACCAAGGCTGGCCATCAGGAGAAAAGAATGTCATCAAGTACCAAAGCAGCACCTGGCCTTCAGCAGCTTAAACAAATTTTCATCACTAATAATCTAGAAGGTATGTGCCCCATGTTGGCCCTGCCTACACCCCTACAAGGGCAGGCATGCTCCATAGTGTATTGTGTACCTCCTCTCTCCAGGCCCGGGGAGCTGCTGGAGGGCATCACACTTCCCTTTCTGGTTGCAGTTCTGGGTGTCCTTCCAGTGGGAACCCAGGCGTGCACAGATGTCTTGTCTCCCCCTGTGCAGTCAGGATATGGCCATGGAGCTTCCGTGGGGACCAGCTTCGAGGTGGTGGGGCAGAGTACGTGGTCAGGGATCTGCAATGGAGCAGAGTACACAGTAGTTTACAGAATAGATACTGCCTACATGTCCCCCATTCTACAAATGTTGGAAACACACTGAAGGCAGAACCAGGTCACTAAATAACCTTGAAAGAAAATGCCTCAGGAAAGATCTGGCGATTAAACAGATTAACTGTATAATGAACATCAAGACTCAAAGGAAATATCAACAACTGATCTCCAAAGTTATCCAGAAAAGAAAAAGGAAAGAAGTGTATTATAACTCCATTGCAGATGAAGCTGCAGCAGCTGCTAGAAAAGTAACTGACTGGAAAAATAAAGCCTTTACTAGACAGTACATTGGTAAAACATATGCAATTCCTCTTAATCTAATCAACTAGCCAAAAAGTAAGATTTTGTAGTTACTCCAGCTAACAGGAGAACCTGATGATTGAATCAGGCATTTTCTTATCCTGATTGCTCTGCAATTTAGTTTATTTATAAGAACAAAGTCTTTTTTCCTTGGCTGCAAGAAGGATGTTTCCAGTCACTGTAGAAAATCTTCCTCTTCTCAGTACCAACTGTCCTCTTGGCCAGGACATGCAAAGGCTCTTGCTGGCTACCCCCCATCACTTGGCACTGCCTGCTGAGGCCTTGCTGCCTTTTCGGACTCCTCCTGTGAGCTGCCTCGCACTGCTCAGCTCTGGTTCTGCCCATCATGCACACATGCACACAGGGACACCTACCTACCTAGTCCCATACTCAGGCAACTGCCTGCTCCCGACTAGTTTGAAATTCCTGGTCTGTCTTTGCCTTTCTTGTGTGAATCAGTGATCAGGATTTGGAGCGCAGTATTTACCTACAGACTTTCGGAGAACAGTTTAATGACTCCTCCTAATCACTTTAGATAAAGTGTTGATGCCCAACAGCTTCAAGAAGGTTTAATGTAGCTTGCTGTAGCAGACACATATGACCTTGTCTGAGATATAAGGATATCTGATAGTGCAGAAATTCACTGCTGTTCAGCTATCTAAACATGCAGATAGGTACCAAGTGGGATTTACAAAAATGCTGGCACCTACATTATTGTATAAAGTTGCCTTTAGGGCCTGATTCAAAGCCATTGTAGTCATGGAGAAATTACCATTGACTTCATTAGGATTCAGTTTAGATTAATGTTGCACACTTTGCTGTCTTTTGCTGTCTCTGGTCCTGTGACTTGAATTGTTCCCTCATGGTGTTGCAAAAAAATGATGGAAATGTTAGAAGTAATTAATGGGAAATCAAATACTGGTCCTCCTGGTTTAATCAGTGTCTGTTCAATATGAAAGGAAAAAAAGAATAATTTTAAATATTAACAGAATATCTACATTCACATTTTTAGAAGCTCATTATATCTTCAAAAATTTTATCTAATCCAAAAGTGAAGCATTTCAACTTTTTTTTCAAGAAGAATAAACTTGTATGCTACTTACTTGCAGAAATGATGAGTTCTCACTATTTGGAAGGGGCTCACTGAAAAACCACCCCATGTTCTTGCAGTAAACATCACGTCCATGGAAATCAAGTGCAAGAATTTGACTTCTACATCATTGTAGAGTATATAAAATCTGCCTTCAATAAATCCTTTCTAAGATATAAAAATGTCTAATGACAAGCATTTCATGTTAAAAACTCCTTCTCCAGACGTATCCAGACACCAAGCCAAAAATATTAATTAAAATACACACAGTATCAAGCTACCTGCAGAATATATACGAGGACAATTGTTTTAGAGTATGTGATTGGATGCTTTCATAATCAGGAAATGAAAGATGGATAAAAGGGAAGTCTTAGACTTCTGATGGAATCAAAACCTAAGAAACAGGAACCAGTTATATTACAGTTTTATATCATTGGCAAGAAGAGAAGGAAGATAAACTGAAAACATAAATACAGTGGCATACAATTAGTCTGCAGTGTTAAAGATAAAATTTTGAATTTAAGAAAGCTTAAACCTGTGACTGATAAAGAAGAAAGCTTCATGCAGAACTGCTCTGCATCAATCCTAGTATTAGTCCCAAGCTCTTTGTTAAGAGCTCTTACCCACAAGCTAACCAGCCTGGCTGAAGAGCAATTTCCAACATCATCTCTACTTGTGGATGACAAAGAGAGGAACCAGACACAGTAAGGCTGATCTTAGGAATGGAAAACTGCTGTTTGTGGGTATATCCCAGAACGGTGCAGAGAAGGCAGAGACTGACAATAAGTGGGGGAAGGATCCACTGGAAGAAAGTATGGCTGTCATGGATAGATTTGTTCTCTTTGGTCTACCTTCCCAGTCTTAAATATATGAACACTGAGGATTTTCTGTAACTGTTTTGATCTTCTGGATGCATGGTATCACTAGCCAGTCACTCTCAGCTGCATGTATGCAGTTGTGCCAGGCAGCCAGCCAAGTGCCCAGAAGTCCCAGGCAAGTTTACACCACATGCATGCACCATGCATGTCACCAGTGTGCAACAGCTCCATCATTGCCAGGAAGCATCAGATCTTCTGCAAAATCACTCAATAGCCAATCAGCCCACGAACAGTAAGCCTGACCCACCACAAAAGTGTTAGACTGACTGCGTGCGTGCTGCATGTGTTTGGGAAATCCACCACAGGGCACTGCATGGCTGCCAGCAACAGGGTGAAGATTTACACTATAGGTGTTTGCTAACTGTGGGCTGTGAGTAAGCTTAGCAGTTAACCTTAGCTGCCTATGGTTTACAGCTAATGCAGGTAGGATTTGTCTGTTACAGTGCAGGCGATGTCTACATCTGACCTTTTCACTACTTCCTTTGCAATGGGTGGAGAGAAGAAGGCACTTCTAAAGTGCAAGTCATCCCTTTCTCAAGTAGGTGCCAGAAAAAGGTAGGATGACTGTGGTGGCTATGCCACATAAAACTACGGTGACTACACCACATACAACTACATCAAGTGAGATGAATCCCAAATCTCCCTGAGCATGCTCAGGCTGGCTTTGCAGTGTGAGCTCACTCCCTAACCTGAGCTTAGCTAGTTCAGAATGAGGAAATGTGTGGAGAGGCGTCATGCTGACTCAGCACTGAAAACATGAATTGGACCAGTCCCAAAAGCTGTTCATAAACTGATGAGGTCTACCAAACACTGCCGAAAAATGAAAATAAATAAACGAAAAATCATGTTTTCCTGGTAATCTATCAGATTACAGCCAGTAACAGACTTCTGAATGACATCAAGTATAAAAATTAGATCAAATCCATGAAATTTTCTTCACTGATAATACGTATAATAAATATACATAATAAACATTGGTTTATTAAATGTCAGACTTGCAATAGGGTCTCTTTCCCCACACACTCCAGACATAAAGACACATATTTTTTAAATGTTAACTTTGTAATATGGGAACTGGACACATATTCAAGGTATACAGCTGTTCTTATTAAAACGTCAGTATACAAACGTACAGAAAACATGTATGAACAATATACAAAAAATATGAACAAAAATATGAATATAAATGGTCATATTAGCAAATGAGAAAAAAACTGAAGCCCAGAATGGAAAACAAAGTGCCCATTGCACTGGGTGAAACACAGCAGCAAAATAGGCACCTATCTGAAAATGGCAGAATAAAACTTCAACAAAACAGGAATTTACTACATTTCTGCTTTTTTTTTTTTTAATAGCAGTCTATAGGATTGAGAGTGGTCAATTAAAAATGCTTTAGCAACCTGATTTTTAGAAAAAAGGTGAGCACCTTGAGTCTGAAAATTAGGACTCTTTCAAGATCCTTTAAATCTGGTACTTATATAATAAGTTCCTGAAATTTATTGATATTTTTGAAAAATTAAATCATTCTGTTCTGGCTGCTCTCTAAAGAGCATATAACCCATCATATTGCAAGGTGTCACCTGTGAGCCCTACTTTTTCTGGACTCTGCCAGAAAAGACCCTCAGCCCAGTGGCTCTTCAGCCAGAGCCACCCTTGGATGCCCCAACAGCCATGAGCACAGCAGCCTCTGTGCTGGGAGGAGAAACTCCCTCCCAGGCTGGGGCACATCCAGCAGGCTCTGTGGGGCCGTGGCAAAGCGGCTCACACAGGGCCCCTTTTGCACCCTTTGCTGTCAGCACAAATATTGCCTTTCTGATGCTCCGACGCACTGTGCCAAGCTGTTGGTAGCAGCCTTGCCCGGCTCCCAGGCCCTTTCCTCCAGGCACAGCTGGACTTGTGTCTCCCCAGTTCCCTCCAGAAGAAATCGAGCTCAGTGATTACCTGGTCAGTCACCGCTGCCTCTCAGGTGTCATATGCAGTGCATGTGTCGTAGAGAGCATTTTGTGTGGCCCTGGATGTACAGCCAAGCACTTTGGCCAACAGGAGCGGTAGGTGTACCAGGCATCCCAGTACAATCAGTGTCTTGTAATTTCTGTCACAACAGTGCTAATAACTGTAAAGACTGAAGCACCAACTAATACAGCAGAGACATTTGTCCATAACACAAGCATGCGTACCTGTCAAAATAACAGTGTCGTCTTTAATCAACAGGATTCATGCAGATGACATTGTTGCCAGTTACAAGATGGGAATTTAGGTTTTCTGGATGCATCCAATGAAGTTGCTGTTTTTTCAAGTGTAGCGAAAGCAATTCCCTTTTAATTAAAGGATTTTATATTCTGTATAATATCACACAGGAATGTTGACTTGTCTAAGACTCACAGTTCTTTACAACTCAAATCTAGGTACAGCAGGCTGCTGACTCCATTAGCTAATTCAACAGAAACCTTAGCAATTTTGTTCTGTCTCAGAATCACAGTTTGTAAGGACTGTGTGTAATTGTAAAGTATATTAGCTAGCTTTAAATAGTTCTGACTTAAACCAAGAATCTTCATGGATTTAAAGTAATTAAGTTTTTCCCAGCTGAGAGTATGTACTTTGTTATTATTCAGATACAGTTAAGCTCCTTGGCAGATATTCAAATGCCATCAGAGAGATTTATCAAACACCATTAAAAGAAAAATCAAGACGTGTCAGATTTTTAAGGTACTTAAACAATCCAATATAATGCATGTCTCTATTTCCTGATTATAGAACAAGCTATTCTAATTTTTGAAGGGGTGAACTTCTTAGTTCAGATATTATCAATAGAGAAAACTTAAATTTAAAACTTTTAATTTAGGAATGTTTTCAACAAATAGGAGGTTCTGCTCCAAACCTGCCACCAAAAGTAATGTTTGTTATAGCTGAGGTCTAATACCTCAAGGTTACGTAATTCTTTAAATGCAAATAAGTGGTGAAACCCAATTTGTTAAAAGAGAGAGCTAAATATTTCAGATTAGGAGAAAAGATTAATTCAGTGCCATTGAAAGCTTCACCAAGGGCATTTGAAGACAAATTCAAACAAACTATGCCCTTAAGATCTTTAAACTGACTTGCATTAATGAAGAAAATATTTTTAGACTCAAATCCAAGACTTTTCTACATGATTTACAGTGCTGATTATCTAAATAGTATATTTGCTCTTTTTCATAATCAGAATATGCTGCATATGACTTGGGTTTTCACTATTAGCTGTAAGAGTAATCTGTCAAGTTGTCTTTTTTTTTCTCAAACAAGAAATATATTGATTTCCTTTGTTTGTGGGACTATTTTACTTTCTTTCAGCGATAAGTCTGTGTGGTTCTTAAATTCCTGGAAGACAGACATAACAGCTTTTTTAATAAAGTTTGGACTAAAATTGAGAATATTTAGCTTTTTAATGATAAAAAGAGGTTTAAATGCACTTTGTCTAGTTCTTTGAAGACATACTCTTTAATATCTAATTGCTCCAATGATATTAGAACTGAAAAGTGTTGAGGAAGTTTTAGATACCAGGAGTAGACTTGCTTCTGGTAATTGAAAGATAAATCCAGCCCCTCCAGAGCAGACAAACTCTGCAAGAGCTCTCCAGAGTCCGTCGCCTGTGTGAAGAAGTTGGACACCAAATGAAGCACCCACAGCTGTGGCTCGTTCTGAAACCAGACAAGTACTTCAGTAAGCACAGCGCTAGTCAGAGTTAAAGTCTTTAATTTGTTAAGATTTTGGAAAGCTATGTTTAAAGATGTATTTGAATGGGAGAGTTTCCAGAGCAAGCTTCACGTGGAAGAGGAGCATTGAGGCATCTGGGACAGCTCAAACTTGCATCAAGAACTATTAGATGAACAAGATGTTCCTTATGTTAGTATGACTTAGGTCAAGCTTCTGGAGAGATACGGGTAGGCAGGATGGCACCTAGGTCAGGTTATAGTGTGAGAGTGACAGCACAGTCAGGTTGGCAAGAGCAGAGAGAACCCCATATTCTATGGAAAATCATTTCCCACGAGAGTTAGCAAAATAATGGTTCTCGTCCCTACACAGTTCCCTGAAGTCTGGGATGCTGAGAAAGTGTCTGTTGTGATGGAGACGATGTTGCTGGACATGAGCCATATCAAGGCAATAGCAGGTGGAATGCCTCTGGGTACTGTCTTCAGCTGATCACCATTAAGAGCGCAGTTCCTTTAACCTTTTTAAACTTGAGGCAATTGCATTTGCTGTAAACAAAGGTTGGAGACCTATCGTAATCAGATTTTTTTGGCCTTAATATGCTAATTCCAGTCCAGTATCAAAGTCTGAAGGTGCTTAAAATTGTAAAAATCCTCCAGAGAAATCTCTTCAGTACTCTTAAAATGTCATGATAACTGATGTCAAGACAAAGTATCAGATGCACTGCTTCTCTAATTTTCCCAGGCCTCATTTAAACTCAAAGCTTGATCATGCTACTTTTCACATACTAAAAAAAAGGTGTTAATAGTCTAGTACAGACCAGGCAGTATGCCCATAATCTGTGTTAAAATGATCAAGGTGGAGCTTGGTTGTACTCTGGCCATAGACTTGAGGTCAAGAAAGCACCACTCACAAGGAAAACATACAGGAAGCATTCACATCAGCCATTATAAGTCTGCAAAGACCCTCCAGTTAGTTAGAAATCAAACTGAAGGAAAAGCTTTAGTTATGAAAAATGTTATGAAGTTGTCCTCTATCCTGAAAATTCAAAAATTTATATTTACAGCTGGATCACATGCAGCAACAAACTTGAAATGCTGTGCAATTCTCTGGTATAGCTGTTCCTAGAAAATACTGTCACACACAATCACACGAAGTAAAAATAACCCCAAATGCTTTCATGATAAACAAAAAAATATTGAATACAGATTTATCCTGAAAGAGTTAACTGTTTACTTGTAGAATGAAGCACAGATGCTGTCAACTAATTTAATGGTTCTGCAGTAAGATGAAGAGAAATGTCTGTCAAAATACAGTGCAGGCATGTGTCGTCTTCATCACTGTAAAATGATGTGAAGGATAACCTAGATATTCTTTTAGTTAGTATCTACATGCATATAAAATATCTCATACTGAATTGTTAGCATGAGATATTTTATCATCTCTAATGAAGTCAAAAACATTATGGCTAGAGAGAATGCAAGCAATTAAGATTAATGTTGAATCAATTTGTTTTCTCTGCAGGAAGAGCCCCCATAAAACAGGAGGTAGAAGTGAGGTGAGAAGGAAGATCAATAAAAAGTGAAAAGAAAAATAGGAAGCAGAACCAGTGTGTCTATCTATCTGATGGGATGGAGAGGGCATGTGGTGATCAGCAGGCAGAGGAATGTGAGCACTAGATGAGAAATAACCATCTCATGATATTCTTTCTCAGGAACAGAAATATACTGAAATTACATCCAGGTCATACTCCAGCTTGGATCGTTTCATTCTGCCAACATGCATTTTCCATTCAGTTATACTACAAGAAAATTTTCACTTCTGTCCATGAAAAAATGCTGTATCATGTTACCAAGGCACAAGAGCTACTGTGCTCTGCTGTAGTCTTGACAACATATTACAATCTTTCTTTAGGGAAGAAGAAAGAGAGAGAGTGAGAGAGAGAGAGAGAGAAGGAGAGTAAAGTTAACAGAAATCTTTTAGTTATCAGGAATTTAATTTTAAACAAATGGGGTTTTGGGGGGATTTCCCACATTACACAATATAAAAATAACAAATCACAACTAGCTACACATAGAAGACTGGGAAATGAGCAGGAAAGGACATCATAATTAATTCACAAAGGACCAAGTTACTGAGTGTTCTTTGCATGATATGTTGTTTAGTTCCTCTTTCATTTAGGGATTCTTTGAGTCTGCAGAATTCCCCTCATCCTTCGCACTCCATACCTGCTCACCCTCGCAAGCTCACTCTCAGCCCAACGGCAACCCTATCTCCAGTCAAAGAGGACTAAATAGGAGGATTAGCCAAAGAGGATTAGGCCCTGTTGTGCCATGTTCACCTCTAAACTCCCAGCTGAGCTCTCTGCTCTACAACAGAGTCAAGACAGGCTACGTAGATGGATATAAAAAAAGGAGCACTTGGAAGTTTTGATCAGGTTGTCTCAGGAAATGACAGTCCAGATGGCAGAGTTTGACCCCTCGGGACATTGACACTACTCCATTTTAGCCCCCCAGCACAGGTTCCTACAGTTGGAAGAAAGCTCCCCTGGGCAATCTGGGGACAGCCTGGCCCCTCTGAGGGGTGCTTGGGGCAGGAGTAGGGCCAGGGCATGACAAGCTGCTCTCAGGCCTTGAACCCCTCAGGAAAAGCAGCCTCCTGACTTCGGCACGCTGGCCAGCAGCTCACAGCAGGACAAGGTGGGCAAGGGGCACTAGTTCGAAGTGCCTTATCATGAGAGACTTGAGAAGAAGAACATAGTTATCATATCCAAGAGATAGTTAGAAGGTGAGGAATTAATTTGGTCGTAGCCTGGGGATACTAAAATAGGGGAAAGCATGTGCAAGCACAGTGTTCCCCAGTTTAGCAGACAAAGGGACAGAAAAATGTCTGAAGGTTGTCTCTGGGGAAATACACAAGAGAAATATGTTTTTCTTTTTTCTAAAACAGTGAGCATGTTTTCATGTTGAAAGAAACAACTATAATTTAAAGTTTTTAGAGCAGGTTCTAGACTTCTTGTTGGACAATATACTGTTATACAGGAAGTCAGTTATACAGTGAATAGTCATTGAGTGCTAAATAAACTTTGGTCACTGTTATTGTTAACCATTTTGTGCAACAAAGATATTCATTGCCATTGATGTGAGTTTAATGTATTTGTTTTAGCTTTGCACCACTGTGGGAATCTTCCACAATAAAGTAATTTGACATAATTGCTAAATGAAATGTATATATCAATATATGTATGAATATATATATGAATATATATATATATGAATATATATATGAATATATATATGAATATATATATGAAGTATCTACTTGTGCTTTTATAGTCTCTAATTTCCAAGGAAGTAATAACATCACTGTATAACCATTTGGATTATTGGATGCTGATAACTAATGAATGTATTTCCATAGCAGATATTGCAGTATTTTTTCATATTAATTTTGATTAAAATATGCAGTTGCAAAATTAGTTCAGTGCTTTAAAAGACATGTATAACTACTGTATAAAAATACATAATAAAGGAAACTACATAAGAACCTACATTCTCAATATATATTAATAAGTCACTCCTTGCATGTAAAATTACTATTATAAGAAAATACTTGAGAACAGTGCCAGACTCAGACTGTCAGTTAACTTTTTCTTTCCTGAGACTTCTGCCTTGAGAAAATATGTTTGTTTTGTACTCTTCGCTTCCTCTTTCTTTAGAGCTATTTATATATTTAGTTTCCCTTAAAAGTACTGTTTCTTGTTTTTTGTTTTTTTTTTCTCCTTTAATATGTAAATCACATCATTTCTTACATTACTGTGAGATTTCTCAGCTGATTTTGGTCTGCTGTTGACAATGTAATGAAGATTTGGGGTTGTCTGAAGAATTCTTGCTGTGGTCCCTGACATTATAAATTACTGATTTAAATTTTGGCTAAGAGGTGTTTTTTTCAGGATTTCAGGATCACTCAGAGTTGATTTTTTAACTGCTCTAAGTGTCTTTGGTCAAAGGGCAAGAACCTCAGAAGGTCTTAGCTGCTGCAAAGCTGAATACTGCCATGGCTGCTCTTTGCAGAGGCAGCTGGTCTTTCTCTGTCACCTCTAGAGTTGCCCCCATGCTGGCAGGTGCTCTGGAGCTGAAAAGGGTGCACATCAGCCCCCAGAGTCCACACATAAGCAAGCATACAGCGTAACAGTCCCAAGGAAATCCAAAACCCAAATGTCTGTAGCCCAAAGCATTAACTTTCCTGCCAGGTACTTTCTGTGATTAGGTCTCACCTCGAAGCAGGGTTTTTCTTAGGGGCAGCTATGGGAAGCCGAAGTAGAGCCACTGGGAGGGAGTAATACTAAGAGGGAGTCTTTAGTCAGTGTTTGATTTATTCATAAGAATAGGCTACACATCACTTCTTCTCCTTCTTCTTCTTCTTCTTCTTCTTCTTCTTCTTCTTCTTCTCCTTCTCCTTCTTCTTCTTCTTCTTTCTTTTTCTTGCAGCAGCCCAAATTGCTGATTGGCTTACAAAGATGAATAATCCAGCTCTGGGTTTTGGTGAACCAGTGGGAAATTTTGTGCCAGTGTTGCATGAGATGGGGTCTAGGACATAATAGCTTCTAACATGGTGACACTGTGGAACATCTGAGAAGACTATGTGAGGTGAGAAAACAGAGGAAATTACACAAGGGCTTTGAGATTTGTTTGGAACCAAAGTGCAAGGGTCACAAAAATTCTTCTTTGGTAGTTGCTGCTTTTGCATCACAAACTTGACTTCAGAATAGATAAACAAGAGCACAGTTTAGTGATTGAATTTCTCTTAGGTAATACTGGAATTAAAAATAAGATAAGTCATAGCCTAAGATAATTAGATAATTAGGTTAAAAGATTTTATTATGAACAGAATGCAGCTTTTAACCAAGAGCATGTTCTTGTATAAATGTTCTTCCATACAAACTTGTGGATCTGAAATATTACAGGTATGTGATGGGGAAGAATCATCTGCCAGCCAGAAAACAAGGATATAAGATAAAAATTCACTTGTTTTATGTTTCAGGAAATTTTCCTTTGTTCTTGTACTCTTAGAACAATTCCTCATTGGGGAATGTCAGTTAAAACTCAGATTTTGAGTTATTCAGTTAGGGAAGCAAAAGCAGAAGCAACTTAGGACAGGAAAAGAAACAGATGTATTGACAAAAAAGGGTCTAATTGACAGCTTCCCTTTTCACTTGAAAAGTACTATGTCTATAGGAAAATACAAGACTGAGCTTATGTGTTTTTAAGCAATATGTACTTCCAGAACCTCTCACTCTTGTGGAGTCTTAGTAAAATAAACCAAGAGAATGCATAAGGTCAGGCTTGCATATATTACTGTGAGGACTGTGGCATAGATAAATCAGAGAGCCAAGGCAGTGAGACTGGAAATTCACTTCTAAAAATAAAAGAAACATTCAGAAAAAGATTTAGAGATTGAAATTTGACACCTTCAGTTTTGCAAGCCTGCCACCTTTTCCATCACTACAAGAATTTGTTGTCAGTGCTTTAATAATGCATTTGCTACCAAAAAGACTGAAACTTTATTTCCTCAAATGTTTCTGAATTTGTACAGGCAAGGATGGGTTTGATTTTGTGGGTGTTTTCATTTTCTCTCAAAAAAAGCTCAGTTATCTAGAACTGCTTTTCTCAGAAGTTTGTCATTAGCAGTTCACCTCAGTAACAGCAAAGGAAGGAAAACAAATGGCAGGGAGATAAAGCCTTGGTTTTAGATTGGTGACTATTCTGATACCACTTCTTTGCCTCAATAATGTATGTCTTGAACAAAGATATTCTCCCACAGAAAGAAAAAAACAGTTTTACAGAACTTAATAGGGCTTCCTACTGCCTCACAAACAGCTTCAATACTCTGCACTCCCAAATTCAGAATTTCTCCCCATGTACACATTTGATTCTCAGATTGCCTATTTTTCTAAGTAAAGAACCTCATTTACAATAACCTTAATGTGCCTAGTAACCAAGAAATATATTCAGGTTGCTTTTAAAGGTTGGAAATCTAGGTTTCCTTTTTAGTTTTGCCATCAATGGATGGACACAGTAGGAAATCATTCAACTTCTGGTGCTCTAGTTTTCCCATTTATAGACCCTGGAGATAATGGTGGATTAATATGTATGTCTTTTGCATTTAGTTACACAATTTATGTTTCCAAATTAGGAGGTTAACTTCTATATGTAGTCAATGAAGTTAAGCTCCTATAGAGGCAACTGAGCAGAATTATAACCTAAATGATCTCAATCTCTTGTTCAAAGTAAATGGAGAAAGTGCTAAATTTTTCAGATGAGCAGCCTATCACACAGCTTATTTCTACAGGCAGATACTTTACAGATGAAGATTTAGGAAATGAAGAGATAAGAAGTGTTCAGTACGTAAAAAAATATATTCTCTATTTTGGAGTGCCTGTCGTCCAAACAAGTGATCTACTGCGGACCAAAGGCTCCTGCTTTTTATATATTTTTTAAAGATGCTACTATGAAGTTCCTTTACAGGGTAACGTTTGTTATACAGTACCCCAACTTTGCATCAGGAAAAGGCCCTAGGCAATCTAATGTAACTTTGAAATTAGACCTGCTTTGACCCCTAGAGGTCCTTTCCAAACTAAATTATTCTCACGCGGAGTCACCTGAAGTTCCTCATATGTCAGTTCTTAAAAAATGAGGGTGAAGAGATTGTTATATTCATATAAATCTATGCTGTAAATAAGAATGTTTCTTACCAGTTTTCATTTGATATTCTTCTTGTGGCAAAATAGTGATATCATCAGTAATGTAAACAGGACATTTTTCTGCTGATTTCACAATGACTGTAAAAACTTGATAAATCCAGCAACATTTTCCTTCCCTTCTCTTCTTCTTCCTTCCTCCTCTCTATGTGTGGGCTTTCCAGGTCATGTAGGCTAAATAACATGTCTAGCTAGTGTCTGGTAAAATCTTTCTAAGGAAATAGTGTCTGAAGTAGAACAGTTTCAGTCATCAGAGCTGGTGTTGATAGCACTCCAGATGTTTTCCCATCCACATGACATAGTCGTTCAGGACCAACTTGCTACTAATTGCACATGTAGCCTGGAGCAGCATTCGCCTCATCTAACTAAAGACATCTGCCGTGTAGCCACCTACATCTGAACTAGCCAGCATAGGAATCCTTTACAATTAATGGATAGAAATAGTACTTTTGGAGTGCAATTCCTTTGACCTATCTTAAACTTCTGTAGTAGATAAGTCATATCCTCAAAACATCTGCATCTCACTTTTGAAGGGAGAAAAAAACTTAGGCCAGTTAACACAGCTGTAGATATCTACATTTAAGTCAGTTGAATGTCCTTACTGCCACATCCTCTTTAATTTCACACAAGGTCACAAGCTATACCACCCTGAAACCCTGAGCCATAGAAATCTCAGGACTCCTCAGTGTTATTTGGATCTAAATAAATTCAGACACTGCGACACCAACTAGGCAAGCACGCCCCAAAGTTAAAAATCCTCACACAGTTTAAGTGTAAATTATTAGTTTGAATCTGTCAAATAACTTCTACCTTTTCAGTTGTGCTCCATTATAAAAAAGGTTCCAGGAAGAATGGAGGGCATGCCCATTTAAGACATTTCTTAGGTATAAGTTTATTGAATATAAATTCAATTAATTTTTTTTCCTCCTGAAGAAAGGCTTAGATTGAGCTTGTGCCCACCAGTGCAAAGCTCTTAGCTGCCAGTTATGAAACTACACCTAACCCCCCCCCCGAACCTAGTCAGTCTGTGCTTACAGAGGTCATCTTCAGCCTGTGAAACCTACATAGGCCAGTACAGTATGCAGGTCCTCTTCTAGGATACCCTGAAGCATTCAGAGAGAAGGTTGTATGCCTGCCTCTTCTAATTGGGATGGCACCTCTTCCCCAAAGCACTGTACCTATCCAGGTATATCACAGGAAACAAAAGCAATTGGGGGAGGGGGAGAATTTTCTCCCCCCCCCGCCCCAACCTATCAATAGCTAGAGGAACACTTGGTGTTTCAGTCTTCCTTGATCCCTTCTTATTCCCGTGGCTGTGTGTTTATTGCAGGGGAAATAGAAAGGCATCAGAAAGGGTTTTGCCATGTGAAAACTGCTGTTGGTGCTTCACCCAGTGAAGCAGGTGCAGGCAGAGAGCACTGGCCAAGGTGGTGGGCAGTGCCGTGCAGAAGACTGCTTGCTTCCCACTGCAGAGCGCACTGCAGATGGAGTTTACCATTTCTCTTGGATACTCACAAACTGGTTCATGCAGTCTCCCTGGCCTCTCTCCATACTTGCACTATAGTGTGAATAATCTCCTTGCCATACCACCATCTCAGGTTTTTGTTGATAGACCCATTGCTTATATTTAAGGCCACTTCACAGCCTTAGCTAACACTTACCTACTCTCCCCATACTGCTCCTTTGGCTTCTGCTCGATGGAAGAGGAGAAAATACTTCTCCCCTTAATCTCTGATAGGCCAAGAGACCTTTTGCCCCTGCCTTAACCACCTGGACCCAGGAGTAAGAAGTTATTCCAGACAGAAGTAGTGATGTGGGGAGAGGGAGGAAGATGATGTGAAAGTACTTGAGGAGCAGAAGTATTTATATTAGCATTACCTTATGAAGAGACTGGTATTACAGCTCATGTTATTCTGTTTAGAGATACAGATTATTTAGGCTCATAAACACAACAGTTGTTAGAAAGGTATTCTTTAAAAAATAACCACTAAACACCCCCTCTTCTAACCAGGGCTTCCCGTTCTCCTGCTTCTGTTGTTAATCAATAAAAATGCTGTGACAAACTGAGAAAAGAAACCTGTTATTAATGCAGTTTGTCTTTCTTGTTCATGTTCTTGTCTGCCTGGATGCCTAGAGTTAAATGAAAAAGGGGTCATTCAAAGAAAGAACCAAGCAGAATAGGTAGACTAGTAACAGAAACAGGCAGTTTAGATATGCAGATTCCAAGTAGTTAACAGTGTCGGCTCCCTCTGGGCCAGAGCAGTCACAGAGACTAGTCAGCAGAAAAGAAAAAGGGTTTTGAGAGAGAGAAGAGAAGCTGCTCAGCTTGGCTGTGGACAAAAGTGCCAGGCGAGAAGAGAGAGCACACTGTTCCTCCCAAATCAGAGATAATTACAACAAGCAGAACCTTCTTGTGCAATGCACAGTGAGATTTATGCTGCCATTACAAAGACTTCAGCTGAAACACTATGATGTGTTTTATGAGGATGTGCTATGAACCAGACTAGGGAACAGGCTTAAGCATTCATTTTCTCTGAAGTTTCTTTTCTTTTTCAGGGTGTTTCTAAAGCCAGACTGGTTCCCAGCTCTGTTTTTCAGCGGAACCCCAAGAGCTGCTGTGGAAGAGAGGCCTGTCCAGGGATCAAGGAGGGCTTTAGGCTGGCACTGAAACTGAGCCTTCTAGAGCAGCCACAGCCTAGCTAAAGAAATAGTCAGCAGGACGCTTTTGTTGTATGACTAGGTCTTACATGTTTGGTGATTTTAAATGAGTATGTTTTGCTTTGAAGAAAGTCTAGGCAGGCAGAGGCAAGTGATTCAGCCAGCTTAGCATCTCCTTAGGGGCCAACCCTTCCTGGACCCGCTGACACCACCCCAGGTGATATACAAGGGATGGTAACACAGGGCCTGAACCAAAACAGAAAAGCTGAGCTCCTCCTAGGCAGAGGTGAAAACTGAAGGCCTGACACTGAAAAGGAGCTCTGAGTCCTCAGAGAGAAGCCAGCTCAACAAGCAGTCAGGAAGATAGGTGAAATGCAAAGTGAAGAGGCTATTAGAAATTATCAGCAAATCTTTCTTTAGGTCATAATTTAGCTATTGCTTTTCTCTCTTTATTTTTTCCTGCCTTTTCTGTGTTCTCTCTTTTTTTTTTCTTTTACCTTCCTTTCCTTATCTCTTTTGATTTCCTCTTTGTTTTCCTTGATTTTCTTCATCTGCCTTGTGCAAAGGCTTCCTTCAGTCTATCTGCTGTCCTGCTCCCCCTCCTTATTCTTGTGCAACACCCCCATGCACAGGGCTCCCTCTATCTTGTAACTTCCTCCTACCAACAGTCTGCAAGCCCTTCTGAAATTGTTCCTCTCATACATTCTCATTTTGGCCCATAAAAGTTCTTCCAGTCTTCAGATTTATGAGCATTTTGACAATGCAGCCATGGGAGAGCTCCTATACAGCATGCAAACCCCTGACAGCAGTCCCACCAGCACGTCCTTTCCAGAGATGAGGCATGTTGCCTGGTCAGACAGAGCAGGTCGGCTCAGCAGCTGTAAGCCCAAGATGAAAAAATAGTAGCGCTCAAATTTCTATGACTCCTAAAAGTAAAGCATGAACTTTGCTTAGAGTATTTCCTGACAAGAATGTATCAGTAAACGCTTTTCCTGTTTTACATATACACACACATATAGAAACTATAATTTTCTATTAAAATCATATTTACTCAAACAGTGATCCAAACAGCAGCAACTTTAGGCACAGCCAAACTCCTCCTGGCAGTCTGTGTACTAGAGTAAGCTGAGCAAGTGTCTCACCAAAATTTGGCCCAACCACAGGAAATGCTGGAGGCCTCCAGTGAACTGAAAGCTGGAAGTGGTGATTCTCTTCTAAACCAGGGACTTCCAGTGAGTAGTGCATCCTATTTTGCTGTGCAACAGGAAATACCAAGCAAGGTGCATGTCAATTAGAGATCTGTGCTGGCAACGGCTTATATTGAATCTTGTCACAGCGAAACAAGGAAATTATCAACTTTGGGACTAATTGTGCATTTCATTTTGGGGTATAATATCAAAATTAAATTTATCCTCCATGCTTTGACATTTTCTCCAAACAAAGTTTGGGATTTTTTCCTCACCATCCATCATAACAATATTTTACATGGAGTGGTAGGGCTAAACGGTTTCTTGGAGAAGTTTGTTGTAAGCCAGGGTATTGTTCATAGTTATTGCATTTTTCAGGCACTGCCAGAAGTAAGGCTGAGATCGAGGGTTAGTTGGCCATTCCAGGACAGAACTTCTGCACAGCCTCTTCCTCAACCGGACATACCGGGACTTCTGCAAAACCTTCTCAAGAAATATCAAAATAATTACATCCATTTTTTCATCTATAAGTCGCTGGTGGGCCATGTAAAATGTTGTCTTGAAGCTTCCACTTTTCATATATTTGTTGGTCAGGACAAATATGGTCTTTTTGCTCAGCTGAATACTCTGGGAAAGGTTGTCAAAGACTGGCTGTCCTGGGAGCCAGTCCCTTTCTTCCAGGCATAGGTTGAACTGTCTGACTTTTTGATCTTCCAATTTTTCAACCAATTCTGTCAGCACCCACTCATTCACAGCTGGATCTTTATTGTCATAGGCAATAAAAGCATCATAGCAAGTATCCAGTAAAGGTAAACGGCGATAGCCCTTCAACTTGGCAGTACAGTAATGGTAACTATACCACACATCCCAGAAATAGAGATGGCTCATAACTGTGAACACCATAAAACCTAGGACAGCTGAAGCTGACACAGCATACAGGATCAAATAGGAGGTGTCCAGCTCACAGGTATAGAGATCTAAGAAAACCACGCTCTTTCCTTTATGTGCCCCCGGGCCAGCACAGGTCACATCTGTGGCCAGGAGTGGAATAGTCACTTGGGTCTGATTGATCCACCAAACAAACCATACTGCATCACAATTGCATTTGAAAGGATTTCCGTGCAAAAGCAACATCTTCAGATTGTTGATGACATTTTCAGGAAAACTAGATTTCTTAATTATTTGAATCTTGTTTGAGCTGAGGTCCAAGTATTTCAAATTAAAAGCACCTCTGAGAAAATGTCTAGTTAGCCGTTGAATGCGATTGTTTCGGAGTATCAGTTCTTGGATGGTTGAAGAGCAATTAGACAGTTCTCGGGGAACTGTAAGCAGAAGGTTATTGCTAAGGTCCAACGTTATTAGTTTCTCCAGTAACTGGAGTTTTCCCCAGCTGAAACTCTTCAGCTTGTTACTGGTTAAGTTGAGTATCCTGAGTTCTGGAGGCATAGCTTCAAAAACACCAGGAGGCAAAAAACTGAGAGAATTGAAGGAAATATCCAGTTTCTCTAGACTGGTCAGATTCTTGAAGAATGACAGGTATCTAGCATTTCCATCCATCCATAAAACATCTAAACGATTTCCTTTGAATTCTAAAACTTGAAGAGATTGGCTTTCCATCCCTGTGCTAATAGAGGTAGAAATCTCATTCTCATTCATCATCAACTTCTTCAGATAAGTCAAGTTTTTCATAAAATTTAGCACATGTGTAACGCCTTCTGCAAGAAAGTAATGTTTGTTATAGCTTAGATCTAGAACTTCTAGAAGTTTCAGCTCTTTGAAAGCAGTTGAGTATAGCAAATCGATCCGATTGTTAGAAAAATCCAGATATTTCAGTTCAGACAGGTAGTAGAATTCACTTCCATTTAAAGTTTGGCTTATGGCATTACCTGACAAGTTGAGGCATCTGAGAAAACCAAGATCCTGGAAATCTGAGGGGCTAATAAAAAATATGTTATTTCTGCTTAAGTCCAAAGTTTCTCCATATTTCAGGCAATCCTCATTAACTAAAGGTCGGTAGGAAGCAGCCTCTTTGTCTTTGGACTTGCAACTTCGCCCATACTCATCATACCTGAAATAATGCATATCTTGTAATATTTGCCTATTGTACTGCTCTACTGAATTTCTGGGATTAGGGCAAAATCTGTAACAGTTGCTTTCACCTGAAGAAGGAGAAATTTTATTCACTGAGAGGTCAATGAATTTCAGAGCTGGGAATTTTTTGAACACTTTCAGGTCAGCAACTTTGATAAAATTCGTCCCAAGATCCAACACTGTTAGATTTCTAAGATGGAGCAATGGGTCTAGATTTTCTTGCTTCAGTTCTTTAAAGACATAACCCCTGAGCCTCAGGATTTCTAGGTTAACAAGGGAGGAAAATGTCTTAGATAGGTTCAAGGATGGAGAATACATCTGCAGTTGAAAATTAAAGGACAGATCCAGCTCTACAAGGCTAGGAATAAGCTTCAAAAACTGAGCATCTCCAATCTCCTTTGCAAGGAAATTTTGGGAGAGGTCAAGCTCTTTGAGATTCCTGGTGTTTTCAAACCAGCTGCTGAGTATTCTCTGAAGAGAGTTACTGTGAAGTCGCAGAATTTTTAATTGTTTCAAGGACTGAAAAGCCTTTGGATGTATCTCAATTGTGCCTTTGGGGCAGGGAGTACAAGGATATGGGGCATTATAGCAACGTGGGCAATTACCACTTAGATCAAGGATTTCTAAATTGTGAAGGGCGATTAAGTCATGTTCTTGAATCACTTGAATCATGTTATTGTAAATATACAATTCCTTTAAAGTCGATGACAAATTGGGTGGAATATAAGTTAAGTTGTTAGACTTCAAGGACAGTATTGTTAAATTTTTCAGGTCCAGAAAGGCTGTTTCTTCAATTTCAAATGAAACATTGCAGGGATTACGGTAGTAACAGTTCTGTCCCAGATACAATACCTCTATGTTTCTTAGCTCTGACAAATTTGCTCTTGTGATAGAAAAGATACTATTTGCCTCCAGGCTCAGCAGACGTAAAGTAGTGGGAAGACCCCGTGGTATTTCTAACAGCTGATTTGCATCCAAATACAATGACCTCAATCTTGCCAATGCAGCAAAACTGCCATTCTCAATCTGAGGTGTCCTGGTGCAGACATGATCTTTGGGCCCCAGTCTGACAGGCACACAGTTGCATCTGAAGTCAATCTCCATGAGGTTTTCGAGATGAGCAAAGGATGTTGGATAGACATGTGGGATATGGTTAATAGTCAGGGTAAGATTGGTAGCATTTGTAGGGATTCCTCGGGGGATTTCCGTGAGGCGACGATCGCTGCAGTCCACTGTCACAGTAGCTTTGGAGACTTCTACATCACAGGGTAAGCTTTTGGGAAACCAAACTCCTGACAGCAACTTTGGAAACACGAAGAGCAAGACATATGGCAATGCATTTGGGATCTTTGCATGAGGCACCTAAAAATAAGAAAACAGTAAGGTATTAATTTAATGCAATGGGAACATATGGCATAGGATATCACATCAACCATATTTTGTATATGTATCAGACCAAAGATACATCTAAGCCAGGGTCCTGTCTCCCACACTGACTATCAGTGGATGTGCAGGAAGGATTGTAAGTCTGGGAAATTCATGTATTGGTATTTCCTCAGCTGCTTTCTTTCCTCTCTTATCACTAAATATTGTGGAACAAAATATCACTCTCTACATAGTGAATCATAGAAAACATTAAAGAATCTACTAAAAATTACAAGGCAGGTGATTAAAGGCTATGTTCCTGTGAATAGTCTTTATTTAAGGAGAAACAAAAGGTATTAAAAATGCAACAGACTGAGATTGTATAATATGCAAAAATGAACAAAGCTAATTTTTAGAGGCATATGAAACTTAATGAAAATCTAAAATCAGCTAAAATCTAATCTAAATTATCAAAATCCCAGTGACTAACAACTTCATGCTTAATTTAAATTTCACATTATCATGAGGGTTCTTCCTCCACAAGGTGTCAGGACAGACATAAGGATGACTAAAATCAGTTTATGGTTATGCTTCCAAATGCTTTTCATACCAGTATGTGTTTTCATTGTCCAGTAAGGACAGAGGGCCAAGAGGACACTGTATCAAAGATATGTGTAAAAATAAAAATCAAGGAAAGATTCAAACTGAGCATGTCCCTTAAAAGAATAATAATAATAAAATGAGAGCCAAAATCCCGCAGGCATGTAAAGAACCTGCCAAAATAAGTCGTAAGTCTTTGCAACCTTGCCTACTTTATAGATGGGTATTCACTATGGGAGAGCAATGGGCTGTTAATGTTTCACAACATACTAGTTTTTTCCTCAGCAGCAGCCAATGTCAAAGAACCCTTGGCCCTTTGAGGGGAGGCAGCCAGCCAGGCAAGCAGGCAGTCCAGGCCGTGGCTTGCACAACCCAGGCAGAGGGGCTGTGAGCATTTTGCTGCCTTACACAGCTCCTTAACTGCCTGCGTGTAGTACCAGTCTTGGATCAGTCAAGACATTTAAACACGATCAAAAGCACAATAATCAAAATCAACATTTCTCCCTGGATAACTCAGTTTTTAAGGACTGGAAAGCAACACACGGCATCAGAATGCTGTTTAATAACCAGAATTACTTCTGCATGGAGTTATACTGATCCAGTATAATACCCAGGTAAGCAGCTGAAAATAAAATGATTAGGTAAAGTTTCCAAGATATATGAAAATGTTTTTTCTCTTCAGCTGGGATATGTCAAGATACTAAGAGCTTCTCATTACATCGACAGTAGGTGAAAACACTTGAGTGTTACCTGAAACATGCTTTGTAGGTAACACAGATACAGATATTAAATAGGGCTTCCTGTTGTATCCTCTGTTTACTTAGACTACTGTATCATCTCCTCAGTTATGTTTTTTGCTTTACTCCATATAACAATGTTAAATTGATCTATTCATCTATATGTCTATTTAGATGAGTGACTAGTAGGGCAACAAATGTAAGAGAAGCTAGATCAAATCTCATACAGCACTGCACTTCTGCTCTGTGGATTCAACAACCAAATGAGGTCACTTTGGAGATTCATTCAATCAGCTTTTGAATACAAAGCTTCAGTAAAGAAAGAAAAATGTAAAAGCCTGCTGCAAACCTTGAATTCAACATATTGTCATATAAAATTCATATCGGTAACCTGGTACTCTGTAACATGCCTTTCCTCTGGCATGACTTCCTTTTACGTTGGCAGGAAGTGTTACAGTGCTCTCTTCAACAGATCCACAGAAAAGGGAAAGGTATTTAAATATCCAGGATGGTACCCATGACTATTGTTATACACATACTCAGGGAAAGCTAATCTGGACTAACTAGAGCAGGACCATGACCATGAATTCCAAGGCACTGAGCCATATTTCATTACTATCAACTCTTGTGAGGGCATTTATTAAGAATTAAAATAACCTTAATTTGGCTTATAGTAATTCACTTTGGAAACTCACCCAGACTGAGGCCACTGGATAAGAGAGCTCACCAGGGTCTTCAGTGTGGTCTAACCAATCCACTTTAGAGGATGATTAATTTTTCTGATTTCCTGATGTAGACAAGCATTTGGATGAAAATGGTGAATAAGAACAATCAGAGTAAGTGGAGAGCTAATCTGGAGAAGATAAAATACATTAAACTTCTCCCATTATCCTAGTTTTTTATAGAACTCTTTCTTCTCCATTAATATGGTCAGGTAATTGGGAGGCAGGAGGGGCAATATAATTGAAATTAATTATACAGAAAAATAAAGATCTTTGAAAGACATTCCAGAAGAAAAATTTGGATAGGTTCTTGTAAATATTTTCCTTCCTCCTTTTCCAAAGGACTCATTGAATTGTGCATGTAAATGGCTGTTTATTAGAATAATGAAACCCTGAGAGAGCCTATCCTAACTTAACTGGCCTTGGTTCCACATTTCCACGTGACTGACTCTCTTCCCCTTCCAGGCGCAACGCACCCCAGGGTCCACAGTTGTTGTGAACCAAGGCAGATGCCCATAAAACGTGGCAGAGAGTTGACAGGGAAACCACAGACCCTCCCCGAACAGCAAGACATGTCAGGCAGTCACACGGATGCCTTTTACCTTTATCTATTGATGCACACCACAGCAGCACGCAAAGTACAGATCCATCAGCCACGCACACAGTACCTGTACCTACCAAGCGAAATTCTGACAGCTGCGATGGATCAGACTTTAACAGTCTGTCTTGCACTGCCATTATGAAAAGTGCTGAAAGATTTTTTGCTGTAATGGTAATAGTAGCCAGCATTGTAACTGCTTTATTTATTATTACTACAATAGTGTATTTCATTTTATTTATTACTGCTATTCATTCAAGTCCATGCTTTGACACTTTTTAGTCACCAGTCTTGGAAAAAAATGGGCTACTTATAGCTAAAATATATGTTTAATGGCAATGTTAAAATAAGGAAGGATGCTGCCAGCTTGGGAGCCAAACCACAGATTTGCTGCTTTTGAAGAAAAGCTGATCAGAATCAACCTTTCAAAAAAATTTGCTAAACCGAATTAAAATCCTCTGTAGCCTGTCCAAGTACTAGATTAGAACTTAGGCAATGTGGAATTGCTGTCTAGATCATCACAAGCCTTCTACATGAACTCGTACTCAGACACCGCGCTGAGCCACCTAATTTTAGGCGCTTACCTGCAGTTCCTCCCCTCAGTGCCGTCACCCTGGGCACTGACATTCAAGAGAGAAGGAGAGAGAGGAGAGAGGCCCCCCCTCAGGCGCTGTTCAGATCTCTGAATATGGAGGGAGCTCTGCGTGACCTCACTTCTAACACAGACTCTTCAGTTACATGCCTGAAATTAGGTGCAAGGAATCTGGGCCTTATATACCTTCACAAATATATTTGTAAGCAAGTCCCTTAAGACATCAAAAAATACCTATTCAGATTTTTCAAAATGCTCAGATTCTGAACTCTCAGCAATTGCTATATTTTTAGGAACCGAAGTGTCCTTGTAGAGCTAACCGAGCTCTTAATATCTTTGTGCTTCATTTCTGTTTTATGTGCTTCTGTTTCCAAAACCCTTTTAATGTAGTATCTATTTAAATTGTAAACTGTTACATTATGACGCTGTCTAACTATTTTCATGCATAATATGTAGTGATACTTCAACAAAAAAAAAGGACTGTAGAAATTAGAAGAAATAAATAAATTGTTCAAAGTCTCTGGAATGAGAAACAAGTATAAAAGAAAAGCTAGATTAGCCATGTGAACTATCATTTTCTCTGTGATCATGTTTGGTTTTATAAGAAGTTCAAAAAGTACTAATATTTTCATATTAACTGAGCATATGCATAAAGCCAAAGCTGAATTTACATCTGATTTATAGTATTCATCAAATATTCAGAAACAATACAGCTAGGTGTTTCTTAATGTAGTTTTTCTGTAGATAGTCCATACATACTCTAAAAGGTGAGAGGGTGAAAGGTTTGAGAGAAAACAGCTTCTCAAAAGTTATAGATATTATAGAAGACATCATTATTATACTCAGCCTGTAACACATTAGTAGGAAGAAATGCTATCCTTCCCTTATCCATGTCATTATGTATTGCAACTTATAACCACAACAGCTAATTCAGACATGTAGAAAGAAAGAAAGAAAGAAAGAAAGAAAGAAAGAAAGAGGAGACTACATTCTTAAAAATCTTTCACAACTGTTCCAGTTAAAGAGTTTTAAGAACAAGTTTAAAATGAAAGTTTAACCTACCATTTTCTGTCCTCTTCCAGGTCTGTAAGATTTGTTGTTAGAGGACACTGTAAATCAGAGCAGAAGAAAACAGCATAAAAGGGGTCCCCACTGGTTCAGCTCAGGTACAGAGGAGAGTAAAACATGACATAACTCACACAAGACAACAGCAGTAACCACTACTCTATGTTTCTTCTCTTCATCTGCAACTTGGAGAAATAATCAAATGTGAAACAACTGCTGCAACCCACTTCCTCAAATACTTGTCTTTAAAATTGAAACAGCAGTACCTCATTTAGTCCTCCATCCCCCATAAAAATAACTGAGAGTACTCTTATTTTTTTTCCCCTTCTACACAAATTCACACATTACTCATAAATCCACGTGTTGCTGTGGCAAAGGATTTCATTCCTTTTGGTCTCATATGCAGTGATTTGTTCCCTTCTTTGCTACATTTGAACGTGGTTTTCGTTTTAAGTTGCATATTTTACCAGCTACAGTCTCATACCTTCAGCGACTGTATTAGGGTCTACCCCAAGAAGGTGAACAGACAGGGAACCCCACTGGAAACCAATTGCAAAATATTTAGAAGGAGAACAAAAGATTAATCAGAAAGGAGGCGAATGTGCTACATAAGCATAACATTCACTTGAGACAACCAAGATTTGCAGAAGTCAAGTTCCTTTTTTTCCGCCCTTTTTTTAGTGTAAGCTACATGAACAGAAAGAAAGAGAGAGAGAGAGAGAGAGAAACCCTGATATGCACAATATTTTAGAGCTGAAAGTTTAATCATTTTTATTATTATTATCTGGGGTTCATTCCTGCTGCTGATAGGGTCAAGAACCGGGCCCTTACTAAAAAATCAATCATCAGTTGCATGACTAACATAAGCTGACAAATTTCTTAGCTTGAATACTTTGTGGAAGAAATGTTTATTTATTAAGTGAAGGGGACTTTGGGGGAGGAAACCAAAACAAACCAGAAAAAAAGGATAGCGGTAAGAGCAGAGAAAACACCATGTAATAAGGTGAAAAAATGCATGGGAGAGAATGTAGAAAGGAACAACTTGAAGATGACATGGACAGACATAAGTCAGTGACAATTAAGCATTTCATGAACATGGTGCTTCTCTGAGAGTTTCTTCCTTGGTAGTTTCTAGGCTTAGCAGGACATGCCAGTTCAATGGTTATGATATTTGAAAGGGTTTTTTTCATTTCTTCTTTCCCTGCACATTTTTCTCTACATTTTAAACAGCAGTTCATGGTTTCTCTAACTGTTGTGGAGCTGAAGAACTCATTTCAAAAGACTAAAACTTGAACAATGAAGAGAGAAAGGATTTGCAATCATTCTTTAAAACTTTCTGTTGTTTGTGGCTGTGTCATGTAAACATAAAAACAAAAAAGTTCACAGAAGAAAAACATTTAGCATCATTAACATTTCAATCAAGGACTATGAAAGGGCTCATTAACTCACTATAGGTTCAGGACTCTATTTCTAAAACTTTGTGCTTGGATACTAAAAATACTGTAATAAAATATGAGTCTTCCGCTATTGACTGATAACTGGATTTTTCTTTTCATGTAAGTGGCATTGAGCTTTTCAGTTGGGGCTATTATAATTAATGCAGACATCTCACTAAAATCCTGCTGAGTTCTGCAAGACTATTCAACATATTTTTGGTAGGAGGAAAATATTCATTGCAAGCAGTGTACTTTTAGCTGTTCCACTCAAACATTTCAGACTGTGAACCACCAGAGCAGAGAGTTAGGTTGAACTCATTTATAGTTATTCACATCATTATAAAACAAATGTGTTTAATTGTATAGCGGTACCTAAGAAAATGGCTCAGCACCAATTGCATTTTGAAGGTTGATTCCTACAGGCACCTAAACACATCCCCAGCGTATCACATTGGAACGCAGATTAAACATGATGCCCCCTCACTTTGGTTTTAAGCAGGTTTTCAAAGACACTGTCGCCACCCAACCTTGCTAATTTTCAATAGGTGCTCAATGCTTTTGGAAATCTCCCTTGCAGGCTATAGCTACAAACTTCAGAAGCTTTAATAACTCTACAAAAATTTTGCCTTTTCTTTTGGACTAAGGTGGATTTTCTTTTTATTTTTTTTCCTAATTAGGAACAAATCATCATTCAGCCAAGAGCATTTGAGTTTCAATTCCGTGCAGAGTGAAACTGCAACTTAACTGAATGCTAATAGAAATGCAGAGTTTGGGTTTTGGGGTTTTTTTTGTTTTTTTAAATCTAAGAACTGTGGGAAGCAGAGTACAGCAATAGTTCCCTTCAGAAGGTGGGGGTAAATGCAGGGGAGCTCAGCAGTCCAAAACTTCAGAGCTATAATTTTATTTTTAGAGGCACTAGGAAATCACTGCCTTACTGATCTTAAAAGCTCAGGTTTGCCCCAGACATTGTGCAAAAATCTCTCTTGCCTGCTGTGAAACACACAGCAAATGAAAGCAGAAAAGTACTTTCTACTGCACCATGTGCCAGGAAAAAACACACTGGTAACAACAAACACATGTATTCGTCTGCCTCTGTAGAGGAAGAATATCATTTGCCATAGAGCAAAAGTCTTTAATTTAATCTCCTTAATCCTTCATCTACAAGTTTTGTCTTCAGTTAGAATGAAATCATACTAGTGAACATTAAACATTTTTTTTTCCTTCTAAATGAAAACTTACATCAAGTCACTTCCTTCGTTTATCAAAATCAGGGTTCTACTGTGTTTAACTTAAAGTGGGTAGTTTAGTTAAAATCTTACATAATGTCTTTTCTCTCTGTGGTAACCTGCACACCAATAATTATCTTAGCACCCAAATATTCACTGTTAGTATCATGTTCGGAGTGTAACATTGCATAATTTAACCAGGAAATTATCACAGAGATAAGTTGCTCAATTTTTGAAATACATGAGATGACTCTCTAAACTGATGTAGACAGATGTACAAAGAGAACCACAAGAGAAATGGATAGGAAAATTGAGGAAATGATAACGAAACCATCTGCAGAAGCCTTAAGGGCTGTAAAAATGTAGCATCCCTGCTGATAACTGTTGCAGAAATTGTGGGGGGGGCACTAAAAAGAACCAAAACAATAAACAAAAGGCAACAGTTGCCAAGATCAGCCTACAACAAAGGCGGAGGGTGGTGACCGGTTGCTCTTGGATCGCTGCGTGAGAAAAGCGATGCTCCCAGTTCTGCGTTAAGAGCTTGCCCAACCATCCAGTGCTGCAGCACATGACTGAGGGAGCCCCTATCATCACAGAAATAGACTGTTTCCAGGTTTTGAAAACTAATTACCCCAGGCTACCACAATGCCAAAAACAAACATTTGGTGTTTACCAGTCAACTATCCATTTGCTGACAGCAAAGGCTGCTCCTATTACTGACAGTGAGTTACCTTCAAGGGGGTAGGCATCCAGAAATGTCTAAAATAAAATGCAGTTAGTTTCCAAGCTGTCCAGGCTTAGTGATGCAATTCTTCTTTTCCTATTTCCCCCTCCCTAAGGCATCAGAGATAGGTAGCCTTAAGGGCACCCCTGCTGTCTTTTGGAGGGGGGGGGGGGAATGCTTAAGCACTAATGCAGGAAGTGCTGGCAAATCATACAGCTGACAGGTTTGGAGGCAAATTGGCATTTATGACTCAGATAACCTAAAGTCCTATTTCTTATTGAAGAAATGACTAGCCTGTAGGAGCACCATGATTTCAGGAGCTTCATATAAACAATCCTGACATGGCTTATGAGGTTATTCTCAGGTAAGAGCACTGAAGGACCACTGGATTAGCCTTTGCAAAATGAAAGCGGAACCAAGACACTGATGAACTCAAACTCTCATAGCAAGGAACCATATAGGTCCATATAAAATAGTGGCCCAAGATTAGGGCAGGCAAGGAATAATAGGGATGCTTAAACACACGATGTGTCACTTTATAGGTTTTCAGAGACCACAAAACATGATTTTCTCTTTTATTATAGGGCTTACTATTGCCTTTCAAGAAAATTGCACATTAATTTTTTATGGGGAGAGGGCTACTACTCCACAGAGGGTATTTTGATGCTGCTAATTTCATAGATCACAGTTGATACAGACTGATTTATTTTCTACCTCCATATATGTTATACAGGCATATATAATATGTGTATATACACATAGTTGCCCAGGCCTTAACTGCCTTAACCTGTGTAGTGCTGAAGGCCCCCACCTGCAATTCTGCAGCCTGCCTTCCCCTGGCAGCTCGGTACCCACCACCCAAGGCACTGTGGCATTGTTTCCCAGAGCCTCTGGGGCAGTATTTTTCCTTCTCCCTCACACCATGATTCTCTAGGGCCTTTCCCCTATAAACCAAATCTGGCCACGGGGGAGCATATGCCCCTTTTTTCTCTCTCCTTTTATTTGTCCCCAAAAGTAATTAACCATTAGAATTGATGTGTTCACCTGCTACCCCACTAGTAAATATTTGTGCATGTGAACCTATCTCAACATCCTTTGTGCCAACAACATACATACATACGCATATTTACACACACATGTGTATATGTGGGCAACATCTAGCTTGAGCAAAGAATGCAGGCAGCACCCATGCTCTCTTGCTTGCTCTCTGTGGTGTCTTTTATTCTCTTTTCCCTCTTTCACCTTTTAAGTACAGCATGACACAAGCTTGGAGTAAGAAGTAAATGACTGTCAGAACCAGCCACATTTGACAATCACACCTCGTTTGTCAGTCATGACAACATACAACAGAAGGTAGAGAATCAGGATTCATAGTATACTGATTGACTGACAACTTGGAGAGGGACTTGTGCAGTGAAAATGTAAGGTTATACCCATGCTCAGGTTTTACTGCAGACAACAACCCTGCCTCAGGAAAAGAGTCTGAGCTTTTGACATTGAAAACCCTGGAGTCCATAACACCACCTTTCAAAAAGGCTGCAAACTTCAAGTCCTTTTACAGTAGAAAGTCAAAAATTTGTATTTCCATTATGACTGTAGGATAGGATTAGTCAAATTAGGTTTTGTAGGGGTTCAGTTCATCTATGCCTAACTTCTGGCATGCTGTAGTGATCCTAACAGGAAGACTATTGTACATTGAGAAGTTAGTGATCCACACAAGTTGACCTGAGTAAACACAGGCACGTACTGTACTGCACATCACTTGACCTTCAGGACTGTGCAGTGCTGCACATAGCCCTTGACACAGGATGAACTTAGCCAGCTAATTGTAATGGAAGACCATGGAGGCAGCACCTACTTGGCACCAGTGATGACACCATCAGCATGTCCTTAGCTTGAAATGAAGCAATGTATTTTCCATCTACACCACAATACTAAGAAAATCCTATAAAAACCTCTAAAGGCCACAATACTGATGAACCTCACCATGGACAGGATCTGAGCAGTGTGCTGTGGCCTGAGTAGAGGTCTGTGATACCGTATGAATTTGGGGTTCCCAGCATCAGAAGGGACATAAGAATTTATAACTTGCCATCACCCACCCTGCGCTGCTAATAAAATAGTTGTCTTTCTTGAAAGAAAGCTTGTGCCTTTCTTGTAGGATTCCAAAGAACCTGTACCTCTTGACACAGAACACATGCAATCCAGTATTTTTTCCCTTGAGTTCAAAATAATTCTGCTTTGAGAAGAAAGTTTCCATTCAGTCCAAACTCTGCCAAGTAATCTTCAAATCAGAATCCCAGAGTGGGCCAGGGAGCATATGTCATTAAAAAAAAAAAAAAAAAAACAAAAAACAAAAAACAAAAAAAAACACACCTCAATTTTACGCATACAGGAAAAAGCTGCTTCTATGCCTTAATTTTGTCAAAGATTGATAGGATTTTCACCTCTAACTTCACAAGCATTTCAAGTGCCCAAAATGCAGTACAGACAGTGAGCTTACTTCTGAACTTACTTCTGCTCTTTCCCCTATCTAATCTTGTTAAATACAGCTGAATTGTTTTGCTTACAACAAACTAAGCAAGAACTTCAACCGCTCATGAAGTCTTAACTCAAATTTCCAATGAAATTTAAACATTGTGTCATTGTTGTCAGACCAGATAAAGGAGGAGGATGATCATCTTGAAGATGTGTACTAGTCTGGTGTGATTAACAGTCCATTCTTATGTCCAGGACAGCTCGTACATAATTTATTAGTAAGGTTTGCATGAGTATCAGTGCCTACATTCTTCCCTACTTGAACTGTGCAGGACATTGTCTTCATAAATAGAGTAACAAAAGAATAAAAACACAAGCAGTCTCTTGGCACATGTAATTTTTAAGATTTATTTACAATACTTGTGCATAATAAAGGCAAACAATTTAGCATTTTGTTTGTAACAAAGATCTGATCTATAAAATTGAATTAATATCGGGTATTAAGTTTATTGTATACCTTGTATGTATAATAAGGTCTAAATTTTGGTGATATAATTAAGTTGTTAACACCAAAACTGTAGCCATGTAACTACAAAGTAATATTTCAAACACCTGTTTAATACAGTAGGTTAAATAATCATACATTAAAAAATTGCTTTCTGATTCAGATAATAATGTAGATTCATTCCATTGTGTTATAAAGTATTTCAAAAATTAAACTATAATGAGGAATTCCTCAGAGGACTGATGGATGAACTGAATTCTGATTGCACTATCTTATGAACCCATTTCTACACATTATATAAAGCAGTACAGGTGAAATTGTTTTCTTCATCTTCAATATACAAAGAAACCCACAGAAGAAATAGCAAATTATTAAAAAAAATGTAAGGGCAAAATAGCCACATTTTTTCCTCAGAGAAACTAACAGAACATTAGACCAGGTTCAATTGAATGGAAAAATCCATTTTATAACACAGTGTATCATGATAAATATATCCCAGAATAAGCAAGGTAGGATGAAATAAGGCTATTCTGTGTGGTTCCACAGTAATGAAACATTTCTCAAGCATGGCAAGTGCTTTTATAATTAAAAACAGCAATTTCAGGTGAAAAGCTGAGTTTTCCTATGATTTAGGTGCAGGAACACTATCTTAACACAGCTGAACTCTTCCTTTTTAGCAGGAAGGCTGAGAACTCTGTAAAAGAATGTGAAGACCTAAAAGTACAGTGACAGAAATTTTGTTTTTTCCCCAGAATCCATTATTGACTGCACTTACCAGGACCTAACCATAAGCTTCTCAGAATACAATCTGTTTTCCCAGTGGTTTTAGTTCTCTAATATTAAAGTATTCAAGACTGGTTAGTTTACCATAGTTCACTGCCTACACAGTGAAGTACTGTGGTAGTTCATAATAGAAAGCTGAAGCTCTATTAACTATGCAGTTAAAAATGGAAAGTATTTTCTGATATTTTCAGTCAAATAAATGTGGGTAGAGACCATCTTTTACAAATATATGTGTGTTTATATTTGCTGTTTGGACTATGCATAGTAAAGTTTTACAATATTAGCAGCAAAACTATTATGAAATTATTCATATGATCAGAATCACAGAATGCTAAAAACTACGGGAAAAATGACATGCAAAACAAAATTGCTCTTGTGATTTAAAATTGGTCCTTATTGTTGAAATACAGGAAATTAATAAATAATCCCAACAATATTGAAACATCAATCTTATAACTGACTATATCATCTGCACAATAGATTTCAACAAAATGATACAACATAATGAACAAGCGAGAGCTTTACAGAAGAAAACTTGTAACCATATATACCTTGTGAAGAAAAAGAACACCAAGTTTATGAAACACAGGTAATATTATGGATGTGTCAACAGTTCCTTAAAACTAACATGAGGTTTAAATTCTGCTAGGGCTTACAAAATAATTTTCATTGGAGTTAAGCAGAACAAGGAGGAGAAAAAAACAACAAACTGCTTGCCTGACAGATGACTAAATTCCAGATGCTTAAATCTGTAGCATTTAGCTTAACACAGAAAAACAATTTCATATGCATGAATTCCATTAAGTTCTATAAACTTGTTTAGTAATTCTGAATAGAAAACAGATCTGAAGCAGCAATTTAGTAGAAAGACAGCATGAGCACACAAAAGAACTTAGCAACAGGTAAGATCCCAAACTCTCAAGGAAATTCATAAAAGGTTTCTGCAGGATGGAGATTTATTGCCAATTTACAAGGAACAAATGGTAATTAGGAGACAAATATAATAATTAAACATGCAAGCTCTGGGTTTCTACAAAGATATTCATCTCTTGTGGTTGAGATGCACTGTTAAGAACAGGGCTAGTTGACACAGCCCTTGCAAAGATACAACATAGCCTCTTGCAGTTATAAGGGAACATGACTGAACAGGTAAGACACAGATTCACCATTGTGTGTTCTTCGAATTGCCTCAGCCAGGATCATAGAAATGTCAATAACCTAAGAGGAAAGAAAGAAGAGAGATCATAGTTTATTGTTTTGATATCCTATAAAAAATTCAGTTTATAAGCACATATTTATAAGCATATGAACTGTACATTCAGTTTACTATTCTGCCCTCTTACCCCACCTAGGAAGGAAAATAACTTTAAAGCATTAAGTAAGCCTAACATGAGGACTGTATTAATACAATTACAGACTGAAAATCGAATGAGAAAACAGTAACCAATTTCTGTACAGGCTTACTGCTGAGGACTGCTAGCACAGGCCATGTTGTCACAAGAAACAGTTTATTCCAGCCATCAGATGGCAGGGTCCACTTGACACAAACATAATACCAGATAAGTTTTAAGTTGTTTTAATTCAATGTAGCATAAAAAAGAAAAAAAGCACCATTTTATACTTCCCCCCTTTGCATGAATGAAAAAAAAAAAAAAAAAGCCTGCTAAAGGGACACATGACTTCCAAGAATAATCTCATGTAAAAGCTACTGAAATAAGTCAGCTTTGTATTTTCAGTTTGATTTTAGAAACATATTATCGTTATCTTGGGCATTTTCATTAGTGTATTTTCAAATACAACAAAGAAATCTAAGGTCTCTGTGGCATTCACAATAATATAACTAGCTTGGGTTCCCACATACAAGTATTGTACGATGACTATAGAACAAATTTTAAAAAAGCATCACAGCCAGCTTTAAACCCATTATTCTTTCACTGTCATGCATACTCAATCTGCTGCAGTATCAAATATTTTTTTCCAGCATTTTAATCATACTAATTGAATTTCCTTAAAAGAGTTCTTCAGCATGATTTAGCAGTATGTTCTGCAAACAACCTAGCTGCACAATGTGTTTGAGAATATTATTTTCATCTTCAGGCACAAAACTCTAGCATCAGAGAATGGTAAATTACAAATCCAGAGTTTGAACAGATGACACAAAAAAATACAGTACCTGAATTTTGGGGCAGTGTTTCATTTTCTCTTCTTGAGGGATTGTATTTGTTACCACAACAGCCTCAAATGCTGCATTATTAATCCGAGAAATAGCAGGACCAGAAAAGATTCCATGAGTAAGAATAGCATAAACTTTAGTGGCTCCAGCAGACACTAACCTGCAGAACATAAAGGAAGAACATGCTGTGATGCATGTTTAACTGCACAGTTCTAGACGGAACTTCTTTAAATTGCAAGTGAATTGTGCTTGGACAGAGGTTTGAGGTTAAAAAAAAATAATAATTTAATGATCAAAAGCCTAGCTTACTGCAAGGTTGAGGAAGACATGCTGCTGATTCAGAAGACAGTGAGATGATGCGGCACACAAAAAACCTGTATAAATAAAAGAACTAGAACAACTTGTGAATAAGTCAGATTATCTTAATTTGGTTTTGACTGGCCTCTCCACCTCCAGTTACTCAAAGCTATGCGAGACTACACCTGGGACTAGGACAAAAAGCAGCCTTGAACAGCTGGTACTTTATTAGATCATCACAGAAAGAAAGAAAGGAAGAGACAAAAATACAGAAATATCATATTATTTTGAATGACTCACTAGAATCAAAGAATTCCAATCATTAGTATGTGCAACCTAAAAGGAGGGCACATTATTACAGTGTGAGTATGTATTACGAGTGAAAAGAAAAAAAAAAGCCTTCAGCAAGTTGATCTGCAGTATCGAAATACACGTCTGACATAATCTGCTAGATATGCCTTTAGGTCGCTAGGGTAAAGAGAGACTTAAAAAGTAATTTAGATAAGTCTAAGCAGAAACTGCATCTTATCTAGCTTTGGCATTAATGAAAAGCACACATTCATGCCAAGAACACAGGAATGATAATAGGCAGCACTGTTCAAGCAAAAGCATCTTCTAGTGAACACTCGAGGTACACTGCAGGTTTCTGATGCTTTTAAAATTTATCCACAGTAGATTTTTATAGAGCAAAGTGTTTCTTTCATAGCAGAAAAAAATAAAGGCCTCCTTTTTGACAGCAGTTAGTTTCCTCTGTGCACAGAGGTGTCAAAAAATCATTGGCTAGACAATTTATGGTTTTGGCCAGCAAAGGGCACAGCAAACTCAGGCCCATGCTGGCGTTTGATACAGATTACTACGTGGACAGCAAACAACTGCATAGTATCCAACTGCAGAATTCCATCAAGCATGATAGAAAAGGAAACAAGACTATATGAATTCTTCTACCTCAGGTTTTTGACATCCTGATCATCTAGAAGCAAACAGCAAACCTGCAACTAAATCCTGTAAACTTGTGGGATGATCTTTACTTCAGACCACCAGTGGAAATGTCTAGCTCACTGAAGTACCACCCTATTACTTCAACAGAACATGAAGTAGGTTTAGGTAGGAAGTATCATGGGGACCTATATTGGATCTGATGCTATTTAATACTTTCAAATGGTCTGCAAGTATATTGGGCAGGAATATAAATTCAAAGTGATCTCAACTCAGAGATATAAGCTTTAGAAAGGATTAAGTGCAGGAGAAACAATACTGTAGTAAGTGTTTGGCAACAAGATCTGTTTAAGACATTCCAGTGCCTTGTTCCCCAGCAGTTTGTTCCCACTTCTATTTTGCTGCAAGCACAACCATTTGGGGGGGGCTTTGCTGTAAACCAGATCATAACATAAGATTTGAAAATAATCTGTGGATGGGAAAATTAAACCTCAGGTCTCCAAACAATTTTAGATTGAAGCCCTTGACCTTCCAAAACAGAGCTGACAGCATACATTGGGATATGAGCGGAAGGGTAGGAGCACTTCAGTCCAGTATTGCTCAACTGTAATATCTCACGTCTGTTCTTAATGAATTTCAGTCCATTTCTCCAATTTGTCAAAATGATTTTTGAAGCTAGAATTGCTGCCATCCATTTTCAGTTGTGAAGCTACGGCAATAGGAAGAATTAATCATTTGAATTTACACAGACTGGGGACTCCCAGCTAGCAATTTTTTAGAAAAGGGTATAGACATGAACAAAGATCAGGGCAGTCAACACTGTCAACCTCTGTGGAAAAAAAATTACCACCACCCTGAAGTGTACAAGCATAAGGTCATGCTGAAAAAGAACCCCACAGATTAATCCTTTCTACTCAGCAATGTTAGGGCCTCAGTCAGGATATTGGGCCTACTTTCACATGCTGCACTTCAAGAAGTAAATGGACGAACTGAAAAGAGTTCAGACGGCATCAACAGCAGAGCAGAGGTCTAGAAACCATGTGGAAAGAAAGACTGAACAAACTGAAGTTGTTTAGTCTAGAGGGAGATGAAAACAGCGTTCAACTACATTCTAGACAAAAGAGGATTAAAAAAAATTAATAAAATAAAATAAATTATTTTCACTGTCCAGGACACAGAAGACAAGTATGTAGTTTTATATTGAAGATTTATATTAAAGATTAAGATTAAACATGCATTAAACACTGAGGAGAAAAACTTTCTAATGGTGAATCTAGCAAATCTCTGCAAAAGATTGCCAAGGGAGAGTGGAAAAGCTCCATGGTAAGGTTTAAGAACAGAATGATCGGTCATTTCTGCCTTGGAACTGGAAAACACATCAGATGGCCCCCACATCTCTTCCAAGTTTGATGAGTCTGTTTTTCTTCTTTCTTCTTTCTAAATACAGATTATATATTTCTGTAAATATTTTTACTTCCACTACTAAAGAAGGACAGTCTGATCACAGGACTGTGATCTATAGACTGAAGAATCAGAGCGACTTCACTCTACAGAGATCAGGTTGACTTATAAGCATGCAGACACAGCAACTGAGTTCATCTGCTATATGCAGGTCACATTACAAGGAGACATTGGGCTAGTTCCTAATACTTACTTGTCTGCTGCATGACAGATCGTGCCACATGTGTCAGCCATATCATCAACAAGAATAGCTACTCTGTCTTTCACATCACCAACCAAGACCATTCTGTCTACTTCATTTGCTTTCTTCCGTTCCTTATGAATGAGAGCAAATTCCACATTCAGTCTGTCAGCAATTGAAGTAACCCTAAGTTGGAGGAAGAAATAAAACACATTTCAGAAAGTTATTTTAAAAGAAAGAAGAAAGCCTACTTGCCTATTTGTCATAAAACTGTGTATTTGTTTATTAAAAATCACTGTAGCACAAACATTTGCAAGTCATGAGACAGGGCAGAAACAATCTTAATTCTTTGTTAATAAATACAACCACAGTGTCTTAACCAATACTCCAGAAATAGATTTTTTTTTAATTGACTTTAGTTTTCTGGCACTAAACTCCTGTCTTTGAAAAGGTTATTAGGCAAATACAATTAATAATATAACTAAGTTAGTGTGTTTAGGGCATTTAATAGAAGCAGCAATCCAGCAATGCTGGTCATTGGCTGGAGAAAAGAGGACATATACACACACTTTCTCAGGTTCACTTCACAGCATAAGACTGTTAAACTGGGGGGGGGGGGGGGGGGGGGGCGGAAAAAACACCCCAAAGCAGTGGTTACTTTTCTTCATCCAACCCTAAGAGGAGTTTAGCTGCATTGTTCCAATAAGTTTATGAAATATAGCTCTGTACACAATCTGCTTTTTATAACACAGATATACTGAAGTAGAAATTTACTATAAAGTAGAACTAGTTTCTGAAGTAGCAATTTTCTGTAAATCAGAGACAGTTAGTCTCTCATAGAAAAGAACTGGGTAGGTGCTTAGAGCCTACTGTTGTAGATTCTGGTCCTTCTAGTATCGGTCTCTCCCTCTTCAGAATAGAGGGTAGAAGAATTACAGGCCCAGTAGCTTAATCTCTGCACCTACACTATAAATAGAAATTTTGAATACCTGTGTAGAGGAGGGTCACTGCTAGTAGAAGAAAAGCTGCTGTCTGAAAATATGTGGCGATTTAAAGCCTCATTCTTCAAGGAAAATCTTTCCCTTTAGGACTGCTATGGAAGAACTCAGGAGAAGGTTTGGGCATGGGGAAAATTAAAGAATAATGTTCAGTTGTGAAAGCCACTGCATTAGATAAAATAGTTAATTCAAAATTAAATTATTTAAGAAAATGTTTAAATAAATATAGTTTTTTAAATCATTTCGAAAGTAGCTACAGAGCTACTAGTAGCTCAGAAAAATGTATGCAGGTCACCTAAGATTTGTTGGACTCTTACTAGTATGCAGAACATATACACAAAACATTTCAGCTATTCACAAGCTTTTATTGAACTGCTGCAAAACCTAGTCACACTAGATAGTTTAAAAAAAAAAAAAAAAAAAAAAAAAGAGATAGCCTCAATTCTAAGCATACAACAGCTTTACTTTAAAATCCTAACTGAAAATACTATTGCCAGGAATGTGAAAAACAGACCAATGGGAAAAACAAGCAAGTTAGTGGTGATTAGTAACTTATTTAGCAACATTTGTCTAGTAATCAAGTAGTTTACTTAATAATTCTGTTAGCAATGCTTTTGATTTGGCAAAGATTTTTTTTAGAACTCCTCAGGATGACCTCTGGTGGCCAGACTGAACTCCACCAACAAGCTTAATTTGTTACAAACTTCTAATTAAATAGATTGCTTTATTCAGATTTTTTGAATATACTAGAGCTGTCAGGCATATTCATAAAAATAATCACTACTATGCTTTGTCCATGCTGGCACCGTCTTGAAGCCTGTCCTTTTTAGAATATTTTTAGAACATTGTTAGCAAAGTTAACATTCACATTTAATAGAGAATATGGTTCAGTTTCTTTAGTACTTATATATGAAAAATATGTTTGTTTGTTACAGCTTTCCAAAACCAGGCTGATGAACAAAAAAATGTTAGTGTTTTCACATTTTTGTGCACAACAGTGTAATTTCAAAGCAAATCTCAATACCTCAGAGGCATTAAGATATCAATAGAACCTGCATGCCTTACTTCAATCACAAAATGTAATGAGCTGGAAAGCCACCAAACAAATGGTAAAAAACAGAGAAGTATTCAGATGTTTAAAATATTTAGCAATCAAAACATATATATATTTAATACTTCCGATTTATTTTTAAGACATTCTTCATATTTTATTCACTTTCATTAACCCAAGTATTAATTTGAAGGTCTACATGTTTTAAATGAACAAGCCAAAAGCATCTTCTTTACATTATATTACTGGAGGCAAAGGAGAAGTTGTAAATTTATGGTAAGCAACATTCTATCTTACTTCAACAGCAAATGTTTGAGTGCGTTTCAATAGAAAGGTATCAAGACAAATTCTATCCATATTAAATAGAATGAAAGTGGTCATCAAAAATAAACTCTCATGATCAATCTCTAATACACAAATATTTGCTAGGGGAGAGGGGGAACCCCACTGTCCCCTCACATCCCAAACAAAACAAAAACCCCTGTATCCCAACTTGGATTCCAACCAAAGACTGTCTTTTGAAGGAAATAAAAAAGACAGGATCTAGATAGGAACAAAAAGAAATTTAATGGACTGAGTCATCTCAATTTTAGAATGCCTTCTAGTTTCCATTCTTCATATCTTTAACTCCAGCAATCTAAACAGGAACAACTCTGGAATCCTAATCAGTCTTACTTCCCTGTTAATTTTTAAAACAAAGATTCATGATGGACCCAAAGACTTTAATCAAAGTCATAATATGGTAGTCTTTCACTGTTTTCCCCATGCTACATCCCAAATATTTAAACTACTATGGACTTACAGGCTTCTTATTTCATTTGTCTTTGTTCCTTTTCAGTTTCTAACAGCAGAATGATCAATAACTTCAGAATGAGCATTTCACCTCAGTGGCATCCTTTGTCACTTCACTGACTTTGTGTTTCTGAACTTTTGCATTAGTTTATACTCTATAGGTATCACATAAAAGATGGCCTCCTAAACAAGTAATGCATGCTGTGAATAGAGAATCATTACAGTGAACTAAGTTTTCTACTTTTACCATCTGCCACTCAAAGCAAAACTTCATTCTCTTTTTCTAATATTCATAGTACATAACTTGAGTCAATAGATTTACAACTAGAATGCAGTAACTTAAAGAAAAAAGAAACATGACTCAAGCAAGGTCTTACCTAAATGCCAGCAGGTACAGTGAGGACAGGCCAGATGCTTTAACAGAGAAATGAAATTTAGGCAAGTCCAGAGTGAAGCAGGAAAAGGTGCAGCAATTGGACTAAAGAAGCAAGCAGCAGGAAAAATCTTTCCCCCCCATGGAGGGATTCAGCTAATGAGGTCATAACCAGGGAGAGAGAAAAACATTTTCTTTAGAGTACAGAAAGCTCCTGGATGTTTTCAGGCATGAACAACACTTAGAAGAACTAGTTATGCTGTTTTTTTACAACGCAGCTGGCATCAATGATGTGCCCTATATCTCATACAATTCAAGGGGGCGGAGGAGGCAGGAAGGGGGAGAAAAAGAATACACCAAGTAATTCATTGATCACTAACTATATGCAGAACTAATGGCTTGAATAGTACCTTTTTGCACCACCTGCATCAGGTGAGACTATGATACAGTTTCTCCACTCCATAATGTTCTCTTTTATCCACTGCAGCACTGCAGGTTCTGCATACAGGTTATCTACTGGAATGTCAAAGAAACCCTAGTCCAAAAGAAAAAGATAGTTTCATAAATATACATTTATATTTTTACCTGGAATTTACTTGGAAGACATTAGGGAAAGTCAAGCCTTTGCCTCTCATGTAGGGTAGGACTTTAACTAGTATTCTACACTGGCCTAATTCTACCCTCTGCTATTTCTATCAAATCAGTGGAAGTAGAGTTGGACAAATACTAAGGTCTCTCAAATTCTCACACAAATGAAATGAAGAACAACTGTTGCCATTATATGAAACCCAAAAAAGACCAGGCTCAGACACCTAAGTGAATTGATGCTTGTGAAAAAGTCTCAAAAAATAACTTAACTTCCATAAATTTTAATTCTTAAGACTAACTGCTTGATATGAACACTAGTATTTCAGTCTGGGGAAGATTCAAGTTAGCATTACTTGAGCAGCAGAATGGAATCTCTCTCTTCTTTGTACAAGTTGTAATGAGAAGAAACCTGTGACCACAAACGAAGCTGCTTTTTACGCAGATGAGAGCAATCTAGCATAATTTGAAATTCTGATTAAACAGAATGCCAGAACTGGAAGAGAAGGTATTTTCTAGAAAAAGCAATGTATCTTGAAAGAGGTGTATGTGAGAACCACAACCAACGTCTGCTCTCATTTGCTGGATTCATCAGTGAAGCCAGCTAAGGGTTTCCAGCCTCCACCTTCAATTCTCTTGAGAGAATATTGTCCCCTTAGCTGCACCAACAAAACTCTATCAAGACCAAGACTAAAAATAGAACTTCCCCCCAGAGGCCATGCTATATATTCCAGGAGCTCTAATACACTCAGGTTTGGCAAATCCTTGGTGGGGCGGAAGAGGAGAAACGCTCAGAAGCGTCTGAAGTGCCTGCAAAATCACTCCATAAGATCAAGGCTGATCTCTTTCAAAAGAGAATTTAATTAGAAACCAGTAGTGAGCCAATCAAAGCTTTCTCTAAACCCTGAGAATTACACTTCTGAACATTGCCTTTCAAAACAATGAGGAAAAAACAGAGAATTAGTATTAGCCTTTCATATTAATTCAGTAGACCTTCTACCTACAGTTAGTAAGAACTTACAGTTACCTACAGTTAGTAAGAACTTCCAATTACCTGTATCTGAGAAGCATGCAAGTCCATAGTGATGATATGGTCAGCCCCTGCAACTGACAGCATGTTGGCAACAAGTTTTGCAGAGATTGGAGCACGGCTCTGAGGAATAAAGCACAAGTGTTCAAATTTTAAGAAGACTGACTAGATACAAGGAGTCAGAAAATTTGCTATGTTTACATATCTTCCTTTAGCATATTTGCAATTTAGATACGAAGAGCTCCAAAAACTTTGACCAAACTAGCCTGTCAATAGCAAATCTTGCTACTAGGGTTTTGAAACTCAGCAAAACATTTTGGAGCATCTGAATCAGCTTGCACAGCCTGGCTAATAATGCCTAACAAGCAGAGAAGATTGGGGATATAAGATCCATAGAAGATGTATACAGCAGTTTGCAATTAGCTAGATCTCCTATTCACATGCAGACAACTTCCATAAGATTTTGCAGTCCCTACAGCCTAATCAGAGAAGGCTATTTCCCAGTTACTGAGGACTACACTGGTCCTCATTTATGCTCATTTCTGTAAGGTTCAAGTAACCAAAGCTTTCTGGATACTTCTGTTCTTTTTAGTAAACTTGTGATTTGTCCTTTTCAAAATCCTGGTCACTTCAAGTCATTTCAGCAGTCCAAACTGGACTGGGCTAGGCTTCAAGATATTCAAGTCTCTGGTAACATCCAGCAAAACAAAGATTTAGTTCCTAATCTTTTGACTTTACCATCATGTTCTTTTATCAGCAGTTTGCGAAGATCTGATTTGATGTTAGTTAAGCTAAACTAACAAATGCAGCTGGAGGCAGAGGTTTGCTCACCTTCTTGTCCCATCCCTTGCTTCCAGTCTACACTTCCACCACTTCTCTTGGGCTCACACTGATACCTGTCTGAACCCATAGCAGTCAGCTAACAAAGCCAAAATGGAAGGTGGGGGGAAATAAGACTGCTAACCAAGACAACCTCTTCTGGTAGAAAGCAGTAACAAGTTCAGCCTTGCTGTCATGGTAAATAAGATTCTTTCCAGAATGTGGTTTGTATTTTCACTCCTTCTGGCCTAATGAATTGCACTGTTTTGTTTTTTTTCCCCCATTTCTGTTCAACAAAAATACCAGTTAGCTTGTCTCATGCTTCCATATCATGAGTATCACCGTCACAAAACAAACAAACAAAAAACCCCAAAACACTTTCCTGCATCAGGTACTAATGTATACATTACCAGTTGATACTTCTTTCAGCTGCTGGCCTTGCAGGCTGACTTCCCAGAAGGAAAAACTTGAAGGTTTTACCACTACGTAACTTGTTTTAGCAGACATGCACATCACAGATTGCCTACATGCTGGTGGACAGAGGGTCTTGGAAGAAAAGATAGCCAAACACCAATACCTGTTTCTCAAGAATGGGCTAATAGGAAATTAAGACAAATGAAGTTTTCAGCTATCTGAGTTTCCTCTACACAAAATTGTGCATTTAAATAAATAATCATGTTCAAAAAATTTAATATTTGATTGCTTACAAAGAAAGTGAGAAAAGTTTTCTACTACAACATAATCCAAGTTGATTTAAAATAAACTTCAAGAAAACCTCAAACAATCTGGCCTCAATTTGAGAAACTCAGATCACAAAGGCAGACGAGAACTGAAGGTTTTCTTTGACTTTGTGATGTTTGCTTATCAGAGGCAAGAATGCAAGAAGACTCACTATATTCATTGTTCCATTCTTTGACACAATTTGAGATTATGCAGAATTATTAGTGTGAAATACAACATTAGATTATGTACAGAAACTAAATTGAAGTAATCACTGAGGTTTTTAGTTCCTAAACAAATTCCCCGCTCACTTATAGCGACAATTATATAAAGATTTCTTCTTTTATGATGTGTTACAAAGTTATTAGCAATTCTTAAAATTACTAGGGGCAGGGAAGGAATCCACAAAGCTAATAAAAATGACCTCATAAGAACAACTATGCAAAGGATACATAGCTGAAAGCAAAAGGTGGGAATGCCTTTAATCATTTTATTATATTGTTTTGCTCAAAATGCATCACATGCATACTGAACAACAACAAAAAAAAAATCATCCAAGAAACCACAAACATTTGACTGGAACTTTCACTTCCAAGAAAGCCAGTTGTGAAATTTATTGATACTGAATATTCACTAATTTATTACCTAAATTTATTATTTTGAAAATGAGATATGCTTTGAAGCCTCAGAAATTGACAGCCATTATCTTGAATGTCCAAATAAATTTTCAGCTAAAATCAAGGAGTTTTTTATTAGCAAATTATTCCACAGGATTACTGTCATGGCCTAGGTAAAAAAACAATGGAAATCTAGAAGTGAAACTGAAAGTGTTCCCAGTTATATATGATGTAACCCAGTAAGTCTCACCCTTTAAGGCCATCTTAATGGAAATGCTTACTGTTAAATTAAAAAAAATTAAATTAAAAAAAAAAAAAGGATACCTACCCAACGCTCCACGGCCCCCTTCTACAAATCAAAAAAACAAAGTTACATAAGCTGTGGAACACCAAACCTCACCTGTCGCTATACTTCTAACTTATCTCAAAGACATCTCTACAGCATCCTACATAAATGTATCTTGCCCAAGGCTTTGAAGGTAAGCATAATTAGAGGATGCATAAACTTGCAAACATAGCCAAAGCACAGATACTTGAGCTAATTTTAAATTAGCTAGCTTGTGTATCAGAATTATTCTAGCTTATGACAGCAATTGATTATGCCCAAGTCAATTTACCAACTTTCCTAGGATTCTTGGCAAGTTTTTTTTTTTTTTTTTTTTTTTAAAACCTCTGTTTCCCTGCCTTTATAACTGGGAGAACAGCTTGCATGGATCTCTATATTGTCCTGATAGAACTGTTGCTAATACCCAAACCTAACTCATTTAAAGCTAGTCTAAGTTTAATGCTAAAATGCCCAGAGTAGATTACATAAGGCTTATTCAGAATATGACGTTTTACTGAAAGCACCTTTTACTTAAATCAAGAACACTTTCACAGTTTTCAGTGATCATTACTGCAACAGAGGCATGAATAAGGTGACATCTCCAGCAGCAAGGACTCATCTATAAAGAACTACATGGGCTGAAAGTCAACAACTTAAACTAGTAAACAGCAGATTATGCTGCTTCACTTCATATTCAAGAAACTGCAGCCAGATCTTTTAGCAGAAAGAAGAAAATCTGCATACATTCATAGTAAGAAAATGGCTGGCACTGTTCTGACATTTCAGGCACCACACAAATCTTATGCATTCAACATGGGTCAAAGACCAAATGATGTGATGCAACCAAACAGTGAGAGTAAGGATCTCCCTGTCAATGAGCTGCCCAATGTCAACAGCTACATTATAGTTTATTTTGCAACATGGAGGTCAACTACCAAGGTTATTTTCCAAAGATGGCAAACATTTTTGCAATTGCAAAACAGAGGTTAAAAGAAAAAAAAAAAATTGAAATGGCTTGCCTAGAATTGCAGAACACAGCAGCACCCAAAGAAAAGTCTGGAACAATGCTTAAAGTCTAAGTCAGTGTCTTAGTTACTTTCCTGTGCTATCCACCTTCAGATGGCATTTCCAAAAGACAAAAATGTTCCTGGGCAACATGCTGGGCCACCATCCTATAGGTTTCAAGTGTCTCTTGGAAGCCTACCATCTTGATTTTTGGTACACTTGATAAGGCATTCCCTAGATGCACAGTAAACTTGGGACATACTCATCCTTTTCCCACACCAAGAACTTATATTACGGTCCAGCAGAATCTTCAAATATGAATTTGGAAAACAAAACATCTTCAGGAGTGAGATGCTTTCCCTTTCCTTTTCCTTTTCCAACAAAATGTTTATTGCTCTCTTTTCAAGCTCTTTTGATAAAACCCTTTCAGCTCGCTAGTCAAGAAAGAGCATTGTTCAATACAGAAATACAGTAAACTGAAGTTCCAGAAGATGTAGGCAAAGATAGGGAGCTACTATTTAACTCCTGAATTGAGTGTTTGAAAGTCTCAATAATAATACTGTTAGGGAGGCTACACTCCTTAAAAGAAAAATTTTGGTGTATTCAATTTTGTTCTCCTCGATTACATAATGATAATGGCCTATTTTGTAGTGTCTTCGATTATTTTTAAGATTCTACATCCCTTATCAATCCTGTTATATTTTATATAAAAGAATAAGAGGGAAAAAAAAACAACACTCACAGGGCTTTGAGGATGGTTTGCTCAGTGCTCAAAGTGCAAGGCAGGGGGCAGTCAATTTATGGGAAGTACCAGAGTGGGGCAATTTCCCCAAAAGACAACAATTGCAATCCAATATTAAAAGCTATATGTCACATTTATTCTTGTCAGTTCTTTTCAAGTGAGTCTTGGCAGAAGTAACACTCATGTAACATAAGGCTTTTGCACATATGTACCAGAGACAGAAAATTTTAGTTCTGAATTTTTTAATCAAACTTAAATGCCAATGAGGAGTTGTTACTGTGTTATCAGTTCAGCAGAACTGTTGCATTTATCATCTACAGCAGCCCAAATTTAGAGAAAGAGCACTGAAAGGACAGAAGTGATCTAGGTTTTTTTCTACAATTTTTGGTCTGCATCAATACAAATAGGTTATTCCAAATGTACTTTTCTGGAATCTGCCCTACAGAATGGAATAATGTATTCATTCATTACTGTTAATGTATTGCAGATTTAATCAGTTCCTTCCATCTGGCTCTCAGTTTTAACATATAGGGTAAAAACCACCTGCATAGTGGTTCGAGCACTTCAAATTGTCCCAGGCAATTCCTGCCCTTTACTTCTACTAAGTCCTTCTCATAAATTTTGAATATTGCTACTTCATTTTTATTAAATAAAGTATCAGTATAAGGATTTAATTCAGTGCAATTACACTAATTAAAAATGGCAGAACAGGCGTATTCTCCTGATATATACAGTAAAAAAATTAAGATGGCAAAAGCAAGAAAGAGTTCCACAAAGTCAGGTTTGCTAACAAGGTACTCTGAAATATACCACACACAGCATGTACCTACTTATAAAAATCAAAATAAGTGAAAAATCATTTATTGTCTCCATTTACTTACAGATGATATAATTCAACATTTGAACATAAAGAGACAAATATGCTAAAAAAAAAATCTTAATTCTCTTTTAAACGTTTATGTAAACACGCTTTATCTCCAAAAACTTCAAGGGAACAAGCTGAAAAGAGATTTTAAAAAACATACGCTTTTTATAATAAAACACATCTTACCTTGTCTTTCTTATCTTGCCTGGCATATGGAAAACATGGAATTACTGCAGTCACTCTGGAGGATGATGCAATCTTGCAAGCATTGATCATGATGAGTAGTTCCATTAAGTTGTCATTTATTTCTCCACAGCCACTCTGGATGATATACACATCTTCTCCTCTCACACTTTCACCAATCTCCACACTGAAAGAGTAGGAGATAGCCATTTAATCACATTAGTTATTGGAAGAACACTATTAAAGAATAGAACAAGACTGTTCTAACAAACTTTCATAGGTTTATCCTCATTTAGGACACTTTTACTGTGATTTGGTAACTCTCCCCTTGATACATAGCTTACTTCAATACAAACCAGTCTAAAGTTTACTTCAGCCTAAATACAGCTTTTGAAAGGTCTGTACCAACCAATGTATAATTATGGCTGTAGCACAGATGCAGCTCATGTGGTTATTAAGTTTAATGCTGCTTTTTTGTTTTAGTTTAGGTATTCTATGTCCCAAGGAGAGTTAGGATAAGCACTTAAAAAAAATCAACCTAAATAATTACAGAAACAAGTAAGAGACAACTTCTAGAGCATTTTATTAATAATTGCATCAAAATACCTCTGCAAAAAGTGCAATTCATTTCCTGTGAATTTAACAATGTCCTAATTATCAAGAAGCTACTGCATTTAAGAAGACAGCAGTCTGGTTAAAATTGAAACCATGATGTCTATGTACAGTTAAAAAAAAAGTTCAACAGTTCACCCAAGGTTTCTCACATGCTGTGCTATTTGTCCTAACTGAGCTTACATACTTTGGTCCTTTAAGATAGTTTCCAAGAATTACTTTATTCTTCCACAGACTTCAAAGTAAATTTTGGCACTGATTGCTGCATCACATCACGACACTTGTGCATTACACATTAATGACACCACTACAGAATTCAAAACAACATGTAGCTCAGAATAAATAGGAAAATTAAAGCAAATAAGTGGAATATTGATTTTTTTCCATTCTAAATCCAAGTGCGAGAAATCCACTGTTGAGTCACACCCACACCTATTAGCTCAAAACTTACTCATAGAAGCTACAGACATGGATTCAGGAAAAAAAATGAAGGTTAGTAAAATGTACAACCCCCCACCACCCGACTTAATGAGGCAATTTGAGCATTAAAACCCATGCTCTATTAAATCAGGCTAAAATATCTTCAGTTCTTATGTGAAAGGTTGCACCTTCATCCAAGCCACAAATAAGCCAAAGGTTCTAGCTGGAAACCACCCATGTGGCCCAGATGGGGGAGAAAATAGTTTCTCTGACACTCCTTCAACACCGAGGCTTCTTCTAGTCAAACATAGTCCAAAAAGCTTTAGTTTATCAGCTTCCAGGGCACTGTGTAAGAGGCAGTAGTTTTGTGTAGCTACAAAACACGGAAAGGAATTTATTCCTTACGTACATCTTAATGATATGCAAACATTAGAGACAGTCCCATCATGACAGTTGAGGGCAGTACCACCGGTTACATTTTGAAAACTGTAAAGATGTACCTGTCCCAGAAAGAATGTTTGTCCCTTTGAAGGTGTGCAAACCAGAACAAAATTAAATTACATAGAACGGACTGTGCCAATTTAATGAGCAGCCATTATTTTGTTTCCCCCTCATTGAGCAATGTGCAGTTTCATGCTGAGCAGTGAAAGAATGCATCTGGTGGAAAATATACGTGTGAGCATGCAATTAAAGACAATATTGAAAGCCAGATGCACAAGGCAATAGATAAGCAACCTTTCTTCACTTTCTTTTACTAGTGCTCTTCTCTGAGCACTAGTACAACCTGCGTGCTTCACTTTGCAACCTTAATAGTTCTAACTGAATTTGTTTCATCTTTCTCCTGGCTACTTGAACTTGCCCTACCACCCACGCATGTTCACTTCCAGGCTCTGACTCCTTCTTCTCATATTAGTAGCACCTGCCTCCTTGTTTAATCCTTTTCTCCCTCCAGGCCCTTATTCAACTTCCCCATCTCTCCTCCTCACACTTGGTCTCAGCCTCATTGTCTAAACCAACACACCTCTTTCACCTCCCCATTTGTGCCTTATCGGACTTTTTTCCTTCGGATTAATGTACTCTCATTTTTACATTACATACATAACCATCCGAAAGGTCACCAACAAAACAGAAGGGAGAAGAGCGTCCCTGTGCTCTCAGCTCCCCTATTCAGCTCCACTTGAGCCTCAAAGCAAAAAATATTGTCTTAGGTTTTCCCTCCTTAAATAAATGTATATTTTTGCCTGAGAAAGTTACCGGCAGGATTTCCTAAGCTAAAGCAAAATACCTAGTAAACACAAGGACCTCTATGAAGACTGACATGGTCAGGGACAGTGTCATCTTCAGATATCAGAGTGTTAATTCTAACAAATCTTTGAGACTTCTATTAAGGCAGAAAGATACATTTCTGTGGTTACACAACTGTTACTTCCCTGTCCGATTTTTTGATCAAAGCAATAAAGCTATTCAGAGAAGACTGTTCATAATTACTTTTATCAAATTCAAAATATTTTTCTAGTTTATTTTTCTTTTTGGAGCTGAAAAGAAATTTTGGTCAACACAACTGCAGTTCAGCAAAGCTCTAAGCATGTTCCATAACAGGAAGAATTTGTCAACCTTAATTAGAAGCCCTACAAAAAATAGCTCTCATACTGAAGTATCAGAGTTCTGCTTCCCAGGAAAAAAAACAAAAAATAAAAAACAAACAAACAAAATAAATTGAGAAATCTGTCATTTTTTTCCTGAACATATAAATCCGGCTCTGTGTAAGACATCTACCCATTAGATTACAGACAGTCTCTTATGCTGAGTTAACAATTGTTGATTGATAGTTATTATTATGAGCACTTTGAAGAATGATAATCACAGCTTGACTCAGCACTTGCACAGAACAGCTTAATAACAACAAGTATTGTCATATACCCAACCTTTGGAATGCGTCCAAAGGAGACCAGGAACACATGCAAAAGCTCTGTGGCATTTCTTTCAACCCAGGACTGTGAAGTTACACTTCTGTTCTTGAAATTAATCTAGGAACCATTAAAAAGAAAAGGGAAATCGAAGACTAAAAAGGAAATACTGCCAATTTCTAGGGGAGAGTATTATTGGAGTGACACAGGAGGGCAGTATAAGATTTTAGTACTTGAAAAAAGAGATCATTAGTTTCACAGATGCATTATGCAATAGGAAAGAGCTTTGATGAATGACAGGAATACATGATCTTAACATTCATTACATACACAAAGAATATTGAATTATAACACCCTGATTTGTTTTCCTCTTTTAAAACTGCCATTTCTAAGCACCCAGCTAAGAAATAACAGGTTTCAAAAAGTCAAGAAATATATTTTGAGATGAATATAGTTCTGGTTAATACAATAGACATGAAGCGATTCTTCTTGCATGTCCATTAACTATTGCCTTTTCAATGCCCTTGGGCTAACAGTTATTTTTTCCATCTTGCAAGCACCTTAGAAAATGAAAATGCTACCCCTTTCTCCCTTGGTGTGTTTTAAAATTTCATAGTCTTGCTTTTCAGGCCAGAATGACATACATCTCTGGTGCACATAAATGTGAATAATACATACTATGTATATGCAAGTACCTGATCTAGTGAACGCAGACGTTATGTGCAAACTGAAATGAATCAAGCTTAAATTAATATTTGCATAGCACTCTAGAGTAACCTAATTAAAGGTGCCTGAGAAGAACATAATGTAATTATTGCACAAAGATCTTCTTACAATCAGCTAGTGATGGCCATGCAACAGATTAGTATCTCCCATCATTTACCTGTTCAAAGTTCTATATTACTACTAAGATACAATTTAGGCCATCTATATCATGGCCTAATTAACTAATCAATCCATTTGAGTTTTTTGTTTAAACAACTTTGCATAGTGAGGACACAGAGGAAGGACACAGGAACAAGCTCTTGCTTCAAGATTACAAGCTCTGTTTGTTTTATGCAATTTAATCAAATTCAGCTATTGGGTAACACTCAGTTTAAATAAACTTCTTGCTCAGGAAGAGTCAACAGAACCTGTACATTAAAAGCCCCCAAACCATGTAACTTTTAAAGTAAGCATTATAGAAATTCACGGTACGCGAAAGTAATCAGCTTTACATTTCACCCATTTACTTGGAATCTGTGGTCCATGTGACGCTGGCTGGGAAAGATGAGCAAGACAGAACATAATGAAATACAAGTTTGAGTGTTGGTTTTTGCCTTCGTCTTGCAAAGACCGATTGAAGAGTTTAAATATCTAGAACCTTAGATAGACTAATTATCATCAATTAAAGATAAGGCTCAAGAACCACTTACATTACAAACACACTTAAATGGCTGAAGCATACAATCATTAGGCAAAATTCAAAGTCAGGAACAACAGTAGTCTTAGCCTCTTTTGATACTAAATTTATAGCACATTCCTAACAGAATTAATAGCAAGGGGAATTCTAAATAAGTATATCTTAACTTAGGAAAAAAAAGGTGTGGGAAAGCAGGGAAATAAGTATGCAGAAACACACTAAAATAGTGAATTATCTAAGTCCATGACTAGGATCCAGTTCAAATCATGCATTTAAAAGGCTCTATGAACCTTTTTTTAAAAATAAGGATAATGGATGAAGTTTCTAGCCGTGCTTACAGGAAGTAAGCTTTATGAAGCCATTGAGGCGCCAGTAAAGTAGATCTTTATTTTAGGCACTTTCAGTACCCAGAGAAGAAGCCAAAACTTAGAGTCTAGAGTCCTCACATAGTGTGCAAAGACAATCAATATCTCAAAAATGATCCAAAAAACCCCACATGCTGAATTTGCAAATCATCAAAAAACAGCCAATAGAAAGTGCTAAGCAGAGGGGTGTGTTTGAACTCTTACCCTTGGGAACAAATTTTTGCAGAGTAAGGTATGTATTTAACTTAAGGCCTCCAACTTACTGGGCAAATATTTCAACTACCATGACGTTATATAACAAAGTGGTTACAAGCACAAGAAAAAAGCAGTTTCATGAAATATATTTTAGGTATGTTCTATGAGTCTCCAACTAACCTCAGCCCCTCAAGAGATGCAGAGGCTGCTTGATCTATTAGTAGACTTCAGCTGAGCTCAGGAAGCTGTATACAGAACTGCAGAAGCACAGTGAACCTACTTATGGCAAGTTTAAGTGGTCCCTGAGCAACTGTAGAAATTTCGGTGAGGGAAGGTCAGGAAGGAGTATGGCCACAAGCAACCTTTCACAGTACATCTCCCTCAATACTAACACCCACAAATATTTACTTGGTCTAACCTGGTCCTTAAGTTCTATTTTTAAGACTAGTGGAGAATGTGACTACACCACAGAGTACAGCAGAGAAACTTGAATTGTTTGGATGCTAAAAGCAACTACAGAACTGTAGAGCTCCATGGGGTTTAGTTTAGTCTGGCTGGTTTTGGTAGAGGTTGTAGTGAGTTATTCTCCCACAGGACACCAGCCTGGATTTCAGGAAGAAATCCTAGGCTCCTGAATGCTGAGATCACCCTTGAAAATAGCATCTAAAAGTCATTTAAGCTGTAGATTAATATGCTTTTAAGTTCCAATTGCCAGGGTGTGCTAGGGCAGGGAAAGGGGGATCCCAGTCTGTCCTCCTTCCTAGCAATTTTGCTGCTCCTTTCCATCACCTGTACTATGCACAATGATTAAAAAACAAAAACAAACAAAAAAACAAAACACACACACACACCACACAACCACCAACGGTGGCATTTTTACTGCAGGTTTCTAGGTATCCCATATCTCCTGGCACCCATGTTCTCTCCTCAACTCTAGGCACTTTCACTTTGATTAATAGCTCCAAGGCAAAGCCCCAACTAGAGCCCAACTAGATCTTCATTTACAACTCCGGCTGTCCTATGCTGGGCACCAACAAAGCAAGAACCACGAGCACAGGAAATAATCTTCTTGCCCTCAATTCTGGCACACAGCCTGCCACTGCAACAGGAAGACACCATCACTTCAGCAGCTCCGGGCTGAAACATGTTTGATCGAGAAGGAACACTCAGAAATTTGGAAACAAAGGTCTAACAAGTCTGAGCATGTGCAGGGATTCTTCAAAGACTTAGCACTAAAACCTACATCTAAGTACATACAGGATCATCAGAAATTCTTCACACAGGTCTGGTTTATTGACATATTTCAAGTGCTTGGCATTTATCTAAAGATAAGCAGTACACAGTAAGGTCAATAAAGTGCAAGTCAAAACAAAAGCACTGAAATATTTTTAGGCCTTTTAGAATTCAGATCTATTAACAATATGATAAATGACCATATTTGTCATAGCTGGAATTCACTATGTGAAAGAAACCCCCACTACAGGCATTTGTCCTACATGACCATACTGGTAAAATCTGTTTCTCCAACCTCATTTTGCTCACCACAGCATAAGCGAGCAGTGAGTGAGGGAAAGAGGCAACTCTGCTGCCCCAGGCAGAGCATGACAACCACAGATATGAATCATCTGCTGAGTGGTTGGGCAATATAAAGAGAGTCCTCACATGCCAGTGTGTCCTGTATCCCCATCAGCTTCAGCCGATTTAACATCAGCTGACCACTTGAGCTTGCTTACTCCAAGACTAGGCTTGCAAACACCACAATAACCTACTTCAGTAAGGATACAACCCAGGGCCTCCACGGCCCTGGAGCCCAAAAGAAGGAGGCAGAGGAAAAGCAGCAAGGTCTTGTCTTAGAGATGAGGCAGCTGCAGTAAAAGCGTGGAGTTGGAGGGCACTGTAGGGGAGTTGGGGGTAAAATGTTACAGCTCAGTGATGAAAAACTTCCTCATTTTCCCTGCTATATAGCACTGATATCAAAGTTTTTAGGTTTGTTTATTTTTTCCATTATTTTTTAGAACAAATTATTTTCATTATCCTACTTTCTATGAAACAGTCACATGCATTCCTGTAAGAATCAGCTATTTTTTCCTAACTTCCAAGATTAAAGTTCAGTCTAAGATACTAATGTTTGATCTTTTTGTTTGTTGTTGTTACTGTTTTTTCCTCTTTTTTAAAACACAAATGCCCCTCATATCAACAGCACAACTTTTCCCATAGAGCAGGCAATGTCTCTTTACAGCCAACACATTTTCCTCTATAAGAGCTGTACTGCATACACTTACATTGGTGATTCTGAAATAACCCAGCTTCAGCAGTTAAAAAAGGCTACAGATAAACTGCCTTCAAAATCACATGTGCCAGACAAAACTTCAATTCCTCTTCTCATGAATCTGTCAAGATGACTTGCTCCGACAGCTTATTGCAGGTAAAAAACAGTGAATCTGACTAGGAAAAAGGGAGCTTCCATGAAGGGCTGAGAGCAGTAAGTTCTCTCATTGGTACAGAGGTGTGTATGAGGATATCATCTGTGACTTCAGTTTCTCCATTTCAAGAGTAACAATTACTTCAAGTACAGAGCTAAAATAAATAGCCTTTAGAAAAGAAAGCATACCAGATAGTGTAAGAAAATACATTTACTTAAGAAGTAATGAACATGTTAATTTTTTGAACAGTGTTAATTTTTTCTTCATCAGCTGATTCAGTAAAATACCTAGGGGTATTTGGAGACAATTTTGTGAAACACTTCATAAGCAAAACATTTCATTCTATATATATACACATACACACACACACAGAAGGTGATGCCACCCAAGTTCTTACTGTAACTCTGTGGTCAGCATGCATTCTCAATTGACACACTAGTTTATAATATTAAACAGTTACCTTCTACAACCAGACATTTAGGAGCTCTCATACTACTTTAGTATAGGTAGGTTGACTCCAGTAGTCAGCTGAAGGAAAGTACTTCCATATTCTTTAAAGAAAAAAATAGTGGGTGGGGGGGAGTCAAGCCTAGCAACAATTTCCCCTCATTTCATCTAGCCCAGACATAGTATTTCTCAGTTACAAACCTACTAGACACTGAATGCCTAAATCACAAGAGAACTGGGATACTGCCAGATACTCTAGTCTCAGTACAAATTAAAATGAGAAGCATTTCCAATTCTAAGTTTTCAGGAATTTAGAACATACCAGTCCATTTAACGTCATTTCTTGTCAGGAGTATTCCTACCCCTAGCTAATCTCAGGGAATAATTCCAGTTCTTCAGGAACACTTAGATTTGCTAAGGATTGAGATTGAAGCCTAAAGCCCATTTCAGTTGAAATATAATACAAAATATTTAATGACTCTTTGCCATTTTATTCTGCAAGCAAGATTAATTGCTACTGTCAGGTAAGCGACTTCCAGTTAGGACTTTTCTGACAAATATTTAAGCCTGGTGTTGCACATATTTATCAATTTACACATAATTCACATTTATGTTCAAGAGAATGAAGCAAACAGCAAAACTGAGTTTTTAAACAAGAGGTGAATCTTCTCTGCGACTTGCTAACTTAACAGATCTGACAAAGCAAGAGTTTGTTGACCCTCAGGCCCAGGCTTATCTGTTTGCACAGGGTTTTGCCCGAGTGCCATTGGGAAGGTTTAAGGTTCTTTGAGTATTTTAACTATTGAGTTCTAGTATTCTGCAATACTGCAAATATATTTCATAACGCCAATACATTTATTTATAAACTTAAAAATGCAACAAAAATAAGAAAACACTGCACTGGATTATCTTTACACATGACAAAATGAAATTTTGCTTATATACACATGAAGAAACTTTGCTATAGAAAGACATACTGAAGATCCAGATGCTGCAGAAAAGGATCATTGCAGCTTAAATATCTTATCAAGTTTATCTATACTTTAATTTCAAATTTCAGGAAATCTCTCATTAGTATTGCTGAATTTTATATTAAGAAAAATCAGTCTACAAAACTGAAAGGGCACCATCCCGAAATAAGTTGCTGAGGATATTAAAAAGACTACCCACTTAAAGCTTAGAATAAAGTGGGGCCAATTTTACTTGCTAAAGGGGAAACAAGAAGAACTGCATGGTTTTGAGATTCTAAAATAAAGTTGTACAAAAGAAAAAACACTTAAGGATTTAAGTGTTAAGGTATTTTAAGTTGGGGGGGGGGGAGAAGGGAGAGGAGGGAAAACTGAAATGTCAGCCTAGCAGTGTTGTAACAGAAGTAACCAGAAATAATTTTTAGATTACATACTTCCCTCATGATATCTATACCACACGACATCCATACTTGCCTAAGAAAGTAAACTGTCACTACTAAGTTAGCTAAACCATTGACTGACATTCTGCAGATAGGTAGAGTGATAAGAGTAGAAAATATTCTATCCTGAAGTCTAGAATTTAATTAATTTACATCATAAAATAAATACACAAACTTTTGGAGATAAGTCTCTGCCTTGGAAGAAATCTAAATCAAAGAACCTCTGTTTAAAACACAGCAAACAGCAGTGTTAAAAATCAGTGTCTCTTGAAAACAAACAAACCAAAAAAAAGAGACCTGACACAAGTTTGCAAGACAATCATGCAACCAAATATGCAAATTAAATTTTATTATGCAGAAAAAAGATCAAAGAGTAATAAAGTGATTATATGGCTGGAAAGACTTGAGGGAAGATTTAAACCTTCAGTTAATCAGGCACGAATAGAAGAGAGTAAGAGTGTGCAAATACTTGATGGCATAAACACTAATTGAAGAGGGTTCATAGTAACACCAGTAAGCATAACTAGAACAAGAGCAGTTAAATTAAGAACATGAAAAGGTAGACTGAATAGAAGGAAAAACTTTCCTAGCGCAGTTTTAGTATACAGCATATTAATCTTTCAAAGGAGGCTATGAAAACATGCTGGTTTGGGAGATTCAGAACAAGAGCAGATAAGAGCAAACATACAATAATCTCAGGGATTAGTGAGCAATTTATATTCAGGAACCTCAGTTTCAGAACCAGATGGTAGTCTTATACACCCATACTGAAAAGCAGTAGCACAGCCTTACCAGCTCATGGGATGAACATGCAGTTGCCACTTCAAAAAAAAAAAAAAAATTGCAAATTGAAGAATAGGGAAAATAACTAGATTTATGTACTCCTGCTGCTTGCCTGAGTAATAGGTAGGTCAAAAACAAAGACAACAAAACTAGTAAAGATGGGCAATATTGGTGGAAAAAGAACTGGCAAGTCTTGAATGCATTCTCAGACAGTATAGCAAAGCAGTCCACATGGTTTAACACAAGATCCTCAGCATTGTTACCAGAGTAATTTTCTGCATCTGGCTGGCCAGTAACCTCATATGCTTTTCTTTTCAAACAGTAAGCCAAGGCCAACATAACAACAATGCCAACATAACCAACAGTTCCACATGCATAACCGACTGCTGCTGAACAATAAAGACTGGTCAAAACGAATCCTGAAATGTGATTTGATCTAGACTCTTTCAAGTGTCTAACCCATCACTAACATCCTGTTCTTATATGCACTCACATACAGACCTACTTATGAAACTTCATAATCTACTGTATTTCATAAAATCCAGAGGATCACATCTTTAATTTAAGAAGGCTCTGCCACAGCTGACCAACTGTGAAATTAACCATTTCTGAACAGCCCTGCCTCAGGCGGCATCGCCGCTGCCGCCACTGCCAGCGCTGCTAGGGCCAGCCCCGAGACAGGGCTGCGGAGGCCCTAAAAGCGACTCGCGTGCCCCTGAAACACAGCACGCACAAAACCGGGGGGCGAGAGGGGTGTGTGGGGGTTTGTGTGTGGGGGGGGGGTGCGGGCACCTATCAGCAGGGCCACCAGCCTGACCGCACTCCTATCAGCTGCGCCGCCCCAGCACAGCCCTGCCTCTCTCCCCAGCGGAGCCCCTGGGCGTTTCTCCGGCGTTGGGCAAACGCTCCAAAGAAACGTTAAGCAACGCCTGGGGCGCCTCACGCCTATTTTTATTTATTTGTTTGTTTGTTTGTAAGGCAGGCCGCGGCCCAGGACCCGGGAAGAGGCCGCGGGAGATGCGCGGGCCGCCGTTCGGGAGCGGCGGCCGACGCCGCGGGCAGGGCAGCAGGCGGGGCACCGGGGCCGCCGGGGGTGTGGCGAGGGCGCGCCGTGACGTTAGCGGGGCGCGAGCGCAGGTAGCGCCCCTCCTAGCACCGCCCCCTCCGCCCGCGCGAGGCGAGGCGGGGCGAGGCGGGGAGGGACGAGGAGCCCGCGGCTCGAGGCCGCGCCCGTCCCCAACGGCTGCCGCCCCGCGCGCGCCCCCCTCTCCCGCCCACCCACCTGGTCTCCTGGTTGCTGAATTTCTTGGTCACCACCTTGCCCAGCTCCAGCCCGAGCCGGTCCGCCACGCGCTGGGACAGGTCCTGGTGGGAGCTGCCGCTGAAGAGCACGATGTTGGGCATGGCGGGCGGGGCGGACGGGTGAGAGCGGGCAGGGCAGGGCAGGGCGCGGAGTGAGGGCGAGAGAGAGCGTGGCCACCCCGGCGCGGGGTCAAATAAGCGGCGCGGCGCGGCGGGCCCGCCCCGTCCCCGCCGGGAGGAGGGGGGAGGGGCGGGGCGCCGGGGGGCGGCCGTTGGCGGGGGGCCGTTGGGGGCCCAAGTAGCGCGGGGGGGCCCTTACGTGGCCGAGAGGTGACGTTAGGAGGCGGCAGAGCCGGGCCGGGAGACGGGCAGCACCCGCAACGCCTGCCCCCTGCCCTGTCAGCCCTCCCCCGGCCGAGCCCCCTTGCGAAGGTGCAGGTCCTGGGTTTGGGCAGCCAGGTTTAGGCTAGGTTTTTCCCTCAGGCGAGCACGGCCCTGCCTCTACTTCTCTTACGTGCTTCCTAGAGATGCACAAATGGCAGCTCTCCACAGCGTTTTAGCTGTTTGGGTATTTATCGTTCAGGTGACACTATCACCTTGAAAGCAATCACAAAATACAGCTATAGCTAGGTATATACTTAATTACATGGATATCTAATTAGTTTTAGCTGCTGCAGCTGTCCCTGAATACCCTACAGTCAATTCTATATATATATACACCGTTCATTTTCCATTACAGTATTTTTCTTTAATGTTGCTTAGAAATTGGCTCTGTGTACAAATTACTGTCAGAAAATTGATCAAAGGCAAAAAAAGCTTTAGCTTTTAGCTAAAGTAATTGTAGGCTTATATATAAAAATAATAAAAATTGCATTGGGCAAATGACTAAAGAACCACCTCAGTTTTCCAGTGTTAAAAGCTGAGCAGGGTCTTGAACGGTTGCTTACTAATGCTCTATCAGTGGGATTATTCATGATCAGTTGAACTCCAATGTTCCATAGTCCAGATTTAATGACAGTTTTAGAGCTGGTCAGAAAGTCCTATAAAAGTGTTTTTTCAGCTGAATACTGGATTTTCAACAAAGCAAACTTTTCTTGAAAAAGAGCTTTTTTTAGAACAGAAATTTCTCCATCAAAAAAAAAAAGGGAATAATTTTATTTCCAAACCTGAATGTTTTGGCCAACAGCTGAGTAATAAATAGTTTGGGTTAGGGAGTTATGGGTTAATAGTTTTGGTTGCTTGTGCTCCTATTCTCTGTGATCTAAGCCAGCCCACCAGATATTTCCACAAATCACGGATACTTGTTGCTAAGTCTTGCATCACTGCAGATACAATATAAACAGAGGACACGTATTTGGTACCTTGCCAAAACCTCAACATATGAGGTGTAATTATATGGCCCCTTCACCCTTCTGCACCTTTCTTTGTGTTTTCTCTCTATGCAATAAAAAAATGGCTTTAACTGTGAACACTCTAAACATGATAGCATCTGAAAGTCAAACCTATGTTTTTTCCAGTTCATACCTCTTCTTCAACAACTAATTTTGTAGGCCACATTTTGTTCTACTACTACTAGTTTTGCCAGCTGCTGGGATTTCATTGTGCTTTTTAATAGCTGTTGTTCTAAAATCGTTCACTTCCATGACAGGAGATCTCAGCTTTCATTAAGATTGCATGTTTCTAATGTGTGAAAAAGAATACTCGCAGATATGACCCAGGGATTATCAGAACTATAAACCGTGGCAGGCAGAAAAGGGTAATTTAACTTCAAAATAATGAAATAAAGGAAAACCAACCTTCACTATGGACTCAAACTAACACCAGAACATTTGAAATTGCCTGCAGAAGACAAGAAAAGAAATAGAGCTGCCCAGAACTGAGCATCTCTGACTGACCGAAGAAGCTGCAAGCACAGAAATCTCCATATCAGCCAGCCAAGCAAACTGTTGAGGACAGGCTACCAAGAGGCTGGAAAAGTGAATTGGCAGGAAAATATACTTTCTGGGCAGGGGTCTACTGGCATCTCACATTCAACTTATTCAATCTTTGTCAAAGTCAAATCATCTTCAGAAAAACTTTTAATTGTTTTTTAACAAATTCTGAGGAAAAAAGCAATAGAAGCAAAAAAAATCCTTGAGAGATTTTTAGCTTAGTTCTCAGAAATCAGAGGCTAAATATATGAAATGAGAATTCTTTTAAGTTAAAAATAATAATTTTTTACATGTATTAATAGATCTGGATTTCTGTGTTTTATATGTAAGTTTAGCAGCACTGAACCCTACAGTATACAGTGAGCTAGCTCACTTGGTGCATATCCTTATCTGCTTTCTTTTTTCTAGGGTATCTAATTACAACTCTTGTCACATGGAAGTTATTATATACTTCTCTACTTGCTGGCTTAACTGGATACTCAAACACTACTTTTCAGCTTGGTTAGCAAAAACACTAAGATTCTTGTGCTAATTACTGTTTATCCTATAGCTACAATATATAAACAGCAGTCAATTAAACTAGCTGTGGAGGCTGATGTACAAAAGAAACGTTCTGGCTGACATGCAGAGTATGGCTATCTTTTCTGTGATTGTAAGAGACTAAAATAGTGGACCAGAATTCAAAAATTGATATCATCACTGCTTGAAGCTGAGTGTTTGCTTTGCACTGTTTTAGAGCAAAAATCAGTATCTTCCCCCTTTCTCTTTTGATTAAATGAATGAGAACTATAAGGTAACTACCCACCTAACAGTAGAAAGTAAAACTTTCTGTCTTCTTTTTGTCATCACGTTGTTGGTAGAAGTAGTGTTACCTGATCTAATATAAGGTATTTTCTTTGGTTTTGAGTGTTGGGTTTTTTGTTTTTTTTTTTCTTGACCCCCGATCAGCCGAGAACAAGAAAATGTTATTTCCTGGTAACTAGATGCTAGTAAATATTGGTCAGTTTAGCCATGACAAAGACTTGCAGGTGCATCAATTACCAGTCAACTGGAACCAAGAAAGCAGATGTAATTCTGCTGCTGCAGCAGAAAGCCCTTCGAGCAAATGTATGAGAGCAAAATAAAAACAACAGAACTTAAAATATCAGAACCAGAAATCAAACAACCTGGGACTCCAGTTTACAGAAAACTGTGATGTTTCACCCATCTTAGTTTTATTTCTGGTACACAGGTTTGCAGATCTTCCCATATAGCTCACTCTAGGATTCTCCTTTCAGTTCTGATATTTCCAATACTCTGAAAAAAGATCACGCAACGTAACACAGGCTTTTTGTAGTTTTTGTATCACAATTACTTCTGATCCTTTTTTTTTTTCACATTACAAAATATCTTTATTCTAGTTGGAAAAAAAAAACACAAAATCCAGCAATTTAAAAAAACACAGACAAAATCCCTGTTGGGTCCCCAGAAATACAACCTGAATAGCAAACTGTTTCATTCCTTCCTTTCACAGTCATAGTTTGCAAAAGTTTCCATTGGCCAATTTTTGCCCTCAGTTACATCATTTCATTGTCAAATGTTAACAAATCATGGCTCAGGTCTCAAAAGAGTTAATCTTGAAAATCCGAGATTTAAAAGAAATGGTTGCAGGGTTTTTTTATTTGTCTTGTGGATTTTTAACTGTTAACATTTGGGTCATGATTTCAAGATTTTCTCAGAATCTTCTTTAAAAAATGAAAGCTAATGTTTGCCTCTAATCACTTGTCTCCAAGGGCTTTGGCTTGAAAAATAAACAGCAAATACTGAAGACCTTGATACAGAATAGCAGTAGCTGACAACGTTACAGTCACATCTGTCCAAATCTATTATCTCTACATTTTGTGACCCATAATTCTGTTATCTTCAAATGCTGATCTAGTTCTTCCAGAGCTTGTTCTATCCTGCGAGTATAAATATAGAAAAAGATGTTAAATAAATAATGCCACTGAGAGGGCGTAAGGTTTTGTCATCAGACCTCTCTAGCTATTCCTGCCTCCCAATAACCTAGCCTGTTCTTCATGATCCTGGCCCCCTACTCCTCCCAAATTGCCCCAGATGTTCCCAGCTTCCACATATCTCCAGTCATCTCTGTTGTACTCCCAGCAGTCTTCCAAATCCCCATTGCTTCCCTACTTTGATCTTTGGCTTCTGGTTTCCCTAATTGTTTCTAATATTACCTCCGGATATTTTATGAAGACTGAATATTTCAGCTGCTGCTTCTCTTTCAGATCCACTGCTCTATCATATACAATTCAGCTGCTCATGAAATCTCTTTGATCACTTAGCTCCACTTTGTGAGGATGTACAGCTCCTATTGTTTCATCTACTTTATTCTATAAAGAAGCTTAATGCCCTTCTTATATTTATTCTGAATGAAGATGCTAAACCAAAGAGCTTTCATAAATTTCTCCTTATGCCCATCATAACACCCCTTTCACAGATCTACCCATGACCTAACAAATGGTATCTAATACAACCCATGAGCAGTGGGGAGAAAAGAAATAATTTTCAAACTACAAGTTATATTAACTATTCACTGTATGCTTTTTATGTCAGGACATTTTCACATCAGTGGCCTTAACTGTTCTTAGCCCCATCCTTATCTCCCTAGTGATGTTCTCTTTCCTCTCTTACAGATTTTCTCTTAAACTGCCTTTAACTGAACAACAGGAAATATCTGTTCGGGCTGAGAAACCTTTTTCTCCTGGAAAACTTGTCACTGTTTTTCTAATCTCAGCTTTGAGGTCCCAAATGCAGTAAGAAATCATTTCCTTATTCTTGTAGTTATAACAGAATGAATGAATATATGTCACATCATAATGCAGTTTCCCCAAATGGCTTACAAGCTGCCTTTCAAAGCTCTCATATCTAAAAAGCTACTACCTGTGATACATGGTTTGTCCTGAGCACAAATTGTTTGCCACATTATAGTGGTGAAAATGATCTACTGAAGATTTTTTTGTAGATTCTGTAGATATTGCTATGGGGCAAGGGGCCACACTAGGTGTTTTCTTAAGATCCTTTTAAAGTCTTTTTTTTCTATAATGCTACTACTATTCTGGATTTTATCACTGCTAGGAGTTTCTCATGGGTTGTGCAATAATATAATTCCTGATCATTTAGACTTTTCCATGTTAAGCCATCATATACTCATGACTTTGTGTTCAATGTGTCAGCGCTTCTCTCAGACTGTAAGTACTAGCTTTTATGTCCATTATGGAAGGGTTCTGTTGATCAGGTAAGTTAAAGCATCTTTTTTTTCATTTTCTGCTGCAACATCCCTATTCAACTGTTACATTGCCCTTGGCTCACTGTTGAAGTGGTTTCTCATGACAAACCAGTAGTGGATTCTCATACAGTAGAAAAAAATTTAAAAACTCAAAACCTGCCATGTATTAAATTCTTCTTGTCCAGCCAGCTTTGTTACACATTTGCTTCCTTCTAAAGATGAGGTCACAGTTCCTCAAACCTTTGGTGCAGTTTATCCCTGTTAGGAAGCTCCAAGTTGAAGGAAGTCTTTTACTTAGTAAAAAGCAATCTAATTCCCCTTGTTTAGTCCTAACAGTTTAGACTGAGATCCTCCAATTTGGGTTTCTAAGTGAATCATGAAACATTTTATTTTTTGCACAAAGATTTAGTTCCTACCAGTAGGTCATGTCTCTACTCTTTCTAGGAAAACATTCATATGCTGTTTTAATTCCTTTCTTGTTTTAAGTCTTTTTTCAAGTGTTTACAGAACTTTCAGTTCCTATTTTATCTCTTACTTTAATTCCTTTTTTACCTTTTTTTTTTCTTTCAACCATGATTTTGCCCATTGGAGCTCAAAAGGAACATTAGCTCATAATCTTATTCCTTGAAAACTGATTCTCACTTTGAATAACAGGGCTTTTACCTTTGATTCCCCCAGTTAGTCAACAGCCAGTCTTCATCATCTTCTGTGCTATCACTTGTATGAGTAGGTAAACACAAGACAGCAGACTAATCTTGGAACTAAATATTTCTTTGTAATATCTTTGTATAAACAGGATTGCATCAAAGTGTTACTTTACAGAACACAAGCTCTAGGAACTACACTACTGCAAAAAGAAGTATATCAGCAAACTGAGGTGGAAAGAGAGGGCAGATCAATACACATCATCCTTTCAAGATCTCAAAGTCAAAAACCAAAGCTGTCTATAAAACTGTTTTCTACCCCTTTTAAAAATTTGGAGAAAAATAGCCTAGTTCAAGATAAAAGATTAAAGATTTCAATTTCTTTTGCAAGGCAAATGCCTGTGAATTCTGCTTCAGGCTGATTTGGAAAGTTTTAGTTTGTCTTTTATGCATCTTGGTTCTATCTCTGGGAGCCTTAGGACTCCAGCCAGCCTGCCAGACTGTCTGCTTGTTCTCCTCTCTAATCTTCTACTAAATCAACATGTCTCCATGCAGTGTCTTAATTCTGTTAAACCAAATTTTCCAAAAGAATACCATTCTGCATAGACATTTTTGACTGGCATAAGGGAAGAAATGAGAAGCAAAAAAGAAAAGAGATCATGATCTGAGACTGCACTCTTTTTAACACACCATACTTTCACAACCACAGGCACTTGCTTTTGGCTGTGGTCAGAGGCAGAATAGCAGATATCTGGGTCAGATTTGATCTGACCCAGTATAGCTTTTCTCATGTTGTTGCATTACAGTCTTATGTTTTGACAGCATAGAAATCCTAAGGGTCAAATCAAAGTAAAGAAAAGATTCCCTGAAGGCAGATAGCCCCAAGTCTAGTACAGAAGTCTCAGTGATGCCTCTGATTCTCATTCTTCTATCACTATTGCATTACTACTGCTTCAAAGGGAAGAAGAACACATATTCAGATTACATATACATATACATTCCATCAGCACTGGGTAAAACTCACTAAGGGAAAGTTTTAGGAGCTCTCCTGCTGTTTCTCTGGCTGTGGTTATGCAGTGAGACTCAAGAGCATTCCCTTGCTCCCACAGCTGAGTGATTGCTCCATGTCAGGACAAGATCTGCAAATGGACCATTAATTATCAACTACCTCCTGATAGGCAACCCAAGCACACCAAAAGGAAGACACCTGAAGTGCACTCCAAAAACAAACCAGGACGACAAAATAGTCTGTTTATTTCCCAAAGTTTACCCTTCCCTTCCCTTCCCTTCCCTTCCCTTTTTTATCAAGTTTCACTAACAATGGCATAACAAGTACCAAGAAAGAGAAATTAGATGAAATATTAACAGGTACACATAACTCAAACTTGGTACCTCTAGTCCACCACAAATGACTCCACCTTCAAAACATTTCTTCATATTGCCTATCTTCATATGCAAATCAAAACAAATGAAAACTACATCACCAATACTTGATTCTTCTTGATTATTCTGGGCTGATTTCAATGATAGTTTCATTAGTTATAGTCAGGATTGGGGGCATTGGGTTTTATAACATTCTTATTCCAAAGAGAAATTACAGTGGTTTGTCTGTGTTTATTAGCTTAATTCTCATTAAAATAAATTCTTTCATCCCCATAATCAGATGCAGACTTACTATGAAGTGGAAGGAAGGAGAGTGAAAAGCATATATATCCATTCACAGCACTGCCTACTGTGGTGCATGTGTTCCCAAGTCATGTAAAGTAGGAACTGCCATGGCCTGCTGCCAGTTGGACTGTTAATCTCTTTAGTAAAAGGGTCATTGACTTGTAAAGAAGAAATATATGTACAGAACATTATTCTTATAAGCAGGCCTGCTTAAATTTTGAGTGTTATACCACAATTGCTATGAGACACCTGCAGACTGTTTCAAAAAATTAATACCTGTTCACAATGGAATTTTTAAAACTGACCTAAAAATATAGCCATTATTCCCACACAGCTTGGCAATTGTACCACTGGGTACAGTTGCTTCTGCTTCACATTATAAAAGTTTTCTTCAAGATCAGAAGGGACAAGAATCTTTCAAGAAAATATACCAAAAATTGGCTTTGCAAAAGCTGAGAGCATTGGTCATACACGTCCAAGAAACATTTCCACAGGAATGAGATCCTGCAAAGACTTTTGATACTTTGAGATGCTAAAAAACATCTGGAGCCTTTAACCAAGAAAAAAAAAGAAATAAAAATGGGGAAAAAATATGTATACAAAAGTGCTTCAAACAATCCACATATTAATGTTCACTTCTATTATGAGGCTAAGCATAGAAATAAATATTGAAGAAGCATGATATGATTGTGCCCATTTTTTTCTGAAATTAGTTTTAAAAACTATAAATTTCTCAGTAATTTTTGTTTCAACCTTATGGTATCATAATAGGAGATCGCAAGAGTACCACACAGCTTTGTTTTCTCATCTTGTGTATCCTGACTTCAAATTACTCATGAGGCTCTGCTCTAATACTCTATGAAGCATATCAATGAATAAAATCACTCATAAATAAAATACATAATAATGAATTAGCTGAGGAACTTTGTGATTTGCATGAAGGTTAAAACTGTATATGTATATATACTGTGTTCAAAGCGCTCCTTTTTACAGAATCAGTCTCCAGGGTTCATGAATTCTTTATATCAAAAGAGGACACTATCTTTTTAAATCTCTTTCATTGTAATTTTCCCTATGCAAGATCTGACAGCTTATTTCCTGCCACCTGCTCATATTTATGGAACCATCTTTCAAAGGAACAGAAAAATAAAGTATACCTATGTGGTTGAAAAGAACAAAAAACACTGAGCCATTTCTTGCCAAGATGAAATTCACAGTAACAGAGATCTTCTGGGATCTGCAAGAAGTAAGAGAGTAAAGTATCTGTGCTCTGCCCCTTTACCTATCATATTCCTATATGTTTCTCTGAAGTAGCTATGTTGGAGCCTCCACAGATCTTCATAAATTCTATCGTTATACCTATGGACAGAATGACACCACAACTTTTGCCAGTGGATACTCAATGCTAATGCAAGGGCAGTGTTTCTTTCTCAATAGAAAAGGTGAAGTCAATTTTTTTCTGCAATCAAATTTTCTGTACCAGCAGCCTTAGCAATCTAGTGGCAACAACCTAATATTTGATTTTGTTAGAAAAGCGAAAAGGACATTTGCTGCTTAGAATGAGTAATTTTCTAAACATTTCTAAAAGTGGTGAAGCTGGGTTCCAGACTGAAATAAACACATATAAAAAAAGATATATTTTTATTCCTTTCTGAATCATAACCTTCTTTCTGCTATTCACAGCAGATCTGACGAGAGCTCAGAGTAGATGAATTAGGCAGCTGCCTAGTGCTGTCCCTGAACTTCAGGGAAGAGATTTTCTGCTTTGCCTGTGCTAAAAGAGACAAGAATCAGCTGTTATAGCAGCATGTGTAGACTGAATCTTCACCTCCTGCTTGCACAGTCCTCTGTTTCCTCTGCTGTTCTTGATACCAGTAAGGAAGAGGCTTTGATGTGAAAGGCACTTGTGCATGAAGCAGTTCCTTCTAGCAGCATCAGTCTGTTCCCCTTCCTTTGTCACAGCAGCAATAGGAGCAGAAAGCCATGCTCTCCCCATCTCTACATCTTATCGCTGACCCCTCCCCAATGGGAGTGAAGTTCAGAATGATTAATGCGAGATACTACAGGAACCAGGTGAGTTAGGCAGGGAAAAAGGGATATTTGTTTCAGCTCACTAAAGGGCAAGGTGATACTGATGAAATCTATATAACCAAGGGACCGAGAAAGAAGGAAGGGCCCACAAGAGCAAGAGAGCAGCTGAAAATTGGGTGGAAGAGAGAAACAGAAGCAGGAGAAATGCCCCCCCCCACACACACCCTCTCCAACTAGCCTTCTGAAATCTCCACATTTTGACATCCCACTGATCCTAACTTATTCTTGTCCTCCATCCACCCAACCAACGCCTTAACTCCTGAAAAATTCCTAAATCCTAGAGCCTGACCAGCTTTCCTGGGCTCCAGTATCTCCAACAGCATATCCCAGCCTTCCCCTTCACACTCCAAACCCTTCTGAATGCCAGCTCAGCCAAAACTGGATTTCACCCAGTTGCTGTGAAATAAACTGAGCCAGCTCTTGGTCAGACTCATTATATGGAGGTATAAGACCCATTTGTCTACTCAGTATAGTGTTATAAAATCCTTCTGTGCAAAAGTTTGGAAAAAAATCTTTATTTGGTGATAAAGCTTCAATTGCATTTTCTTAACCTGACATATCTTCTGTAGAACTCTGTTCACAGATTTACCATGTCTGAAATACTGTAGCATTTGAAAGTACCATTCTCATAGCTTATCTTCTTTTCTCAGTGAAAAGTCGACAATATTTATAGTTAAAGCCACAAAGAACAGATCATTTCAAATATTTAAACCAATTAACTCATTGAACAACTTCTGTTCAACTAACCTCTGAGGTGTTGTGGACTCAGCCCTCTCTTGAGATATCAGTATCATAGTCGTCAGATGCTCTTATGTTCCTTTTTTCCTTCCAGCATTGTGTCTTGGAACCTGTTGTGGTCATTGGTTAACTTTTAATCTTCTTAGCTGTGGGTAGGAAGAGATAAAATTCATTAAGCCTGGACAGGTCATGGCCACCATTACCACTAGGAAAAGGTAAAGGCAGAAGCCAAGGTTGTGATGATTAAAAGCTCCTTTTAGGAAAGACTTAGGTGTGACCTGTTGACTGAGGAGCAAAAATGCAAGACACAATGGAAAGACTGCTAATGTTCATGTCAAGAATGTATATACTTTCTGTGAAATTCAAGAAGAGATGAGATGCAGGTCTGTTTAACCACAAAAATCAGCAAAGTATTAATCAGCAAAAGGAAGAGAGATTTTTCAAACTGTCAGCAGAACCCTACAAAAGACAGAACCTAGTGGTACATGGAGTCTTCAAATCTATTGGAAAAGCAAATGTACAAAATACAGAGGCATCATCTATACTAGTAAATTAACCATATCCAAGAATGTTCCTTGGTACCAAGGCAAAGTGGCATGTAATGAAGTAAAAATTTCTTATTTTCCAAAAGAGTGTCTGCATGCAAACTGCAAACTGTGTAGTGGGAACAAGCCCTGCAATGGCTCTCTGCTGAACTGTCCCCAAGAAATACTCAGGGAAAGCAGTATTTGGAAGGGCCAAGCTCCTATCAGGGAACGTTCTAACAGTTTATTAGCACAAAGGATCATGCTCCAAAGATCAGTGGTACGCTTAGATGTGCTCAAATCTCCTAGTATATGCACAGACAGCTAGCCCAGTAAGCTTTTAGGGCAATGATCCCCACTCCCTGATCCCCCCTTTCCCAAAATCTAGAAGAAGCTACTGGTGAAGTGGCTATTTTTGATTTTGTTGTCACCAGAAAATGACTGCAAATATAAAGGTGGGAAGCAAGCTTGGGGAAAGTGAATGAGAAGACTTTGTTATTATAAGGAGAGGTAGGTGTCAGAGGATCAGAATAAAAATAAAGCAAACGGTAACAAACTCAAGGATCTGGCAGATGGAGTCTTCTGGGAGCTTAATTTAAATGACAGAAGGCTGCCAGGAAGGTAGCAGTAACTGAAAAGGGCTATAAATGGACAGCAGCAAACTGCTCTGATGCAAGACAGAAAGCAAAGATAAGAAATCACTGTGGCTGTACCAAGAGTTTTTCAACTACCTGAGAATCAAAGAGAAATCATGCAAGGCACATAGCCATCCATCCATAAATATGAAGGAATCAATATAAAAGATTAACATAGGCTTAAAATCAGAAGTGTTAAAGGGCATTGCAAGGGTCAGGAAAAGGGAACTACAAGCTCAATTGCTTACCAAGAAAGAAAAAACTCTCCTGGAGTTAATTCAGATTTTGACAAAGCTGATTTAACTCTGGAAGTCCCTATCTCCACTGACTCTCAAGGAAGTCAAAGGCAATATTAGGCATCTCTGTTCAGTGTCTGGAGGTAAGTGGGATTCTGGATGACAGTTTATTTTCAGTGGTCAAAAAGGATTGCTCTTCACAGAAGGAACAGAAAAGGGAGTGGGGGAGAAGAATGGCAAATTCAAATAGTCAAATGTAAAAATTCCTAGAAAGTAAAACACTTTTTGACAGAGTCTTCCACAGTATCCTTATAGCCAAATTAGTGACATGTGGACTACAGAAGTAGGTGATAAGTTGGGTGGAAAATTGGCTGGCTCATCAGGCTCAAAGTGTTGTGATAAACAGTACAAAGTCCAGCTGGCAGCTGGTTACGATTTGTGTCCCTCAGAGATCAATACTTGGGTCAATACTGTTTAATTTCCTTATTAACAACCTGAACAATGGGACAGAAGTACACACTCGGTAAGTTCACAAACAATACCAAATGGGTGTAGTGGTCGATATACTAGAGAGCAGGGCTGCTATTCAGAAGGACCTCAACAGGCTGTAGAAATGGGCAGACAGGAACTTCATGAAGTTCAACAAAGGCAAGTGCAAAGTCCTGGGGAAGAATAACCCCATGCACCAGCACTCACTCTGGGCCAATGGGTGAGACAGCAGCATTGCAGGAAAAGGACTTGGGGATCTGGTGGACACTAAGTTGAACATGAGCCAGCAATGCACCTTTGCGGCAAAGGCCAGCAGCATCCTGGGCTGCATTAGCAAGAGTGTTGCCAGCAGATCAAGGGAGGCAATTCCCTCCCCCCACTCAGCACTTGTGAGACCCCATCCAGAGGGCTGTGCCCAGGTTTGGGCTCTCTAGTACAACAAAGACTTTGGCACCGTGGAATGAGTCCAGCAGAGATTCACCAAGCTGATTAGAGGAGAGGCTGAGAGATTTGGGCTTGTTTAGACTTAAGAACAGGGAAGATAACCTAATGGGAGGTTATAGAAACAATGGAGCCAGACTCTTCTCAAAGGCGCACAGTGATAGGACAAAGAAGCAACTGATGCAAGCTGGAACATGCAGAATTCTAATTAGAGACAGGAGAAACTTTTCACCTGGAGAGTGGTCAGACACTTGAACAGGTCCACAGAGAGGCTATGAAATATTCAGCTGTGGAGATGTTCAAAACTCAACAAGTGCCTGAGCAACCCAAACTAATTGGACCTACTTTGAACAGGAGATTGAACTGGATGACCTACAAAGTTCCCTTAAAACATGTATGATTCTATGACTATGAAAAAATGCTGATTGCTTTTGAAGACAGTCAAGACCTGGGTATGCTGGATACCTGAGGGGAACCATCCCTTTCCTCTTAGAAACTGTTTCCTCTGATACCTATTAACCTGCCTGCACTAGAAACTCATTATACTTACTGATTCCAACTAGATTTCACATGAAATAGTAATCTAAAAGTATTCCTTCCATGCGGAAAAACTGAGGTGTTCCTATGACCTGACTCGTCCCTACCTGACAAAACATAATGGCAATAAAGGTGAAGCTGTGGCCAGCCTTACGTGTACAAGAGGCCAAATCACCTTTTCCAGCAGCTTGAAGATTAGAGGTCCTCATTGCCACCCCTTGAAATGATTCTTGTCCTAAAAGCATCCAAAGGAGTTTCTCTGTTTAGAAATCTTTTGTCACTATTCTACACTTCATTAGGAGTCTTTTACCCATTTCCAGTAGTTCTGCTCATCTGTGCAGCATGGGGGGATCTCTGTGCTGAGGAATTAAAATTGGTCCATTAATTTAGATTTTCCATTAATTATAGGATTAATGTTCTGCATGTAAGTATTTTGTCAGTGACAGGTGCTTCAGAATTACTTAATCATGAGCACCTCTTAACACTAGACTGCAGTAATCCCAAGACTACATTTTGCATGGGGGAGAACCCGTTAATGTTTATTTGCTCCCTACAGGCTTGCCCAGGATGCAAAAAATGCAGACAGTTCTCTCCAGCAAACCAAAGGTCAATAGTGAAGATAAAACAAACCTGCTGCTAAGTCTGGTCTATTTCTCTAGGTATAAAAATGTTAACTTTCAGCCAGTACTGAAAATCTACAGTAAGCCTATGGAAAAAAGGATTGATTTTTTTTTTCTTTCTAGACCTGGGTGTAATTGCTTGGGTACCACAAGGTTTAATTTCCTGCCATCAAGTCTAATACAGTTCCAATAACTAACTGATTCTGATTTCATTTGTCAGTCTTTCTCCTGTTCCTAACGAACAGAACAAAAATAAACTTTAAATGGTTTTCTTCCATGTAAGGTGACTTTATACATTTCTGCTCTATTATTCTTATTGTTTGGGTTAAACATTCTTGTAAAAGGCAGAACATAATCTCTACTTGTAATTTATGAGAAAACACATTACACTCCTGTATGTTATTCCATGAAAAAACCCAATGGAAGTACTGGGTTGTCTGGAATTAATTACAACCATGTAATGGAAGAGTCAGGCTTTAAGTTGCTTTGGGAAGACTGGGCAATGTAATAGCCACTCTGAGGATTTTGTGTATGCCTTTATATTCTCAGTTATTCTCACTTTCACAGTATTCCTTCATTTTATCACTTTCCCTTCACATAATACCCAGGTGCTCTACAGAGTCTGGGTCTGATCTCAGCTGCATGGATACTGCATTTCAGTAGCTTTAGGTAGAATTCACTCAAGAAGAGGAACTGGGAAGATGAAGGTGAGTATACATGTGAATTCACCGAGGCATTACATGATCTTTTTTCTTAAAAAAAATAAATAAATTAATAAATTGCAATCTTATGTAACGCTTTGGTAGCCTTTCCCCTTTTCACAATTTCAGAGCTAAATTCTTGAGTGCAAGGTCTATGGGACTGGGACACTGTTTTCCTCTTATTTTTAGTACAAAAATTGTACGTTATGGACATTATCTGTTAACTGATGTCTTAGTCCCTTTCAATTAACTATGAAGATATTAAATTATAAAACCATACTAGCTTGCCTGTGTTCAACTATGAATATAAAAATTTAAAATTATAGTTTCACAGCAGACTTTTGAGACCCATAAATACTTCACAAAGATCTATAATCTATGCACTTTGTAGCATTACTAGAATAAGGCATGGAGATCTAAACCTGATTTTCTTCTGGAGTAAATATGGAATTTCATGCAAAAAGTTATGTGTCTTTGAAGGCTAAGGTCTTCAAATCACCCCTTCCCCTAGAAAGAAAATCAAATGCAACAGTTCCTCAAATGAATGTACACAGAACAATTGTCTTATTAGGGAGAGTGCACTTGTGTTCTTATAAAAAGGACACGTCTATTTTCTTTTACTGTTTCAGCTGAGGCTGGTACTTGCCTTGCCTTTCTATGAGGAGGAATTGGTCTCTCCATTTTACAGATCCTGAAGAAAGTTTGGAAGATCATGGCCACCACACAGCTTTCTGAATCTGCTTGCTTTACTTCAAGGTTTCATCCTTGCAGAACAAGGACAGGGAATCCTTGGAATGCTGAAGAAAAGTTGTGGTTCCAGACGGTATTACTTATTTTCCCTGATATCCCTAAAAGCAGTGGAAGGTGATGCATCCCTTCCCTTCCTTCTCCTGCACAACCTGCCCACTCTGTCTCCAGTTACCAGACCACTTGGCAAAAGGGCACTGGGCAAAAAGTATATGGAGATGCTGCCATTTGACTCCCTTCTCCTGTAGAGATGAAGTGCACAGAGGCTAGGCATGAACTGTGAAATGTGGCAGAGGATCTGTCAAGAAGGGAGTCTAACTTGTATTTCTTTTTTACTCTTTGCAAACACTCTAATATTATCAGAAGAGCATTCATAAAGCCTTCAAGAGCTTCTGGAATCGATAAGAACAAAATACTATTGGTTATTGTTAGTTTGCAAACAGGCCTGTACCTGGAAATAGGCTCAGATTCACATAGAAAAATGTCAATCCAATTTTCCTGCTGGGAGTAGCTTAATTCAGCTTGTTGGGAACCACAGAGAAGTTCTTCAGTGGTTTTCCAAAGGCAGTTTCAGGCACTGTATCATCTTAACTTTTTATTTTGTGGAAATATGTAAATTTGATTTTATTTATATATATATATATATATATATATATATACAAAATTAGACTGCAATCAAATTAGAATGGCCCAATTACTTTGTATTTCATTGTCATTCTGTGAGTTCTGGCACTGTAGTTTGTGATACTGTAAAAACAAGCAATATTTAGGATTCAGATGATAAAACTCTGGATGATCTCCAAGAAAAAGAGGATACATTTAGGCCCATTTCAGACTTCTCAGCTGTTATATGCTCCAAAGGTCATTTCAGATTAATGCAGTACTCAGTTCACATCGTATTTAGCAGAAAAAAGCGTAATATTTAAGTAGTTCTGTTAACCTTGAAAAATAGAGCAGAGACAGAAAAGGAATTAAAAAAAAAAAAAACCAAAGAAAAAGAGATTCTGTTAAAATACATGAAGAGAAAAATGGAGTCAAAAATGGAAAGAGAAACACTGCTGAAACCTACGTTCCTAGGTTTCAAGGAAAAAAAATATGTCTAATTCTCAGAAATGACTTGCAGACCATTTGCTCAGATTACAATATAACAGAAAGCCCTGCATGACTAAGCCCTTTTAAGTCGCCTGTTTTATATATCTTCTCCAGTCACAGAGATTTAGCAGGTCAAATTATGTCTGTTTCTGAGACACTAAAGGGATTGTTAAAGGCAAAATTAGTCAGCAAACTTATTTATTGTAGTAAGTGAAATATGAACCACTTTATTTGCAGGATAAGCAGAAAAAGCAGTGAAAATTTTCCCTATCAACTGTGAGTTTTATCTGGAATCAGTGACAGACATGCAGAATGCATTCTGCTGGATCTCTTCTTCAAGATAACAACAGGTTCTTAAGAATCTAGTCTGATTCTCTCACAAGTTTCCACATGTTTATTAATTTCAGATTTGACAGATTCCAACTGGGCTCCCACAACCAAGTTAAGTTCTTTCCTACTCTGTAGTATTGTTTCTGAAGCCCTCATCTGTGCCCTCATCTACACCCATAATGTTTTCAAATGACCCTACCATTTACAGTTCCTGATAAAGAGAGCGGAGAACACAAGTATCCTGGAGTGTGATTTTTCTAGCATATTATGGAAAAAGCCAGCTACGTCTCCAAGTGACATACCCTATGGGATAGGAGGGGAAAAAATTCACATGCAAATGGAGCAAATTCATTATGTAAATAACATTACATAAGGATGGAGATGATGTAGTGTCCCATCCAGGACGCTACAGTTTCCTGTTCAAGCATGCTGTGTAAAATAGAACAGCTGTCACAGGAGGAACTTTAGGGGGCATGTCATGGTTATAGCCAAAGTGGTTAGATGGGAAATGTGGGAAATATAAAGACAAGTATACTTTCCTCCCAGTCAGTTGTGTCTGGTGCTTCTAAACTTGAACACTTTTCTTACCAAAATGGTAACCAATGGTGCAGACAGCAAGTTTGCTACTTTTTTGCAAATATTCACTGAGCCTTATACACACTGATGCATGCTTGTGTGCATTTTCACTGTCAGAACAAAGAAAATGTGCACACTCTTTTGAATTTCAGAATTAAAAAACAAACCTCCCCCCCTTCCCATCTCAATACAGAAAGGTACCTCTTCTGATTCTTTCTATTCCTCCAAGAAAATAAAGTATGATGGGGTGGGTGGAAAGTCTATCTTGTTCTTTCTGTTCTTCTGTTTTTCTGTATTTTTTTTAATATAATTCTGCTTCATAATTACACCACAGGAAAAAAAGAAAAAGAGGCCTAGAATCTCAGAAGGGAAAATATACATGCCTTTGAAGATTAGAATTAAAAGATTTTCATAAAATAGTATTTTTAGCAGTGATACTTTAACAGCATAAAAATTGGCAGAATGAAACTGACAGTTCTAAGAAATGAAGCAGTAAAACAACATGGCTTAGTCCCTAAAGCCTTTTTCTTGGCCAGGTATGGGACCACTTACTGAATTGTCTGCACTTCCCAGGCTGAGAGACCAACATAATATTGCAGGGAGTGCACGCTAAGATGGTTTTACTGTTTAAATTCCCATCCAAGATGCTTTGCTGATGTATGGAATGATCACCCACAGCTTTTACATCTGTATAGAATTTACAGGAGATTGAAAACATTAATGAAAAAAGCATGAATCACACACAACAATTTCAATCTAATTTGCCTCTACGTGTTACAAGTGGTAATTCTTATTGACCTTTAAAAATTTTTTTAAGTTGTTAAATTAACAACATTAATAAAATGTTACTATCATTAATGTCTCTCCCTAATCCTGGAGAGAATAGCTAGCAGTTCACCAGCATTAAAAGCTTGTGATTTGATTCAGTCTTACAGACTTAATGGATGTGATTAAGTTATTTTAGGCAGAGTCAACAGTTGCAGCATGTCTCTTTTTGCTCCCGTCCCCAACATGAGCAAATAAACTGACTGCCAGCATCAGTCTCATGCTTCTCATGCGAAACCTATTGTGCAGTTTCAAAGCCCAGTACTGTAAGAGAGAACCTGATGTACTTCTAAATAAATTCACAGATTAATTTGCTTAATAGTTTTGAACAATTTAGGTTATGACCCCAGTCATTTGTCTAAGAAGTATTCTGTGGGAAATTAAATGCAACTAGAAGAAAACTATTTTTGAATGCCATGCTTCCCTTTTCTTTCCCATTGCTTAAAATGTTTCTCCAGAATAAAGTATTTTTCCCACATCCATTTCCACTACACACATATCTTTTCTTGGAGTTTGAAAGGAATTTTCAGTAAATAAAATTACATCATTTACATGCTGTACCTTGCTTAATAAAAGGTCATCAAATCCTTTGTAAATACAGTTTTCTAGAGTGAAGAAGTAATCCAGCCCAAATGAATATAGAGAGGTCACAGAACTATTTATTTAGTATTGTTTTCCTTCACATGTATCTCAACAGGCAACCCCAAATCTCTGATGAGACTTCAATTTGGACGTTTATGCACTGACTGAAAAAGATCTATTTTTAAGCCTGTTAATTTTTTCTACTTAAGTAAGTTATTCAAGATCAAAAAATCTGTCTGTGGCAAAATCAGGAATGGTCACCAACAGTATCTGAGGTTTTTTGGCTTCCTATCCTAATATCTCTGATAACGAGTTCCTGCACATGCACACATTCTCTCTTCCCTGCTCCACCACTGCTTGTTTTTTAAATAATTAACATTTGACCTGGCTGGAGAAAGCTGGAGGGCAGGTTGTGAAAGAACTTGTCTCAAGACTACCTCTAGGTTTTGATAGATGCACTTTTATGGTTTGATATCTGCTCGGATTCAATTTTTACCCAGAAAAGTTTGAACAAATTCCATTAACTGCTTCCAAGTCAGATGGTGGTAAAAGAAACAACACTGTTATGAAATACTAGCATTTCCTCACAGTTCTCAAGCAAAAATGTTTACACTTTGTAACTTGAAATTTGTCACATAAATAATTATTATTGCCACACAATGCACTGCAGAATAATGCATTTTTCTTCTAAGCTAGTTATTCATTTGAAATTTGAATTTAAATGAGTTTATGCAAACCACATGCCAGGATTCACAGTATCTTTTTAAACTTTGGATATGACACTACACTCACTGCTTGAGACATGGTTAAGGATAGATAAAGATTAAAGGTGATATCCTGCACTTCTAAAATCAATGGCACAGTTTCTACTGACTTTGGAGAGGCCTGGGCTCCATGCCTCTACTTCTGCTGATGTAAAATCCACCCTCTGCTTTCAATAATGCTGATGAGATGGTGGTAACTTGCCTGCAGCAGCAGCAGAGAGATACACCATGGGTCAAAACTTCTCCTGTTTTCCAAAGGATGGTTGTTCCTTACTCCCAGAAGAGCTACCACAGGGACCTCATGTGAGTAGTGAGAAACACAGGGCACAGTGCCTGTGAGCCCTTCTCCTACATCACTCTCACTCAGCCCCGATAATACAGTGACTTTCCATATACATCCTCTGACACTGGGACATGAACAAATTTGCTGAAATAGGCAAGTCCTGCCTAATCAAGCTAGCAACAGAGGATATGACAAGAGTAACATCTTTCTATTTGCAGGCTTATTTGTGTGAGTTTTTTTTTCTCATTAATTCAGTCCCCAGTCAGGGGTCTTCAGCTGTTATGAAATACACATGGTAGCAATAGTAACCAGGACAATTTCCTTTTCTAGCTAGGAGGTTTCAACATTTTTGTATACAAGCGGTCTCTAGACTGATTTCATTCAGGGTGTTCCTCAAATTCAAGGGTCAAGAGGACTGACGCAAGATGCAGCATCATCTTAACTAGGTGACATGAGGTGACATTGGAGCTCCATGGTTTTTGTTGTCTGCCTGGGAGTTTGCATATAGAATGAAGGATGTTGATCTTCACCTAGAAATACATTTTGGACTTTTTTTGGACAGTCTGTTTTTGGTTTTTTTTGCAATACCAAACAGCCAATTTTAGCAAAGGTGCTCAGCTTCAACAGGTAAAAAAGAAGACTTTTCCTCTCTCTGGAATTCACACCCAAATATTGTTTTAAAAATGGCTACTATTATTTTTTTTTTAACTTTTAGGGCATACTTTGAAGATGGCATTTCTCTGTGCTTTCGGTTAGGAGGGATTTGCTTAAACTCTTTGCATTGTTTGGCTCTTTTCTTTCTCTAGGGATGAGAACATACTGTTATTTTCCACTCTTGGTTGGGTGTGTGATTTTGATGCCTGTCAAAGAGCTTAGATTCAGGCACTCCACCCAAAGACCAGCGCTCTGAATAGCAGCTCTCAAGAGTGAGTGGATGGAAATATTTTTTTTCCAGTATCAGTGATGTCTGGAGAACAGAACAAACCAGAGCAACAAGGCTCCTGCAACCTCTGCAGCATTTTGTGCTCGGGCAGGAAGGCGACTCCCTCCCCAGGCCCGCGCCACCGACAAGGGACGCTGCTGGGGGGCTGGGGCCGGGCTGGCTGCAGCACCCAAATGGAGCCCAGGACGAAATCGCAGTCTGTTTCCCTCAGTTCTTTGGCAATTATTGGGTTTTCCTATTGGGTCTGGTGTCGCTGTGCCGTGCAGTGGCTAGGCAATGCCTTGTCATGGAGAAGCGCTGAGCACGGGCCGGGGTGCAAGGGCCATTGGCAAAGCAGGGCAGGTATTTCAGACACAGCTCCTCTTTGCCGAATGGTGGCTCGGGACCTGCCCTGCACTTCAGGCTTTTGAAAGGAAGCTCTCTAAAACCCCTTTCTGGAGTTCAGTGGGGGAGAAGGCGGCTGAATGTCCCGGGCCGCCTCTCCCTCGTGATGTGAAACTGAGGACGGATGAGGCCAAACATGAGCGCTTTTGATGGTGTCTGTAAGGGCTCCTGCCCAGTGCGCAGCCCGGCACACTGAAGACGTGGGCGTGCAGCCGCACACCTCTGCTCGCCGCAGAGAAGGCCAGTTCTGCACTGTCTGCACCTAAGTGCCAGTGGACTGCCAGCTTCAGGATTGGGGGGAAATAACTGTGTCCCCCAGTAAAGAAACTTGTAATAAGAGATGTTGAGGTGAACTAAAGTCCTCAAACAAAGTAAGCTTCTTAAAGGAATTAAATACACAGGCAAAATCTGGGCTTACGTAAACACCGTCCACCTAATTGAGATAATATGGCTTGAAAGGAACATTCAGTGAAAATAAATGTAGCAGAGTCTGACTTCACAGAGCTGAACAGTTGTATTATGAAACTACTTATATTCATATGAAATGAGGTTCAATTAGCAAAATATTATCAAGGATGACATGAAATACTTCTGAAAGCACATTAATGCTAAGTGGAAGACCAGGACAATACCGGTCTGTGCCTCAAGGAGAGGGAAAGCTATTGTAGGTAACGGCTAGAAGGCCAAAGTGTTCAGTGCATTTTTGCCTCAGCTTTTACTAAAAGACAACTGTGATGAGATGTTTACCACAGCTAATGACTAACAACAGGTGCTACTTCTGACTAAAATACGAAAGAACAGGCTGGAGAGTGCTTGAACTTAGTTATTTTCTAATGAAATGGGCCTTGTGAACTTATTCAAGGACACTTCAGAGTATGAGCTGAAACAGCGTTTCAGGTGAGGCACTGAAATCAAAGAATTATTTGAATTCTTTAAGTCAGTAGAGTTATTCATGGGTTGCATCTAACCTATGTTTAGGTCTGTGTAACTTCAACATTTAATCTCACAAATGTAATGTATGCTGAACACAGGAAGTAACACCTGTGTAATGGCCTGTAACAACATGCAAAATTTTACTCAAAAATCCTGCTGTCTTCTTTTGTTTTGCTTTTTATGCTTTTCTCCTTTCAAAGTCATCCACAGCAGTAAAATTGATAATTTCTTCTGTGAACTGTAATATAAGTGTGCAAAGCAGATGTGCGTGTGATGCCTGTGGTAACACCAATGAACATTACACAGTTCAGACTTCAAGACAAAGAAAAAAATCTTTCCTACAATATGTAACCTTCACAGTAATGTCTTTTTCCCCCTGTCTTTCTAGATCTGAAAATTCTCCAAAAACTGGGCTGCAGGCAAAAATTTCAACTTGCCTAATAATAATGCTCAAATAATGCTGGGCTATAGCACAGGGAAATTTCCGCAAATTGCAAATTGCATACTGCGATTAGTGGTAGGATTCTTCTCATCAGCCTTTACACATTTACAAACTAGACCTGTGTATTTGCACTAGCCTCCCCATCCCCCTCCAGCTCCCATTTAGTCAGTGGAGAGAAAGAAGCATTTTGAAGAGAAAGAGTATTTCTAGTGACCAGTTTATCTGGCCCCTCTTAGATATCTTCATTAAGATGAGATGAATTACAGCCCAGAAATGCCACTTGTCTTTCTGTTGACTATAAAGTGAAGTTGGAATAATTAGCTCAAATGTGGACATCCCATTTGGTCTGACAAATTCCATCCTGTGTGCTAATGCAAAAAATCCCAACTGGAGTTTCGTGTGAAAATAAACAGATGCAACAACCAACTTTCCTTTCTTTTCACTGTGCCAAAAGGTGCGTCCCATAAATTTGGAGTGAGGCTTTCTGGTGCAGAAGTGGCAGGAGAATAACTAATAAAATGAATAAGAAGCGTCTAGTTAATCCCACATTTTCAAAGGTAAATACAGTTAAAAATAATCTGTACAAAACTTTTTTATTTTACTGTTAGATTCAGAGGCACATATTAAATATTTGCTTTCCACTTCATCTCCATTTAGACTGATATGAAACAGATGCTAAAATCAGTATCTGAACAGCTGTGAGCTTTGAGAAAGTTCAGATCTGCCCATTGCTCTCAAAATCTGCATGCATGATACTATTTCTAGGATTTTCCTTAAATGGTTTCTGTGGTTTTTCTAGTGGTTGTTTTAGCTCTTAGAAAGAATGACGAATATGCCCCATAATAGTCTTTTGATTTGCTTGTTTAACCTGATAGGGGTCTACTAAATTAATTTTCCTTTCATACATTTGCAAATAAGAAGACATTGCTAATCACAAGATATTCCCATTAAGCATTTGATTCACATCTTATAGAGATGTAGCTTTGAATTTTGCTAGCAGCATTGGACTTGTTCAGCAGATCTTAATGAAGGACTGATTTTGATTCCATCGTTAATGACTACATGAACAAAAAGATGGAGTCTTTTAGTCAAGCTTATCTGAGACTGAAAATAATTGAAAAGCTTAAGGTGACAGACTGACACAGGACTATTCTAATAAGGTTACAAGTTAAAGCTATCAAGACTATTCTAATGTAACCAAGACTGCAAGCAATTAAAAATACCAGATTGCTGATATGACTATCACATATCGATTAAGTGTTTGCAGAGAAAAATCAGAAGTGAATGTGTGTTTCAAAATTAATTACAATATATTCCAGAATAATCAGTTGTGTTTTCTCACTTGGTACATAAGACCTCAGCGCAGCCATGAAATGCATCTAACAAGCACAGATGCTGCTGCTTACCTGTTAACCTGTTCAAACTGTGGTAGCATCTACATTTCCTGGGTTAAAAAATGTTGAATGAGAAAAGACCATTCAAAGTTGCACCTCAATTTAACTTCATATTTTTTGATTCTTTTAAGAACGTCATCTCCATTGCTTCTGTAACCAGAGGTTTTTTATGCAATTAAAAATGAAATAATTTAAAATTTTTAATTTTCATAGTTTCTGTGTGCTTTTGTTAAAAGAGCTGTGTAGTGGTCTAAGTATCAAGACTGAAATACCGGAGATGATATTTATTTACTTGTTTGAGTGAATCTTCCTTACATAATAAAAGGTCTTAATAAAACTAAGTTTGTAATTTTTTCATCTATAACTATTTCTTTGCTATCTACAGTGACCTAAAAAATTCTTCTACTGAGCTGATGGTGTTTAATCTTTGGAAATCATGTTCTGAGGTCAGAGTGATATTGTCACAATCCATCAAAGTGAACTGCATCTAGAGAAGATAATAACCATAAAGGCTAAATGGTTTCCTATGCTGTGAAACTGGCAGGTCTGATCTAGTATGTGAATACCAAATAAGAAACAAATATTTAAATAAAATACAACTTTTCTTTTTACTTCATATTAAAATATTTTTCTTTCCCCTTCTTCTGTTTCTTTAGTCCTGAGCCTAATGGACCTACACAATCTATGGAGACTGGAGAATAGCATACCTTTGGAATTACAGCCTTGGACAAACTCATTTGCAACTACATGCATGCACTTAAATGCAAATATCTATTCATTTTTACAGCAAAGAACACAGGATATCTCAAGTTGGAGCCAAGGCAATCTAGCTCTTGCTGTTTTTGTATTGATCATTTTATACTTTGTATTATCTTTTATTCTTTGTTCCCATCTTCATTTCATTTCTTCTCTTGTTCCAAACAAAAATGCAGAAGAGAGAAAAATGCCTGTACTCAAATGCTTGAATTCATTATGATGGCTGCTTTAGCCACTGGAGGACTTGAGGTCGTGTTAAAAATATTTCTAAACAGCTGCAGTGTTTCTCTTTTTTTTTCCAAATTAAAACCTAAACATAGTAGACAGACTGTAATAAGAAGGTATCTAGCTTTCATATTACCTGATCCAGCAGCCAAAAATAAAACAAGTTTTTGATTTAGTGCTCTGACATGTACCTTGCTCAGATGCATAAATGTAAAAGATTTTTTTCTTTTGTAGAATTTCACACAATCATCTTTGCAATAATATGACAGTAACAAATTAAATCATTTTTAGAATATAAATTTTCTCTCTTCCCACTTCCACCTAGTCAGATGTTTATTGTGTAAGGGGGTTAAAGTATATAAGGGTTTGGCTATGAAAATTAAAATCAAAGATTCCATATCACTGTAGAATAACTTGTTTTTTCACTGAATCCTGGAAAAATCAGAAACTTTATAATGAGTAAAAAAAGATCTTGCCTCTCTTCAGAAATACTTGTGAGAAACACCATTCAGTGTCTATGCTTGCTGGTGGAACTGCTGTGACACATTACAGATCTTGAAGTTCCCTACATCTTTCAATCTGAACACATACCCGTCACTGCCCCTATCCCTGGTTCAGTCCTTTTCGTGAAAAAAAAAGTGTGAGTTTTTTCCTAATACTGAAGTCATTTCTAGTCACTTTCTTTCTTGTCCTGCTTGGAAAATGGGCTATTCTACTTGGACAGGTCACAAAATTAAACGCTGCAAAGACACTCCAATTCCTCTGAGTCCTTATCCTCAAGTCTGAGCCTCTCATCCTACCTTTTAGTTTTGCTTGCTTTTTCCCACCTTCCAGCTTTGCCACTGTTTTATCTGTTTTGTTTGAAAAAAGTCATCTTTGTATTCAATACTTCTGTATTCAATACGCTCACTGAGGCTCCTAGTCTGTGCTATTTTTACAAATGAAAGGCTAACAGCAGCTTTCCCTGCTAGTACAATGCTAGATTTCTTTTTCTCCCTCATCTGTGAACTAAATCTTGAGATTTCAGGTATCTTCTAATCTACTTCACCATTCCTCCCCCACCTCTGCTTGCTGTGTGGGGCCTGGACTCATGGGATGATGGAGCCAGACTCTTCTCAAAGGTGCGTGGTGAAAGGATGAGAGGCAATGGATGCAAGCTGGAACATGGGGAATTCTGATTGGAGACAGGAAAAATTTTTTCACCTGGAGGGTGATCAAACACTGGAATAGATAGCCCAGAAAGGCTATGAAATCTTCATCCATGGAGATACTCAAAACTCAGCTGGTCTCAGAGCACCTTGACCTTCCAATATGAACGATTCTATGACTGTGTTGTCTCAGATATTACAGGAGTAAGACCCTATGGCTGAAACCACCATATTTTTCTCGTTCTTCAGTTTCAGAATGCATAATACCTACTAGTCTGTAGTATACATATTTTGAGTGACAACCTCGCATGACTAGGAAACAATCTTCTGTGACATCCATCGCTTTTTATGACTATCACTTTCACCACAGGAATTCTGTGCCTCATTTTCATAGTAGAAAATTATACTGATCATTACTCTTCCCTAACTTGTTTGCCTGTTTTTATATTACTGCAACTCTCCAGTGTTTCTGATGGAAGTTTTGAAAAGCGTGAAAATATCTTGCTCAGTTTTATGTTATACAGTATTGTCCATTCAGTGATACAGCCATAACGAGAAACACAGGCCTCAGTTCTGACTCCTCCACACTTTTCACTAAGCGAAATTTTCTTCCCTCAATTCTTTTCATTAAGTGAAATCACTTCTGAGGTACTGAAGTATGTATTCCACAGCTTTTTTTCAGTGAGGTTATTTTTTTGTTTTGATTTGTTTTGCTTTGTTTTTTTGGAGAGGAGGATCAGGATAAAATTCATGAAGAATCAGACATCCTCAAGGACTAGATATAATAGAAGTGGGATAAATATGCAGTGTCAACAGATAGGGATAACAACCTTAACTGCTGGCACTAATCAATGCCAGAATGATTAGGAGCTACTGATATGCTGATACTGAAAAATGTAAATGAGATCATATTATGCACATATAAGGTACTGTCAGTAGAGATAGATGACTATCAATGGCCTGATTAAGTTGATTCTGAAGTCTACTGTATCAAAGGAGTAAAAGAGCTTGGCTTGTCAAATTTAGCTAAACAAAAAAAAGAGGCAACCTGACTCTTTATGGGAGGTGGGAAGAGGTTGTCAAAAAAGTTAGAAGAGAACTGTTTAAAGGTCCCTGTTGCAACAAAAAGATGAGTGTTATTTTAATCTGGAAATTAAAATGAAGTTTCTAGTTATGGAAGGAGTGAGGTTGTATGACAACTATCCAGGAGTAGCAGGTACCAAACCTATGTGAATATCACTACCGCATGTAACAGATTTTTTTCTTTTTAACTCTAGAATATCACTGAAACAAAATGACATTAAAAGATCATTAAAAGTAGTAAGTCAAGCACCCACAAGTTAGGAAATGTCAGAATTAAACCTGCCTCTGCAAAATTTATATTGTCCTTAGCCATATGCATGGGTTCCACCGAACTCTTAACTTACTCCAATGCACAGGCTCTGGGATGCCTGCAGCATATGGATCAAGAAATGCAGAAGGAAAGGAAACATGAAAAAAGGTAATAACCAGATACAGCTGTAGCGAATGGGATTCTATGCATCTCTGTCAAAGAAATCCAACATGTTGCTGTTTCCAGGATGGCTTATACCAGCATTACCTATAGTTTTCCCCTTGAAGCACACACAAATTCAAAAAGCCTCTGTTTTTTCCCCATGTAAAACAAATCTCAATTCTGACTCTTCAGCACTTTTCACTAAGTCAAATGAGCAAACAGTAAAATCCAAACAAGCAAGCAGTGCCACTGCTTTAAATTAAAGGAAAAATTATCCACATGCTACAGAGTTGGTCTTAATGAGTGAAGGATGTTGAAATACTATTTACTTTTCAATGTTTATTCTGTACAGATTTCTTGAAAATTGGACAAGAAAAATAAGTGGAGTCCATTTCTTTTGTAAGTTTTACTTTTGGATCTTCATATAAGAGACAACATTATACTCTGGTGGTCTATTTGCAGGGTGTCACATAAAAAAACTTTCAAGACTAATTCATTTCATTTCAGGGTTGCAGCCTTCTCTCTTCTTTTTCTGTTTGCAAAAAGTATAATTCACAAGAGTACTGTCATTCTTAACTGCCAGCCAAAACTGAATTTGTGCTAGGTCAAGAAGAGTTTGCAGGAGCAAGTTCTACAGTAACTCTTACATAATAATGGTCCGGATGGAGCAAGACTGATGGGGTCTGGTCGTAGAAATGTTGTCATAGGTTGGCAGAATTTGATGACTTTAAATATCTTTAACATTTCTAGATAAATTATTAATACAGAAACAAACAAAATAATGTTTGTTCTTCAGACTGCTCCTACAACATTTTGTGCTTTTGTGCTGCAGAGCCAAAAGAGGGAACATAAGTTAATTAGCAACTGTCTTACTAGAGTTCTACTGACATCATTGATGATGCATGTTCAAAGTAAAGAATGAACATAACTGGATTGCTTTTGATGTAGTCCTTTTCTGAAGTGCAGGTGGAATATTTTAAAACCATCAAAATGTACTTTGCTCTCTGTCAACAAATTCAAAGCTTTTCAAAAATTTAATCTTCAGGAAGAGACCATGACTGGACATTTTTAAGTGAAAAAAAGATTTAACAAAGTTACCATATGCAAATTGAGTAGCTTCATGGAAATTGATGTGCATCCTGAACAATGAATGTAAGTGAATGGCTGTTACAATCTTATAAAATGGCCCATATGAGATTGTGAGATTCATTTGAACAAAACCTGAGCATTTGAATCAGAATGTGAGTACCACAACAGTTTTGTGACCCTCTACCAAATTATCAACATATGTTTAAAAAAAAAGACAGCATTTGCCAATGAAAGGAGAAATAGTTGTTTGACTTCTCATTTGAAACCATGGCATTATTTTTGAAATAAAGTCTCACATTCTCATTTGCCTTTCTTCTACTGGTTGATTTGTTTCTGATATAATTTACTATTACTGATCTGCAATTTATTTGATGCCGGGGTTAGAAATATAAGAAAAGGTATTCTTTTCCAGGTGGGAATCCTGCCCACTCTGAATTTTGCAAAAATACAATTTATTTAAGCTTTATACAAATACCGATGAGAATTCAGAAATAACTGTCGTTAAACTGTGAACAATTATGAAGTGCTGTTGATCACTTCTGTTTAAGTTTGGTGCTAAAGTAATGTTGAGATTTGTACAGAATCTAAATATTCTCTTTCAGGCTACCAAAACTTCTTTGGTTTATCTCAAGAGCTGACTTATATGCTATGCTTAGGAAGGCAGTGTATTGTATGCATACAAGGAGCTCTGGCAGGCAGTGCCTATGTTTCCAGTGCTGGGACTCGCTAAGAGATGGTGAGAAAGCTGGCACACACTAATTCGAGTTGGGCATTGGCATGACAGTGACAAAATAAAATCACCACCACCAAGCTGTAGAGTATTATCAAAGTTATTTGTCAGTGCTGTCCCCTACTGGCTTGATTATGCTTTTCAGAAGGGCTAATGTCATTCCATAAGATAAAAGGAGGGAGGGAAAACTCCATGAAAACAATGCTAGAACTTTAAAAAAAGAAAAAAAAAGTATAAAACTTCATAGATCTTCTGAATCAATGCATTTCAATAGCCTCATGATTTTCTGAGTTCTTTCATTTGCATAACAACATACGACTTCAAACATCCACAAGCCAAGCATGAGCTAGTTATCTCTGGCTCCCTTAAGAATTCATTAGAGAGGAACGGGCACTTCCAAGGTGTGAATCAATTTACCTGTTTTGATGTCTACTTTAGAGTGATGTGAGTTGCATCTAGTAGTCCCTCTTTCTCTCCAGTATGAAGGGAGCCTAGCATGACTAGTTCAGGTTTGAACAACTCTACTGAAAGTATCTACATTCGTATAGATGAATTTTCCTGTTTCACTAATCATAGTGAAAATAGTTCCACTAACTATTCAGTAAGAGAAATTTATGAAATTCAAGAACTTTGAATGCACTTCAGCAAGTGATATTCAGCCCTAGAAACTCAAAGAAAACCTTTCATATTATTGGGAGTTCTGGAACTGTTGCTTACTGTTCACTGCCACATTGAGCTGTAATTTCATTTTTTACCAACCTTTGGAAGATACATACTCTCTTCAGTCTCAAATCAGTGGAGAGAGCAAAGAAAAGAAATTGAGTTTGGAAGTATACAGCATAAAAACCACGAAAAGTGTCCATGCAAATTTTTCCAGTCACAGCAACTTTGACAAAACTTTCCTATACATTCTCAGAGTGTATTAAAACTTTATAAGCAAAGCATTAATTAAGAAATGTGAGCACAAACAAAGCAAACAATTAGCCATGGGAAAAGCCTGAAAAGCGGGGATATATGGCCTAACTGGTGAAATGACAACCTCGAATAGATATTAATAGCCACACATCACTTGATTTGAATGCATTTCTTCTGGAGAAACAATGTGCCTACTGCCTTTCATGGCAGTTTGTTGAATCGAAGATGGGAGCCATTGTCAATTCAGAGGGGATCAGATGTTACTAGCAAAAGTGAAGAGCAGGCAACCTTCACAAACAGTGCAATTGATGTGAATTAAAATTCAGAACAGTACAAAGCGTGAAGATAAATGAGGGGAGATTCATCTCCCTATATCCACCACTGAAACTGAGCTGGTTGTCTAGGCTCTCTATATCATCAATGCAAAGAGAAAATAAGGCATGTGCAGAAAGTGATTTATCTCACCCATTTTTGAATGTGCCTCAGGAGATGACTCTTTCTCTCCCTGCACTGACTGTAAAGAGTGTTTAGGTGATTTATACCTGATACCCACCATTTAGACAACTAAAGTCAAGCAAGATGAATTCTACCCTGGGGACTAATAACAAACAGGTCTGCCATAACTTAGGACTTTATCATTTTTAATTGACCGAGGAGAAAGAATTGAACTTGCTAGTTATTCACAGAATGACTATAAGCCACCAGCGTGCTTCAGGCGTGAAAAGCAAATGGGGTCCTGTGATGTGCAAGACAAGAAGTTCTCCATGGATAGAGAAGTAATAACCCAATTATACAAACATAAGTAAGACCTCATCTGGAATTTGATGTACAAGCATCAGTGAGAGAAGAGAACTATTTAAACCAAAAATATAGCATTAGAACTAGGCCTTTTGTCCTAGGTTTCAGTTAGAAATTAAAAACAGGTCCCTAAACCTTAGATCAGTGATGTTCTGGAATAGCCTTCTAATAAGAAAGATACCATCAAAAACCCAAATGCTTTTAAGATGGGTCCTGATGCTGCCTGTCTGCACTGAGAACACACAGGTAGACTCAGTGAGCAGAAGACACCTTTTAATCCAAAAGTCTTATGGACATAAAGGGATATAAATGATGCAAATTATTCTGCAAGTCAAAAAGGCTCCCACAATATTCATGTCTAACTTGACAAGTACAGATAGGTACGCTCAGGAAGAATACCACAATTTTAAATGAGATTCCTCTGAAATAAGCTTTGCAAAGAAAATTGCAATTTCCAGAGTTTCAGAAAAAAAATAGAAAGCCAAAATAAACAATATGCACCACAGTAATATTTTCAGATTTTTAAAAAATAGGTTGTCAGTGGGTAACTCAATTAAACAGAATCACATTTCTTTTAATGATTTTTACTCATAATACTAAAATTGTTTTGGGAGCCTTTGTGCAGAATCAGTTTCCTTTTTATCATGTAGTAGTCAATTTACCTTGTTTATGTAGGTCTTTCATATAGCAAGAGAGGAGAGAAAAACCCTTCAAAACTATTCTTTTTTTAAAATCAGTATGACAAGAACTCAGTAAGGATGATAGCATTGAAAACTACTTTATAAAGTATAAAAAAGGATTTGATTTGCAATCTTACCAGTGGTGAGGGCTGAGCAGACTGCCTCCACAGAGACACTAGAGCTTCTCAATGTTCTTCATGATATTCTCTGAGTTTCAGTGTAGATCCCTGAAACTTTCGCTCCAGATGCAACTTTTTCCTCCTGGAGGGCATGGTGGCAGGAAACTCCACATGGCATCTCCAAGGTGAAGTTCTTCATTTTTATTCTATGGAAGGAACTGATTTGCCACTGTATTTTACATGAAGTCCAAGCATTGTACAAATGAAGCAACTGAAAAGCATAACCTCATTTGTTCTGTTGAATATCTGTCATTACTTACCTCTCGAAGAATGCATTGCTGCCTTGCTCACATTGTTCTTCCATATATTTAGATTTTCTTTTTACTATTTTGTTTCAATGATTTAAAGAAGAAAATACTGCAGTGAGTGTTTTCTTTTTAGAAGGCAGGAACTACTTTTAAAAGCAAAATCCTGTGAAGCATCTTTGTTGAGAAACATACCCGGTTCATCTCTCTTACTGTGCGGTAAGACATGTTTTTCAAGTGCTAAAAAGTTAAAAATGAAAGGGGGGAATAAAATAGGAAATAATAAAATCTGGCCAAAAAATACACTCTTAAACCAAGAACAATTAAAAGTAAATAACTGCAATGTATGAAAGAAATTTGAAGTCATAGTTATAAAAAGCCAGTATGATAAATAGCTTGTATATAAGTAGTCAAGTAGTGTCCTGCATAGGTAAATATGCTTCAGGGACACTAAATCTGTTGAAACTGGAATAACATCTGGTTGCTTCAAGCAGTGATGGTTCAGCATGATTAAGGAGAAAGTCAGCTGTACAATTAGTGCCTATAAATGTACTTACTTGTAGAACTGACCTACAGCAGAAGCCCTAAAATAAGTATTCAGATTGGGCTGGGAAACTTAATAACTTTCCACTGAAACATGCTGACTTTGGACTAGAACTAACAGAGTACAAGCAGTTTTCTATTCATACTGCAGAAAGAAGCTGAAGATAAGGGGAAGAAGTAAGCATGGTTTTATGTACCAGAAGTGATTGATGGCATCAGTCCTTTGGGCTGTCCTTGCAGATTCAGGAGATATCAGAAACTGCAGACATGACAACAGCATAACCATGCTCAGCAAAACTACAGACTAGCAAATTCTTCAGGCATCCATGTCCTCTGTATTGCAGACTCAGGGACAGACTAGACCTTCAATTGAATTTATGGCCGTTTCACCAGAGACAGAAAATTCAAAATAAAATTATATCCTTTGGCACCTCTTTTAGCAGGAAGAGCCCTGTATTAAGGAACTCAGCACTTCTAGGGAAACCAAAGCCTGGAGTTCAGGTTATCAGTATTAACATCTAAATATGCTGATCTCAAATGTCTCCTAGATAAAAACTTTGTTAAATTAGGATTAAAGTTTAGTGCCCAAAAAGGAATCAGGCTTTCAAGGATAAATTTACTGGTGACATTTACTGTCACCCCATGTTGCCATTTTAATGACATAAGCAATAAAAAGGAATCTTGCAATGCACTGCAAAAGAAGGATTTACAAAACATCCTTTCTCTCTGAAGAGCCACTTGAAAAACTGCACTGTAAAATGATTGTGTAACATCTCAGTGTCTCCTGTATTAAATTATGATACTAAAAGTTGCTTTTTTCTGTTACCTGTTGTTACCTCTTTTCTGAGAATTCTGTATTAGGGGTAATTATCTTCCTTTGTCATCTTGTTAATAGTAAGAAACAGCAGGAATATTGTTTATTATTGTAAGCTTAATTCCATCTTTGCAGATACTGACTGCTTTCCCATGATCCTCAATAGCAATTCACAGGTGCAACAGAGAATAGCATTTGGCCTTCAGAAAAGAAACATAACTTAACAGTAATTCGTCTTCTCCAAGATGCATGGTCTATATATAAATTTGTTCTGTGGGTACACCTACACCTTATCACTCCAGACTGCACAGCTTTTTCCCTTTACAGCAACCACGGAGGATGTATTCACACTGCTGTCATCACCTTTGGCACATTGGCACAGAAAATAAAGCATGTCCTAAGCCATTTTGATTCTTTCTCAGTCACAGAGATAGAGTCTAAAACACTGAAGGAAATCATACTAATAGAGTTCAGGAGAAATGTCTTCTCTTTCTTTCTTTCTTTCTTAAATTAATATCCATGTGTTTGTTCCCACTGTGCAACTTTACGCAATTGCCTGCCATAAGCTATCTAGCAGAGGATCTTGAAGTCCCTCATGCAAACAGCAATTGTAGAAGGGCTCTACAAAGTGCTGTGACAGGTCTTGAGGCCTCAGAGATGCCTCAGAGGTGCCTGGGGAAAGAATGGCAGATACACAATGGTACACTAGCAACAGCCTCACAGAAATTGTGTAATCTCAGCTGGAAGTATCAACTTCAAAGTTTTACAGCAAATACTGAAAGACCCCACCATCCATTTAGCTAACCACTGGATCTGCCACGTGAATGAAACATGAGTGCTTTACCTTGACTGAAACTCTGGCAACAAAGGGCCTGGAGGAAATGCCCTTGCCACACTTTCAAGGAATGGTCCAAGAGGCAGTCTGACCACAGCACTGCTCTCATGGAAGAGTGCTGGCACTTCCTGATGCTGTGGGACACAAACAGATCTATGTCAGTGACACCACTCCTCATAGATCCTCTTGGAAACCTCAAACAAGCTTGCTGAGAAAGTTGGGGGGGGGGTGGGCAGTCAGTAGATGAATGGCTAATAAATGAGTCCAATTCTCTGTGCACATCTGCCAAGAGCCAGTTGAATTCTGGCAAAGGAAAGAAAACTCTGCACACTCTCTGAAAGTTAACAGGTATAAAACAGAATAGTTGTGTCATCACTTGAGCAAACACCTTTAGATATGATGGAAAGCCCTGCATGCAGTTCAGACGAGCTGGAACTCCACGATACTAGTGTGAAATTTCCAGTCCTCTGGCCAGCCCCTGTTTGAACCTGTTGCCCAAAGGGACTGATCAAATGCAGAGGGAACAAATCTAACATTAGCACTTGGAAAAGTAGAGAAGATCTGAGGGTTATGCTCCAGTGGAAATAACCTTGAGGCTGCCACCACAAGAGAAAGCTTTCATACTTTGAGGAACAATGTTAACTTAGGAACTTTGTCGTGGCAGTAATCCCTTGATTACTTAGACTGAAAGGTCCTGACTCCATCTTACTGTGATGGAAAGGTTGGGGAGGAAGTACCTCCCTGAGGCATGTGTCTTAGGGGAACTATTTCTGGTTGCTTCCATTTCTGGAGGCTTCGACCGATGCCACGGACAGTGGCAAATAGTACAGTTTGGTCAATATTAGTGTTTGGCAATTTCAGGCTCCTGGATCAGAAGAAGCTTTTGTGGCTTCTGAGGCTATCAACTAAGCTCCTGACACCTTCCCATCCCATTTTTAAAAGTATGGCAAAGGGAGCACACAGGAACATGGCTCATTCTGAGGCAATGAAGACACATTTGATACAGGTGACAAGTTATAATTCAACTCTCACAGATCAGAAAAGGGCAAAAAAGTAAGCTTAAAGAAGGCACTGATGTAGATTAAACAAGCAAGAAATAACTTGCTTCAGCACTTGAGAAACACTGAAATAGCTCTAGGTATCTTCTGTCTTATATACCATGTGCTGAGAATAAGAAATGGGTGCAAGTGCAGGCCTCATAAACAGCAAACATGCTCCAAACTTGAGCAACAGGGTGCACGTAAGCCCAGTGTAAATGGACAATCATTTAAAGAAAGAACTTGGAAGATTTTATTAGTGAAGTAGGCAGCAGAACATGCTCCTTTTTACTCTTACATAACTCTTTACGCTGAGAAGTGCTAACATGCAATAAATACTTATTTTGTCAGAATGACAAAATGAACGTACAGTTTGAACATGTACAAAGTGACTTTAAAATGTGACTAACTAAGGTCTATTGCATAAAATTGTGCCATGAATAGCACAGTCTTTCTTCAGAACAGAAGTGCATTTCAAAACCAATACTGAATGCTTCTTTTTATTTACTATGGTAAAACAGGCTGCTAGGTTAGTTTGCTTTTAGTTTTTAGGTTTTTTTTTTTTTTTGCCTTCTTAAATCACAGAATAGCTCCCAGATTTTGCAAGTCTACATTTGCTCTCATGTTTAAGTCTCCAAACAGTGTTACTATTGAGTCTCATGAATTTTCACCTATCAGCATTTCTCAAATACTATCAGCACTGACAGAAAAGTTCACATTTTGCCTTGAGAAGACTAAAGGAAAATGGAATTATCCATTTTTTCATTTTTTAAAAGAGTGAATGCCACTTCTTTGGCCAAATCTAGTTCTGAAAACAAACTGGGGACATTCCATAGGTAACACAGTAGAAGCTTGTGATCACTGTGCTGTAATATTTCACTTTCTTTTTATGCAAAACAACTACATCTGAACTTGAAATGGCAAATGATAAACACTGGTTAATGTCAGTGCCACATCTCAGCAATAAGCTATTGTGACGTAAACCACATTTTCATTTTGTACTAGTTTAATGCTTAGTGCAATGAGGCTCTCGCTTTTAACATATGCTGCTACAATGCTACAGTTATAGCCTATAGAGCCAAATTCATCCTTGGTAAAATACCATTAACTTTAACTGGATTTCAGGGTGGTCATAGGGACTCACTTAGATACAAATCGAATGAATGACTCAAGAGCCCGTTTCCCACCTTCAAACAATATATTAGTATAAGACAGATTATTTTACTTTTTTTGGTATGCAGAGAAGTATGGAGCATTCTGGATCTTCCAGTGATGATGAATTGATTAAGTTTCTATTAAATGGAAGGAGAAGAAATGGAGGCATGCAGCTTTTTTTTAGGGCTACTAAGATGATTAAGGGACTAGAGCATCTCTCATATGAGGAAAGGCTGAGAGAACTGGGACTGTTCAGCATGGAGGAGAGAAGACTGAGGGGGGATCTTATCAATGTATACAAATATCTAAAGGGAGGGAGTAAAGAGGATGGGGCCAGACTCTTTTTCAGTGGTGCCCAGCAATAGGACAAGGGGCAACAGGCACAAACTGAAACATGGGAAGCTCCGTCTGAACATCAGGAAAAACTTCTTCAGTGTGAGGGTGACTGACAGAGCACTGGTACAGGTGACCCTGCTTGAGGGGGGGAGTTGAACTAGATGATCTCCAGAGGTCCCTTTCAACCTCAACCATTCTGTGATTCTGTGATTTGTTTCTCAATTTTAAAAGCGCAAACTTTGTCAAAAGTTATTGAAGAAAACAGTCTTAACTCAGGGACTTAAACATGAAAATGCTTGTAATTTTGTCAAGCTAAAAATAACTAAAAATATAGTGTGTATATAAAAACATATACAAGTACAGTATACAGCAGACAAAAGTATCTTATTTAATATTTCATTACTGACCTTGTGCAAGACATAGTGATGAAATTTTCCTGATGACACAAAGTCGAGACATACTGTTAATGCAGGAATCAATTAGGATACCACAGAGGAAGAAGAGGACCCCTTAATGCTGAAGATTAACAGAAGTGGGTTATGATTCGGCAGCAAATGATGTGCAAGGTCATGCCCTTCAGAACTAGAAACAGTTATTGTTATTATTATCTGAGGATCTCCTTAGCTGGACAGGACAAGATGAAGAAAGATGGAGATACTGACTGACCAAGAATGATTTTGAGCCATCAACCTAACATGCCTGTGAACATATATGATTCTAGGAGACCTCAGAAAAAATATTTCCAGGAGATATTGGGGATTATCTATGCTATTGTACAAAGTACAAAAGGTAGCATATAAAAGACTGCATAAAATTCTGTGTGGAATGCTTAGAAAAGAGATATTCACGTGGTACCAGATAGGTGATATTTCAGATACTGGGGGAAAGAGTGAGCCTGTCTGCTAAGAGAAGACTAGAAGAGCTTGGCTAGATGATATTTGATATTTATCAAAAGCAGAGAAGGGAACATGGTGAAGCCACTCCAGCAAGTCCAGCGGAGGGTCATCCAGCTGGGCTGGGGCTGGTTGACGTATGAGGAGAGGCTGAGGGAACTGGGTTTGTTCAGCCTGGGAAAGACAAGGCTCATGGGAGACCTTATTTCTGCCTACAGCTACCTGATGGGAGGATACAGAGAAGATGTAGCAAGACTCTTCTCAGAGGTGCACAGCGATAGGAGAAGAGGCAACAGCCACCATAGGAACACGGAAAATTCCAATTAGACATCAGGATGATTTTTTTTATCATGAGGGTGATCAAATATTGGAACAGGTGTCCAGAGAGGTTGTGGAATCTCCATCCTTGAAGATGTTCAAGGCTCAGCTGGCCATGGCCCTAATCAACCTGACCTGATTAGACCTGCTTTGAGCAGGGGTTGGACTACATGGACTAAATGAGGGCCATTCCAACCTAAATTATTCTGTGATTCTATGAAAGTGAATTAAAAAGGAAAGAAAAAATCCTAGTTAAACTGAAAGAAAATATTGCCACAAAAAACCCTGACCACAATTGCCTTTAGGGAGCAAAACTAGCAGGAGATCTCTAATCAGAAAAGTTCTAAAACACTAGGGACAAGAAAAATCTAGCTAAATTTAAAATGAAACTAGATCGATTTATAAAATGGAGTATGATGCATTGTTGTGGAATGGCAAGGACTAGACTAGCAACCTAGAAAGTGCCACATCCCTATGATCTCTGTTGATGTTTAGTTGTGACACTTCCAAATCTGTTTTTGAAACTTAGTATTTCCAAATCCCTGATGAAATTTTTACAGAAACTCACAAAGAAATAAAGGAATATGTACCAATACATCAATTCATCGATTTTTTCCCAGCACGAAATACTCAGATACTACAGAAAGAATTTCAGTCATGCACACAGCAATGAACAGCACAGTGAGACCCACTCTCAGGCTGCCAGAACAAGGGCATTGAATATGAGCACTATTTGAGAGCAGGCTGTTGTCACCCACCACCAAAATAATTCAACCCGCAGCCTACCTCTGAGCTGCCCTCAGGAATGGGTCCACGTGTTAAATGAACTGGTCTAGGAAACCAGAGTCTGCTCCTACAGACAACAAATTGAGCTTCTGATATTGAGTTTCTGGAGATGTTTCTCTGCAGTCAATGTGTTGGTTTCACAGTAAAGCACATCACTCTATGTAACAAAATATTTCCTTAGCAAAAACTTTAATTTTGTTGTTTTATTCTTTCTAGTTCAGCAGAGAAAGCTTCACACTTGCTTCAGCTGAGTGGATAAGTTTTCAAAACTGAGCTGTTATATTCTTTATATATGACATAATGAGAAACAGATGAAAATTACCTACATCAATTTGGAGAATGGTATTCAAGTGCGTCTGCACTTTTCAAAGGGCTGCTGTTCTTAAATGACTCAGAAGCTTAAAAGATGCCCTTGTTAAAGCCTATTTCCCAGGTGAAACTGAGAGCTTTTGCTTTGGCTGTCTCTCAAACACAAGGCCACAAAATGTTTTTCAGAAAGGTTCAGATGGGGTAGATTATTCACAAATTGCTTTGTTGTTACTCACAGAAGTATTGTCTCTGGCTGGAAACATTTCAGAGATATTTATGTATTCTGAAAACTTCATTTTATTTCTAACTTATTTACAGTTAAACATTCAGAATCGTAAAATAGGAAGTATAAAATATTTAACAAAATAGTTGCAGTTCATGTTGTTCAGATGCACCATAAATATATGATGAAACAGTAAACAGCATAGGAATTTCCTGATGGTCCTCTCTCTTGTTTAACAAGGAAAGGAGTTTGTAGACCTGCCCTATACATTCTGATCTGACCTGTATGCCATCGACCTTTCATTACAGAAAGAACATTGTCACTCTGGTTTTTATGTCCTCATTCTGTCTCCCAAAGATACCATTACTGTCTGAAATGCAACATTGTAACATTCAATACATCAGATACTCTCTGAAGTTGGTATTTTCAATACTTTTTTTTTTTGGTAGAGAACTTCCTAGAAAAGAAGAATCAGGTAATTCAGGCAATATGAACAAAAGAGTAATTTATTATATATATATTCTCTAGTAAGTTATAATAGTCTCTTGGATTTTAAATGTCTTTACTATTTTCAATGCTTAAAAATTATAATTTTAAAACATTAAATATTGTGTTATATACATTATGATTTCATTTCCTATTTCTAAACATGGAGCCTTCTCCAAGTGAAAACTTGGATGAAACTGAAAACAACTCCTTTGACATAACAGGCTTTAAAAGTTCACTTCATACAACCATAAATTTGACTATATGAAAAATAGCCAAACATTAATTTGCTCCTCTATGTTTTTTTTTGTTTGTTTGTTTCTCTGGTGTTGGGGAGAGGGGTTTTTTGGCTTTTGTTTTTGTATAAACAGAAGGACAGATCTGGTTGGTACTTTTGTCAGTGTTCAGTACTATAACTTTTTTTTTAATCTCATACCTGTTTTATATAAAATAACAAAATATACAGAGAAAGCTGAGTTTGTTACATTAGTTCATACACATACAGTAAATAAAAGTTTTTATGTATGGCTTTGCAAAGGTAGATTATGAAGTGACTTTTGTATTTTATTTGTTTAAAAGCATTTTAAGAGAATGTGTTAGTGTGCTTACAATAGCGGCCACGGTAGTTGAATGTCGAGCCAAGAGTTTAATGCTAGGATCACTGGAGGTTTTGCCTGACACTGCCTCTGCAGCTTTCAGAAGACAAATGTAGTTTATTACAACCTCGTCTATCTTAGCTATAATTTCCTGCTGCTGTGTTTCAGAGTTCATAACTTTAACTAAACGCATGCAGGCTTCTGTTAAGCAACAGAGTACTTGAAAGCTGGAAGTCATAGCTAAAAGCATTTCCTCAGGGCTTTTATCAGCCATGGCCATTTTCCTGCAGGCACTTCCCAACTGTCTCGATTCCATAGATAACAGTTGTTTGTACTTAGAAAGTTTAAGGTCATATGTTTCTGGATGTAAATCTTCTCTCTTGCCCATACTTGCTCGGACCAGTGAGAGTAGCTCATTGGCATCCTTTTGTGCTGCAATAAATCCATCAGGCATTGCATATGTCTTCTCTTTCATCACATTTATTCTTGTGATTCGTGCATCAAATGCCACATCGTTGAGATTCACATCAATTTGGCCACCTTGGACGTCAGCACTGCTCTCACGTGCATCATCTTGCAGAGGCTCAGCAGCTTTAGGGGAATCAAAGACTTCCTGCTCACTTTCAGTGGAAAATGACTGCCTGACTGGTTCTGCGAGCTTACATGGGACCTGCGGTTTGAAGAGACATGAGAGCTGACTGCTGTCTCTGTCATCTTCATCATCGTTGTCATCGTTTCCTCTGCTTAGGAAACAGTAGCTGAAGGGGCCACGACACCTCCAGGTGCTAGTATCCAGCTTTCGCAATGGCAACGTCCGATACTGCTTGGAGTCCTTCTGACTGGCACCTGTGCTGGAACACCTCTTACTGTCCTTCCTATCAGTGCTGACGTACACACAACTCTGGGAATAACTTTTTGACAGCTTTTTGCCCAAGGGAAGTTCCACCCTTCTCTCTGATTTGGATTCCTCTCTTTGGGTGATGTCGAGACATTTTAAGCTGACTGCAGCTGCCTTCTTTTCAAACATCTCGATGCCTGCAGATCCTCCAATGCTGCTGCTGCTGTGCCTCAACACTTTCCTGTTGTGCGGCATCCTGAGGCTTCCTCCTATCATGTCATATGGCCGTAAACTAACTGTTGCCCCACAAGCCTGATTTACTTTGGGAATGTCACAAGAGTCTTGATTTTGACTTGGCACCTTTGATTCTGTTAGCATGGATGATAGCATGATGGAGTCAGCTAGAGGTTGTCTAGGAAAAGCTGTAGGAATGCCTCCTTGTCTTCCCTTTTCAGGTTCTGTGAAAGCTACACTAGGGGTAGTAGAAGAGCAGATAGAATAATTAAGCATTACCCTGATAATATTCAGAGACTGAACTTTTAAATATCTTTAATGGTCAGGCCAAATGGATTCATGGTATTTTCCAATGGTCTCCATTCCGCAAAATATTTCACAAAAAAATTCATTGCTACTTTCTTGTGTCTTTTGCATTTCACTAAGATGCCTTTTAAAATCAATCAACCAATTATAACTTATGAATAGTCAACTGTTCCTTCCCTTACAACACACTCATTTAAAAAGAAAGGAAGTAGAAAAACATCTACTAAACTTCCTAAATATCTCCCATTATATGGATTGGAGGTTTCCTACTATATAATTAGAGGAATATTTTCAGATTAAAAAGTCCTTACGTAACTATACCTGAGAACACATGGAAAACTGCACTCATGGTAATTTTTGTTCTGGTTATGTGTTTCTTTGGCAGAGAAAACACATTTCTCATTCTTGCTCCTACTCCATTCCACTTTTTGATTTTCATGCATTCATGCACTACTGGTACATGTGGGTTGCAACCCAGGAAAAAGGGAAATGTTTAAAACCCAACTGAAAGCATTCCCAATGCTCTCTCTGAAAAACCGTTCATTTTTTATAACATTAAGTTCATAAAATCTCTTAAAGCTGGAACTTAAAATGTGGTAATGGTTCTGGATGTAAATTATTCTTTAAGGAAACATCTACAATCAGATGCCAAAGTAAACACGTGCTTAACAAGATAGTGACATATTCTCATCTTTACAGTTAGTGATTTTTATTCACATTGGCATGTTTTTGGCAGTCTACTAAAATACCATATAATATACACAATAAATTAATCACAGGTTTTTCTCTCCCACATTGATATACCTTGTGAAGTCATCTTATAATCTGACAAGTACTCAGAAACTCAAACAAAACATACTAGATGAATTTTGGAGAAGCTTCCAAAGAATACTTTCTCCTATAGGCCTCTCCATCAATGTCCCCAAAATAGTAAATCTAAAATGTAGGGAAAATATGCTTAAAACTCATTTTTTAACAGTAATGAGAGATTTTAAAAAAATTAATCTTTGTAAGCAGCCCATCAGAACACCTCAATACCTTATAACTAAAATGAATAGATATGCTGAAAGCCTAATTTGACTGCCTGCTATAGTTTGCTGCTATATTTTTAGGTAAAGATAATGCAAATGTGATACTTAGTTCTCAATCTTAACACACAGCTTTAAAAGCAAACAAAACAAATCCTTTATTACTGCTGTACCTGTAGTTTCTTTTATCTTGGGGATCCGATGACATCCTTCTCTCAAAGTGCCAAAAAGTGGTTCAGCATTAATTGCTGAATGCACGACAGGCACTGTCATTCTGTGACACACAGCTTCAGGCTGCTGATGCAGGTCCTTGTATGTTGTTCCATGGTTTGGAAGAATGGCAGCTCTTTCATCTGCTGGAATATAGGCAATGCCCTTCACTAATGGGTCAGAGATAATGTGCTTAACATCAGAGGTACAAAGAGGAGATTCAACTGGGGTAGCGCACGTGCTACTGCCTGTGCTGCATCCTGCATCCACTGAAGAGCACTGAGAGCTTTGCAGTGAGAAATGGCCTTCACTTTGCAAAGACGACATGCGCTTAGCCAAATGGTATTCACAGAGTCTAGCTACACTCTGCTCAGCTTCTGGAAGCTTTGAAGGATGGTCATCTGCAGATAAATCAGTATCTTCCATGTCATTTAGGTCTTTGGCTGAAGAGACAGGAGTCATATCTGACATAAAGGTTTCACCTTGGCTAAGCCCTGAGGTATCATCCTGATCAACCTCAGGATCCACCACATCCTTACAGTCAGTTTCTGTTTTACCAAGGACAGGAACTCTTGGAAAAGTCTTCCCGTTCACTGTTTCTGGACTTGGCTTCTCTGCTGCCCCATCATCAGTAGCAGTGTACCATCTTTGGCGAAAGGCAGTTCTCTCCACATTAAAAGTGCTTATGCGCTGAGTGTCTCTTGCTGAAAGAGTTCCGAACTTAACTTTTAGGTCTTCATCAGTCTCTGCTTTTTTAGTTCCCTGTTGCTTTTTCATAGTAGCATTGCCGTCAGAGGGTGCTTTTACTTCACTGTCAGTCATCTTGTTTTTCCTTTTACTAGTGCAAGAATATACCAAGGATCCCATATGCAATTTGCTAAAATAATCAGTGACGGATTTTGTTTCCATGGTCTCTGGCTCCATTTCCATGTTATCTGAATGAAGAATCTGCTTTGAAGGCACAACTTTTGATTGTAGTTCTGCAGCCTGACGACCAGCCAAAGGCTGTGAGGACTTCATGCCTGGGCCTCCAGCCTGACTCTTAGCAATGGGAAATTCAGTCTGCTCTTCCACAAGGGGTTGGTAGCCTTCACTTGTGGTCAAAAACATACGTGCAGTGTTTTCTGATTGTTTCTGTGCCGTGGCTAGTTCAGAACTTTCAGTCATTTCAGAGGAATTTGTTTCATTGCCAGAATCTGAAGATGACTCAGGGCTATATGCTCGCAAGATAGCTACACCTGCAAGCCACAAAAAATAAGAGTCAATTAATGACAGCAGCTGAAGCACCTAGATAAGTGACAAGCAAATGGGGTGTGTTAGATACAAAAATACGCTCTGTAAGAATACTCTGACTTTATTGCACAGTTCCCGGGACAGGTAACTTAATAACATAATGGTAGTTCCACTACATAATATGGAATATGATGTATGCAAAATGATGGCAAAAAAAAGGGAAACCAAAAAAACCACCTCAGGAAATGGACTATTTCCAAAGCTAAATGGATGAAATGGAATGATTTTCAATGAATAAATGTAACTATGGTGAAAGAACCTGAATTGTCATTCGTCTGCTGTTCCTCTGAAGCAGCCAAAGCTTCTAGTGCTTGAAGTGTAGAGACTACAGCATCATCTAGCCCCTTTTCACACTTCCCCTCCGTATTAGTAGGGACAGCATCGATAAGCGACACTGGAATGTCATCATTGCCTAGATTACTAGATTGCTCCTTGTCTTCTCTAGGCTGAGTTGCTTGATTCTGAGAGTCTTCCTCATCTGAACTGTCCCTGAAGCCAGGTGGAGGAGCAGCAATGGCCATATTTAAGGTATGCAATAAGAAATCATCTTCATTATCATCACCTTCTGGAGGTGGAAGTGAAGTCAAATCAATAATGTCATCACTAGACCCAGAAAGGCTGAGAAGATCTGGCCTATTGATTTCTCCTACCATAATGTCTTCTTCACAGCTTACTTCATCTTCGTCTTCGGCATCATCTGTGTTTTCTGCATAACAAATATCATGTAACAAAGGCTCTTCTATCCCTTCTGCAGCTCCAAATATTTTACTTTCATTTATAGTTGCGTAAACAGAATTTGCAGCAAACTGAATGCTTTCAGCATCTGGTGACAATTCCAGGCCTTTAATGTCATTGGCATTACTAATATAAATGGCTCTTTGTTTTTCTAGTACTTCTGGACTTTCATCCAAAAGCCTTTCATAGCCAAGAGTTTGGGGATTGATACCATCCAAGTTGTGATCTCCAAATATAAAGGAAACTTTTGCTCCCCTGGGGGAATCCTGTGCTTTCTTGCTAGATTCCAATCCTGAGAGTGACAGCAGTGAAGGCTGATTAAAATTTCTATTTTCTTCTGCTTCAGTGGAGTCACTTTGCTTGGCCAAATGCTGATCAAATCCACCTGAATTATAGGTGTTTTCTATGTATAGATGTCTATGTTCTTTTTGACATAACAGACTTTCAGAAACATCTATAGTCTTCTGTTTCGGATCACCAAAGGATATTTGAGTCTCTTGATCTCCTTCAGCCAGAAATGTGGTAGTTTTTGGTACACAGTTCCACTCAGAAGCAAGGAGATTATGCTTCCCTCTATTTTCAGTTCCTATAATGTGGTGAAATAAAAGCAACATTGTGAAATCACAGAGCAAATGCATGCAATTTTTTAAAACAACAACTTGTTAACAGTGAGCAGTAAGCATTTTAAATAAAACAGCTAGGCCATCAAACACTTCAAAAACACTTTCAAAATCACCTCTACTCTAAGTTAAATAGCTGTTGGTTTAATGACCTCAAGTTTAACTGGTACTTTTATAGTGCAGCACAAAACTAAACTACAGCTAGGTACAAATGATATTCCAGAAAGAGTAACACAAAACCAAATCTCCAACCAGTGCCCCCAACACGATATGTATTCTTACAAAAGATATATGCATATAAGTAATAACACTCATAGATAAATAAATTAGCATGCATTTGTTGCACTATGTTATGAAAAAAATTCATGACCTGTTTTACTTGACAATTAAGATGCTATCTAAACCTGAATACTAGAACATCACAAAGCTGAAATGGTATACTGTAGTGTTGGGTCTGAGCCAGCAATCAAATCTCATTTGGCATAGTCTTGTATTTATGTGCAGTTCCACCGGTTTCAGCTGGATACTCTCTGTGGCAGAAGCAGACTTCTGCTTTATACATGTGACCATCATTAACATACTGTCCAATGAATACCTGTTTCTCGGCTCCCTGTATTTTTCTTGTTGGCCATGTTAAATATTGAGCGCCTTGAGTCAACTAGCAGTCTATAGTATCCAGCTGCTAGGCAAGCAAGGTTCATTGCGTCTGATGACTCCATCAGTAGAATAATAGGCTAAGAAGAACAAAATTGAGTCTTGGTTAAGGCTGTTCTTTCTCAATAAGTTTACCTGCTGAAAATACTACTACATGGAAGCAAAAGGAATTACATCACAAATGCCACACTGAAAAATATACAAGTGAACTTATTTTCCTCACTTCCAATATGAAACAATATCAAACATTTAGAAAAGACTGGAGCTGTAGTAAGGTAGACGCCCAGCCAGACATTTTAACAGCTGATCTTGCTCCGTTTCTGAATGAAGCTAACCATTTTAAGACTCTTGCTCCATCTTTTTCTTGCACCGACACATTTCTCTCACCAAAGCACGGTTTGTTGCTATTCTCAAACTGCCAGACCTAAGAACCTGGTACATCAGGAGTTGGAATATTGCAGTAGTATGGGAATCACTGCAGCTTGCCAGAAAATCAGGTGCCATAAGCACCTTTAAAGAAACAAAACAGGCAAAGCAGTCAGAGAGATGGGGAAAGTGAAGGTTGAAAAGATATGGCAGTGAGGTTAAAGCTATCATTACAAGACAGGAGCAGTGAATATTCAAAATGAGAATTTAAGAGTGTTTGTGGCCTGTCATTATTAAAAAGACAAGTGATGAAAAAATAAGCAGACAAACAAACAAAGACAAAGAGAACACAGACAAAAAGAGCTTCAGAAGGGAGATCAGCAAACTCACAGCATCAACAGGGAAGGATCCATAAAAGATAGACACTGGCCTGGGTTAAAAAAAAAAATAGTCGAACCTACGCGGAAAAGTGAGAGACCATAGAGCTTTGAAAGATTATAGCTGCCAGACTAGACAACATCGACCGTGAGGATCCATGTGAGACGTACTTTCTTTAATCTCCTTTTCTTTTGCCACAATATATAAATTTCTTTGCCTAAACCTTTTTTCATGTCTCTGTAGCTTTAAATACCAAAAGCTGCTATTCTCAAACACATCTTAAGATGACTAGCCTCTAGAATTCCTTAATAAGTAATAAAAATTGCAAATTCCTTACCATGATACATAGATAGACACCACAGACAACCTATTTTATTGCTCACACAAGTTATGGTGACTCATGGCCATGTGGACATCAGCTACAAGTTATCCTAGTTTAACATAAAGACCACTCTCATAAGCCAGATGCAGGGTACCTGCATAATTTCTTCCAGAGGGAGTATAACATGGAACAGGGATGGCTCTCCATCTTATTCAGCTTCTTACTAGTGAAAAGGCAACTGATGCCGATGGTGGTTGTGGTCAAAGAATAATTTAAGATCGCAGTTTACTACCAAACCCACAACAGGTCTGGTCATGTTTCAATTGCCTGTGCTACAGGATCTTAGGCAAAATACCCTGAATGTTTTAAGAGCAGTTTTCAACAACATGGGAAAATTCTATGCATTATTCTTTCTTTAAAGTACTTTGTGCCAGCACAATTTGATGTTCTATTTAATACATGCTTCTTTCAAACCATTCAACTATAGATATAAAAATTAACATAAATTATTAAAACTATAATGGGCTAATTGATCTTTGTTCTTTCAAGTAACTACTATGAACTAACATTTGAAATGTTATGTTGATCTCAAATTTTATGCAAAGATTAATAGAAATGGATGATCTCCACAGAAATCTTAGATTGCTCAAAACAGTGCTGTGAAGTACTGCTCATCTGCTGAACAGTCCTGTGACAGATAAACCTTTATTGTCTGCTTCTCCAAAGTGACGTATGCTTGAGAAGGCATTGAAAAGAATAAAAAATAAAAGAGAAAAACAGTTTACGTTTCTGAAGACCTTCAATTTCAAGGATTTTAAAATGCTTCAAAGTTGACTAAACGTACCTCACAGTACTTAGTGACTTCTTATTCCCATTTATTCATTAAGAAACAGACATGTATTGACATATTCAGAATCTGGATATGTAAACCTGGTACCTTACAGTAATCCAAGATGTAAAAGTATCATCTCTTTGAGAATAACTACCTGTGTGTGCCCACATTTTCTCCACAGAAAACAGTGACATTCCCTACTTGTTCCCCCCATAGATAGAATTTTTTATCGAATTCCATCCACATCCTCCTATCCCTGCAATTTTAACATTAGGCCAGTTTCTCTGGGTTTAAGATTGTATGTGTTGAAAGGTAAGGAGACAGGAATATATGTGGTCTGCAATAAGATAGTAATAATGTTATAAAATAAGATAATATCATGGTAATATAAAATAGAGTGGCACACAATATTGCCTTCAACACACAAGCAGATGGAAAGTATTTAATTTCTATATTACTTTCTCCATCAGAAAAAAGGGGATAAAATTCAGTTTTCTCTCAAGAGGGCTATGAGCTTAGCACCGTAATAGGTCTACGGTTGCTTGAGATCCTCAGATGTTGTTGTTGTTAAGGAAGGTGACAGAGATGCAGTATTCACCAGCTTGTAAATTTTTCTTAAATTGCTGTCAAAGAGCATCTAGGTTAATTTACAGAGATGTTTTTCATTAACTTAAACACAGGCAAACAGTTCTAGGTCAATAAAGCTAAAGCAATGAAAGCAAAAGCTTAGTAAATATTCCTTGTGTATGTTTTATATGTATTTGGGTAAGCAAATAGAACAGTTAGGCTGTATTTATTTTAGCAGTTTCAAGTATAATGAGACATCTTCCTTCAATCTCTAATTATCAGGATTAATTCTCTAGATAGTCTATGAGACCTTTCACTTTAGGCTACAGGACCTAACAGGAAGTACACCAAGAAGAACCAGGGCAATGTAATAAACAAAATTTCACTCACTGCCACAAGATACCACAGAGGCAAAGAGGTAGGATTCAAGAGAAATTAAATGCTTATAGGCAGAAGGAGAACATCCATGAATACATTATGTAGGGTAGAGAACTTAATTGGAATTACAGGGACTAAGAAAAAAATTTGCCTCCTTACAGGTTATTTCTTTGGTAACCACTATGTGGTTGCTTGCAGTGTTACCGGTCTGATGTAGCTGGCATTCTCTAACAGCAATAATATAGTCTATTATACAGCTCAAAGAGCTTCAAAAGGAGGTCAGTCTCATCATCACCTCTTACCACCATGGACATCAAGGAACACAACAGCAAAGCTAGTTGCCCTAGATCAGCCAACAGAAAAACCAGAAACAGAATACAAGTCCTGTACAGCACCAGTCTTTTACACCATAGGCCTCACAAATGCCTAAGGAATACTCTGTATGCACTCTGACCAAAAAAGGGCTAAAAATGCACCTCTAGAATATCACTGGCATGAAAATCTTCAGAACAGTTAGTATAGCTTGATCAAATACTTAAATAAAAATGACAAAAATGTTACTTTGTCTTTGACATTACATAAGTATAAATCAACACCAAACTTACTTTTACATCTAAGACATGCAGCTCAACTCTAACACTGCTTTCATCTTCTGTAAACATCTCAATCCTGTTCACGTGACTGAAGTCTGCTAAGAGAGCCACCAGGTTTGTTTTGGTGTTTATCACATGGCTGATTCCGTATCGTGGCCCTACTAACAAAGTCACTTCTGAACGCTTTTCTCCCTGCTTTAGCATAAAAAGAAAAAACAAAAGTAAAAACATGCTAGGCACTGCGTAGGAACAACAATTACCACTGCCTTCCTTCATTTTCATGAGGCTTCATTTGCATGGTATTTCTACACTAAAGATTATTACATGTTTTCTAAGAAGATCAAATATACAAGAGTGTACATAATTAAATTCAGAAAATAAAGGAATCTGCTCTTGGATATTGGCAGTACTGTAGTTTTTAGATGGATGAATGGACGGACGCATAAAGGCTGCTTCTGTTAAAAGAAAATCTTTGTCTTCAGGAGTTTCCCAGATTAATAATTTTAGTATTTTATAGTTAATTGGAGGGCAGTATTTGCTGAATAGATGCTACTTATCTCCACATCCCCAGTCAAAATACAAATCGTACCAGGAGTCTTATTTTCAAGATGAAAAGAAAAAGGAAGTGATTTAGTTCAGTTTAGCAACTATTTTTTCAGTGTATGAATAGAACTTAAGCTTCTAAAGAAAATGTCATGGTCCAGCTTTTGCAGAAAGGCATTTAGAGAAAATAATCAAGAGAACAGAGAAAATATTTCAAGAGAAATATTACCACTAATGTTGCCTTGAAAACACGTCCTCCATATAATCGTAGATCACTGAGGAACTTGAGATAATGCACCTTGGCTTGCAGAGCGGAGAGCTGAGGAAAGAGAACCAGGGGTAAGATGTAGTGGGGGAAACCAACACATTACCGAATTCATAAGGAAAACATATTTATGTAGTGTAAGGTGAATGGACTGCAATAAGAGCTCTTCAGAGTCTGAAACTAAATCATTAGAAGCTTGAGTTCCAGATAGGAGAGACAGTTTCATCCTTAAAACTAAGATCTTATTTGTTTAGTTAAAACACACTCAGGACTTCAGTATGGGCTGAGACAAGGCCTGCAAGAACATCATAACTGCTCCAATGAATGGAAAATGTTAAACTACTCAGATTAAACATCTGTTCATTGAGGGATTTAAAGAGTAGACAGCAGCTTTCCATTCATAATTACTACCATTTCTTTAACATTTTATGTACCAATACAGAAAAAGAGAACAAAGAATTTGCATTTGCCAGCAGTGTGTATTTCATCTTGCTAGGTACTTGTGGCATATGGTGTATTATTCCACCTCATTACTGCATTTTTCATTTCTCAAAATAAAGCTCTTCCACTATACTTAAGAGGGAATAAATCTGAAAGCCAAATACAGTATACGAATACAGATAATCATATCATGCAATACATGCCATAACTTATTTCCTTTTTCTCCTCCTAGTTTAAATCACCTACTTAAAAAGCAAGAACTGCAAAATATTTTATCAGACTGAATGGAAACAAACAAACAGTTCATTTCAGCCAAACAATTTGGATGCAAAACTTTTATGTTGCTGGGCTAAACCTTTAAATGTTGATTTCTAAATGATTTGATAAATCAAGCTCATCTCATCTGCTATTCTCTCTTCAGCCACTAGACTTCCAATCCAAGAATGTATTTGGCCTTGAACAGCATTTTAATAGCCCCTAAATTTAGGTTCTTCTAGACTCCAAGGAAGAAATGAATCCAAAGGAGAGAGCCTACGGAGAATGCCTTGCCTAGACCTTCGATAGGTGTTCAGCTGGTGCAGAAATACATAGAGGTTGTAAAAAAGGGAGAATCCTAAGAATGACAGGTTTCTCCTTCTTGTGGAGGAAAACAAGACTCTAGAAGGAAACTGGTTCCCAGATTAATACCTACAGGTGAACTAAAAGGTAACGATGAGACCAGATGCTTTGTTTCTGAGGCCTACCTGCTAACAAGGCAGGAAAGCACACGATGTATTTCAAAAGCTCAAATCAAAAAGAAGAAAACAAAAATAACAAAGTGTGCTGCAGGAAGGGACTGTTGCAATGTCTGTTCTAACCAAGAATCAATATTGTAGGCCACTGGCATCCGTTGAGAATTCTGCAGCAGTGATGGTTTCCAAAGTAAAACCAAACTTACAGTGCCAGGATAAACAATAAGTAATTGACATTACTTAGCTTTAGCTTCAGCAGTACAAGAGACAAGTGTCGTTTGGGTCAAAAAGGTGGCATTCCTTCCCTAAACACACAGATCTATGCTCCCAGGTGGAGGCAACTGGAAACTCACCAACTCCAAGCAGGTTTTCTGCTGATCACAGTGAACCTTAGATCGGGCACTACGTATTTTGGGTGTTTGCCATTCAGAAAGAAAGTGGCATGGAGCAGGATTCAGCTCATTTTATGTCTCAACTAGTCACTCTAGATTCTTTTTATAGCCAAAGGAGAGAAATAGGCATTTCTAGGACACAAGTCATCTGACCTATTTTTGGTGACTAATGTGGGATGGGATGAATTGCTCCCTCGAAGTGCCTGTTTCTCTCCACGGACTGCAAAGAGAGTCTCGGTGGTTTGCATAAAGGAATTTCAATATGGTGTCTAAAACAAGCCTCAGCTGTACGCATGTAACCAAGGCATTTCTCAGAGATGCTGTCTTCTACATTTTCTTCCATCTGTGAAAGCTCAGTGCTAAGAAAAGCATTTTACAACAACAAGGAAGGTCAATTACTGTAATGAACATCATCTATCCAGTTAGATCTGGGCCAGCACAAGGTGTCTATCTACAACATAACTGAAAACAATCCTGAAAAACAGCATTCATGTTAGGCTCATAAGTCAGTGTGGCTCAGATCAGAGCATCAGAGAGAGAACGATAACTTTCCTAACAAGTCTCCCATTAATAGGAAGCATGAAATGAATTTAAAAAATATAATCTTTATCATACGTGGAGTGCTAATAACCAGTTTTCTGTCATTCTCTAGATAAGATGGTTTAGCTGGGGTATAATTAATTATTTTAATTGTTCTTGGCTACGTCGTAATGAGCACCAAAAGTTAAGTTGTCTACATTCTCCAAAAACATAATGGCTAGGTGTTTTTCCAAAGGACTAATTTTAAATGTTTCCCATGCATACCACCCTCTCTGGTCTTTAAAACATATTTTCCATTAAGATGTAAATGTAATACCTTTTTACCCGGAGGAACTAGGTTTTGATTTGCTTTGACAAGGTGTGAAAGTGCTTTCTTTATGTTCTTTTCTTTCATGCTTTGCAGCACAGCAGATGGAAGAAAAGTCTCTAATCCCCATTCTTTTCTGCAATAAAAGGCATATATTTAATTTCACATTCCTGTGATGATTATTTATCTAAAGATTATGGTGGCCGTGATGCCAAGTGAATGAACTTCTGAAAGCACAGGGAGAGTTGAAGAAGTCCAGGGTGTTGCAATAATGCAATATTTTCCATATTCAAACTATACATTAGTTATGAAGAAGATGCTTTAAAATGTGTATATATTATCTCTCTTCTCTCCCAATCCTATCACTCGGAAAAGAAGCTTAAAGTTTGCCTGTTTAAAATCTAGGCTTTATTGTTAAGCACCACTTAATCATTACATACGCAAGTACCATTATAAAATTAAAATTGCAGAAGATCTAACAACATAATGCCAGACTTCATTTAATTTTCTAGTTTCTTAGAGCAAGCCAAACATGGTCTTTGTCACTTGCATTTCTTTTTGCTCCTCAAAAAAACACCAGTCCCCACCTTTTAATCCAAATTGGTTCTGCTTTAAGAACCCCTTTTGACAGAAGAATGACTCTTCACTAATAAGTAATTATTTCTGCTGATTCATTAGTAGGAAACAATATAACATGATACTCAGTAAGGTAGATGAACTACAAGGCTGAGTGTTTAAAGTTATTATTTCCATTCTGCAATTGAATTAAGCACTAAGTAACAATGAAAAGGTATTTTTTTTAATCCAAGCAGATATACACATATGTTTGCCCTTTAGGATCTTCTAGCAAATTATAAGGAAAACATAAAACAGTTGATTACTGGATATTTCTGTATCTAAGAAATCCTCTTTGATAAAGACGGAATCTAAGAATCTGAGGTCTTCTAAACCAAGAAATCATCTGAATCATACTATAACCATCTCTGTACTAAAACCTTACAATTCAGACCATTTAAACTTAGATATGACTATTAAATTCTTGACAGCAAGTGGGTTAAACTTATTTACACTTACAGGCTATTTCACATGCCTAAACAGATGGCCAAAGGTAGACATATAGTACATACTTACAGCTCTTAACACACCTGAATCACTTCCAGTGACAAAGAAGGAACCTAAAGCTGGTGCATACATGTAGATATATTAAGGAACCAACCTTAGAGAATCTATAAGTTACTCCTAATGCTTCACTTCTAAAGAACATACTTTATTCTCAACTTACTCTATATATTTGAGGGAGATTTTCTGAGTTTGCTTGGTGGTCACAGTTGCAATATACATTTGTAATGCAGCCAGCCTCAGGGCAATGTCGTATTTCAGTTCTGGTCCAAATCTTTCCTGAACCACATCGTTACAGCTCTGCCAAAGAACCAGTAGAGGGAGCATCAAGTTCAAAAATCTTGCACTAAAAGTATATTATAATCCATTTTTTAAAGGAACATGAAGAGTAAACCCAAACCCTAAATAGCAGGACCATGCTGAAGTTAAGACTGCAGCTCTTAGAGATGTCAGATGCTCACAGGAGATGGATATGTCTAAGGAACACAAGAACTTCTGCTAAAGGGCAGAAGGCACGAACATTTTGATCTAAGTTCTCTCTCTCTTCATCCTTCCTGAGGAGAACAGTAATCCTCTTTCACAGTGACTGTTGGGAGGGTGTTAGGGTATCTGGATTCAGGATAGCAGGATTCTGCCTGCTCAAACACCCAAGAAAAGGAGAATTACATTGCTCGTACACCAGCTTTCTCATCCATTTTACTGGAAGTTACTTCTCAGACATCATTTCTGCCTGATATTATAGTAGCAGAAATAAGTATTAGTAATTATTTTGGCTTTACTATCTTTGAAAGCCAAATATATTTTGGAGGGATATCAAAGCATTGCTATGGAAGGAAGGGGACTTTCCTGATAATAAAGATCTGCACATTCCCCAAGTTTTATACAGCAGAAACAAAAACGAGGACTTACTACAGCCACATTTTTCTACGTGAAGATATAAATCTATATATACACTCAGTTACAACCATCTTTTTATTAGCCTTTACGTTACCAATGGCTGCACTTTCACTCACCTGTACATAGAGATATTCAAAAGCGACTGGATCTCTTCTTAAAAGATCAATGGGATCCTTTGGGACAAAGCTAATCCTGAAAAGACATCTCATCTTATGGGAGCTTGGCCTCTGAGTCACCTAGGATTGTACAGTAATCACATCAGAGCTTGGTCATACTGCAATGCAATCTGTACTTCTAAACTTTCTGACCCTGCTCCAGAGGCACTGATAGCAAGGAAAACAATTTTGTCCAACAGACCTTTGCAATGGGCGCTTTATTAAGTATTACACATAAAAACATCATATATATATAATCTTGTGGAAAGAATTTAAGACTTATATAGTCATAACTGCCCAACACAACTCATTCTCCAAGCAATGGAATTCACTTACTCAAAACCAGAACAAAAGGACAGATGACACAGACCTTAATGAAAGTTATCCAACAAATGAGGTGTACTTCAGCAGGATCAAGATTCTCATGAGCTAGAAGGGTGACAAAGTTTTTGGGGAGAGGTCACATTTTATTTCTCAAACTAACTGATAATGGAGGTGAAGGACAGGTTGGCAGCTATTATTCTCACTTTCTCTTGATTGTATTAATCCATTATGCAATTTGTGAGAAATTTTGTCTTTTCAGTTTTCCTGGGTTGTTCTGGATTAAGATATTTGCCCCTAGCCTTCTGACCGATACAAACCTCTCCCAGTGCTTTAAGGAATGAAAAAGACTTCTTTGCTTGTTGGTCAGCAAAAATCTTTGTTAAAAATGTAATACAATAATCTGGGTATATTCACAGGGGACCACCACATAGCTAATGAATAATTGGATGAAAGGGCGGCAATCCAATAACACTAACGTAAGTCATGGTCAGCAGCAACATTATAATAGCAAATTAAAGTATTGCTGATTGTACAGGAACTTCAAGGAAGAAACCCTCAGAATTAATATAGTTTATGCAGTTTATTTAATTAGACTAATGTAGTTAGAGAGTTAGTATACTTTATAATCAATGTCTTTAACTTATAAAACTATACGTTTTAAAATCTTCAATGAAGTGACTGTCTTGTACCCACAGTTTTCAGAATGTATGCTTATCCCACATCGTCTTTATCTTCCTTCCTAAGTATCTAGGCATACTCTGTATGCATAAATAACAGCTCAGGATGGGATTTTCAAAAGCTCTCTGTGTTGGCTTATTCTGATCCTTTTGATTTCAATGGGAATTTTACCAATTACTTCAAAGAGAGAGAGCTAGGCCAGGGGAGCCAGTATTGAGTACTTCTCAATATTGTACATTCAATACATAGCTTATAACCACAAGAAAAGAATGTTATGATGGCAAAGTCAAATGTTCAAAAGTTGGAAAATGCTCGAAAGACTGCTAGTTGATAAACTAAGTTCTTTCATACTGTTACACAGACTCTAGTTACACGATCAAAGGAATTCTGACATTTAAATTTAATTATTGTTCTCCATCTCATCTAAGAATTCATTTCTCTTCTTTGGAAAATTTAGGTGAAATGTAAAAAATACTAACATTCTCCTGTAATACAGAAACATCATGGAAAATTACAGGCTAAACAGTTTGGCATAATGATAAGCAGCTAAAATCAGGGTCCTCTGTTGGGAAGAGTGAAGTGACTTAACTCTAGTCAGAGCTGGGCTGTCAGCAGCCTAATTCTCCTCCCTGATCTGAGGAGGAAAGTCACAACAAACGTTTTGTGTATCACAACTCATCATCACAGAACTGACATAATGTCTCACTGCGTAAACACGCCAAACTTGGCTTCATCAGAAAGAGTATTATTTCCTGTTATCCAGATACACATTTGTATAATCAGATAGGAATCAAAGATCAAAATACATTTTTTAAGGAATTTTGATAGACTATGGTTTAAGAATTGTTATAATGGATTTTTGAGCTGTTCAGAACGTTTATTAGGTGTACCACATAAGATATGAAAAAGGCATTAATAAATATTTCCTAGCTTTAAGTATGATCTTTAATGAACTTTTAAACACTTTTTAATGGCTCAATGAAGCCATGAAATATGATACTTATGTAACAGGAAAATGATCATTCTGTGAGGACCTGATTCTTACAACCACATCTATGTATTGGTACTAAGTCTTTCATTCACCGTATTGAATGATAAATCTTGCAATTAACTCACTTAAGTAATTAAAAGGTTGCATAATTTACTGATTAACCAGTCTCATTAATATCTGTTTTCACATATCATTACACAAACCTGAGTTAGAGTCTCCTGTTCATGCAGCAAAAGGAGTTTCGTTCCAGATCCTTCAACCCTCTGCTCCAGCATCAGTGAAAAGTGTTCGATACACTTGATGGAAAGCTTTTCTTGGAGTGTTAAGATGACATCCTAATTAACAAAGGATTTATAAAATGTGATTAAACCCAGTTTCTTCATTGCCACACACCCTGCACATACACAGCACATGGTGAAAGCCCAGTGGTTAAAGGTCAGGATGGTACTGTTTCGCACTTGTTCTGCACAAGCGTAAAGGACATCACACACATTCACCCAGGGGAGAATCAGCACCTTTATATTCAAACATCTCGGAGTTGGTATCAAACGTGCATGTGAAAAATACATACATGGAATTACTGTGAACGGACAGTTCTCAGTGCAATTTAACATGCAAATTATACTATGTGAGCTGTAAATGATACCCCTCAGTCCGCCTGGAAATGAAACCTATCCATCAGCAAGGGAGAGAGGGTCTTGCCTTTCCTCTATCCACTTATTTCTGAGGGAGGGCCACCAAGCAATAAGGACAAAGCCATCCCCAGATTAAGATGGGCCAAAAAAATATTAAACGGATGGCCTTTATTCATTCTTACAGCAAGGTTTTTTTAAAAACACACTTTGATCTTTTATTTATTAACACACTTGCATTTAAAATGCTGATAAAAAGTCAACAATTATGATACCTATGCCACACAGCAGCTTTAAATTCAGGAACCATTTTAATTTACACTATAAAGCCTATTTTTAGAGAATTTTAATTAGGCTTTTTCCCATTGGCTTACGTCTAAGAGTAATCAATTCAGGAACAATTGTTTCTAAAATAACAGCTGAACAAATCTTCTCACAAAAACATTCAACCAATCCATACTTTACTTTCATATACTGCTCTGTAAATATATATGTAGAGTATTAATATCATCTGGCCATTATCTTTTGTTTTGCTGAATGCTGTAGCAGATAGAAATGTATAATAACCCATCATTTAAAAATAGTATCACACTATGGTGAAAGATTAAAGCATTTCTATCCATCCAAGAGAATGTTAGATATACATAAGGATCCAGATGGATAAGATTTACTAAGGAGATCATGATGAATAGTAATCTAAGTGTTTTAACATAAGTTAGGAAGATTAATTGAACAATTACAGTGTGTTTATGGAAAATCAACATCAAATTGGTGGAAGGATGAAAGACGTGTAGGGGGATGGGGATAAGTCTGTATGCTGTAAAAAATAAAAGCATTAATGGATTGCAAGCAACCACTCTAAATAATGGAGGTTAATATTACACTGTTCTGACTAATGGTGAATTTATTGCTTATGCATTAAATCTACTTTTATTTATACTCCTAAACTATTGTTCAAAGACAAGGGGTATAACAGTAACATGAAGAAATATGGTATTAAAAGGAATTTTTGAAGAGAAAGTAATAAGGCACTATAAAAGGCACTATTTGTTGCTAGCTATCTTGGACCTTTTAAATATGTTGCTAAAATACATAGGCACTGAATTACCCAAACAGATTAATTTTTTGCTAACACAGAATCACAAAATGACAGAATAGTTGGGGTTGGAGGGCACCTCTGGAGATCATCCGGTCCAGCCCTCTGCTCAAGCAGGGTCTGTTAGAGCAGGTTGCCCAGGGCTGTGTCCAGTTGGGTTTTGAGTATCTCCAAGGATGGAGACTCCACAAACTCTCTGAGAAACCTGTGCCAGTGATGAGCCCCCTCACAGTGAAGACATGATTTCTTATGTTCAAGTGGAATTCCTGTGTTTCAGTATGTGCCTATTGCCTCTTGTTCTATCACTGGGCACCACTGAGAACAGTCTGGCCCCATCCTCTTTACACCCTCCTGTCAGATATTTATACACATTGAGCCCTGAGCCTTCTCTTCTCCAGGCTGAACAGACCCAGCTCTCTCAGCCTTTCCTCATACGAGAGATGCTCCAGGCCCTTCATCATCTTTGTGGTCCTTTGCTAGACTTGCTCCAGTAGGCCCATATCTCTCCTGTACTGGAGAATCCAGACCTGGATGCAGCACTCCAGATGCGGCCTCACCAGGGCTGAGAAGAAGGGAAGGATCCCCTCCCTTGACCTGCTGGTAACGCTCTGTCTAATGCAGCCCCGGATACTATTGGCAGTCTTTGGCATGAGGGCACATTGCCTGCCTGCGTTCAACTTGTTGTCCACTGGGACCCCCAGGGCCTCCTCTGCAAAACTATTCTCCAGCAGGCCAGCCCCCAGCCTGTCCTGGTGCATGGGGGACTGACCCCCTGGGGCTGCATACAGCCCCAACCTATCTTCTCATCCAATAACTTATAATCAACCAGTTCAGGTGTTGCTTCTCATGTGGACTGCAGGTAAGCCACTGGTTGCACCCTTGTTTTTAAGTGGTGAATGACCGGACAGTTAGGGGCAGGGAAAAACTATTTGCCTTTACTCAATTGGGGCATGCCTAGTTTGCTCAGGTTTAGAAGAAAAAGCAAAAATGCGCACCCACCCATCCATGATTGGGGATATACAGACACACATACACACATATATGTGATATAGAGCTGTGCAAGCTATGGAATATGTAATAGTTTGAATTAGATGAACAGAAAATTGTTTCTGAAAAAAGTGAGAATGATTAAGGCCAAAGGAGGCTTACAACATTAGTAAAACTGAGTTGGTGAGCTGCATGGGTTTCTTTGCAAATGACTATAGGTTAGATATGTGGCTATACAGCACACGACACACCCATGACAGAACTACTGACAACTAGTACAATGTGATGGCCACAGAATAGCCCCCCAAGGAAAAATATCCTGGAACAGATTGGTTGGTTATACACTCATAAAATAAAATACTGGGAAGTGCACTCAGGGGCCTTAGAAGGGGATGGAGACCTCAACCTCTGTGTGAAGCATGTCTCCTAATTCTTCACCCAACCAAATTCCCAAATGGACTGAAGGACTTCGGTATCCCATGGCTCTAGTGTGGAGGCTTGTATCCATTCCTTGGGCTCAATTTATGCCTAAGGTGTATGTATGAATTACAAACCAAATTTGCAGCCTCTTTTTCAGTCTAACTTTAGTATCTGTTTTGTTCCTTCACCTACAGACAGGAGTAAATTTCCCCATTTCTACTTTAGTGAATTGCTCTCCTTGCTGTTCCAACTGGTTGAGCATATGACATAATCACAGTGAGCAGAAAAGCAAGATTTCTTGAAATATGCATAGTTTTACAATCCCTTAAAGCCAGCAAAAGTTGGCACTGCAGCTGAAAATTGCATCCCCCAGCCTTTGCTGCTCATTCCCACCCATGTATCTCTCTTCTCTCATAGTCACAAGCGTGCACACTGCCATGTGGTGAACTAGATTTGGTAACTGATCTGGGTTAAAACTAACTCACTCAAACAAAAATGCTTGAGAGAATAAAAACATGCCCAACAGTGCTAGTCGTATGCTTACTGTACTACTCCAAGGCACTCACACACGTCAACGACGACTTTGATTTAGGAACCTAAATGGAACAGAATATCACAGATACCACCCTAGTAGCCTTAGCAGTGGATCAGAGCTTCACCGCTTTGTTTAATCGCTACGTGAAATGTGTTAGGGAAAGTATAGAGGACAATACACTGAGATGAGCAATTTATCACCAGCATCACCCTACAATATCCCATCCCAAGTTCACTGGATGACAAGTTAGATGACAGTCAATTAGCAACCAACATCTTAATCTTCTTAGCTTCTCACTTTTGCTGACAAATCATGCTATCATTTGGCAGCATATCAAAATGATAGGTCCATGCAATTTTAATTGTGTTCCAGGCACATTAAAATGATCACTCCTACTTTTTCTTCATTCACAATACAATGCATGCTACCATCAGAGAAATAGAATGAAACATTATTTCTTAACTATGAATCCAGCCATAATTGAACACACTAGTCATTCTGATCTTAAAGGGTTCAAAATACATTACAATTATCAAAAGGTCTTGCAAAATATTTAATTGGCATCCTGAGCATTGCATATTATGGGATTTGGTAGATTTAGCCTACCTTTATTGAAGTGCTGCAGTCAAAACGGAAAGACTTGGTTTGTCCATTTTCAAGATACACCTTCAGAACATTTGGCATGAAAAGAAGTGAATTGTCCTTAACTGTTTCCTGCCAAGCAAATCAGTGAATCAGATTACAACTCCACTTTACATGTTACAAGGGAAATTGAAATTGCGTTCTATAGAGAAGGGCATCATACAGATGAAAAGGTAACATCTGAAAATGAGTTTGTTGACTCAAATTTAAAGCAGAATTAGCTATGCCCTATAATATTCTAGCCATGCTCATTACAGCTGCATCTACCACCTGTCTTTTACTTGGAATAAATAACTCTTTGTATACATTTTATTACTGACTTGGAATATTTTCTTTCCTTAAATACTGTTCCTCTGACAATAGATTCTACCCCTAAAGTTGAAACATTTTCAATAAAATAGAAAAATGGATTACTGTGCCTCTGCAATACAGTGAGCTATCTAGTGTCTTTAATCTACAAAACTGGAACATCAGAATCATTAGTAAAAATTAAAATCAAGATGTTATACATTTTCCTTAATGCTGGATGTTAAATCTGGCATAATTTAAGAAGACTAATGTATAATATTGCTACTTAATTGTGACAATTCAAAAAAAATAGTAAAATATACCCAGAAAGGAAGGGAAACAAATAAGGCTTTGGTATTTCAAAAAGAGCAAAATCTGTTTTTGAAAAAAATACAGTATCATTTCATGTCTGAAAGAGTTGAACAAAGGCATCAGTGCAGAATGATTTTCTGGCAAATTATGAAAACAAGAAAGAAGTTCATGTTTAAGGAGGAGTTCAGTGGCTCTCATAACAAGGCTGACTTTTCCGAGAGCTGGAAAGAACAAGTTCAAGTAGATAAACCAAATTTTAAAGATGTCTGTAAGGTAGAGTTAATCCGTTTTCCTGACATGCTACTTCTCTTGAGTTGATGGATTTTCCATTTACAAAAATGCCCTGAGAAAACAAGCAAGCATTATCAAGACTATAAGGAAAGATATATGTGTGCTATCTCCACAAAATGCATATTCACTAGCATTTTAATTTTTTTTTAAAAAAGGGACAATTTTTTTTAACAATATTAGGGGCCCAATTTGTAAGATTTAAAAAATGGACCTTTCTAAAACTTCAGAAATAGAAATATCCTTTTCTGTTTTTCGCAAGCCTATCACCATTGTTCCTACCATATATCTTCCTTACTTTCCAGCCTTGAAGCTTACCTTTGGATGAAATGCTCAGTCCTTCCTGAGGTTAAAAAGTTGAATACTCACCGACACCTGGCCATTGATAATTACTTCTTCTGAGAAGCGCACTTTGACAGGATTGGACTTCAATCTTGCCTTTTTTGCAGCACTAATAAATGCTGATTTAGGAGACTGGAAGGAGAAATGATGACAAGATATATCACATAATTTCAAGTTAAAACATATCTTTCCTTTTTCAGTTAGTTACCCTGTTTCTCACACATTGGGTACTCCACATATAGAGCAATACTCTGCATACTGTTCAATGAGAAGAATGCTCCTTGAGATAATATATATACACAAACATATACATAGAGGTAACCACTGATGCATATGGCACATACTGAAACTTATCCCACAGTCAGACTGGAGCAATGAGAAGGGCTCTCAGTATACATACAAATTCCTTACAGTGCTTTGTCAATGACTGCTGTCAACCATACTTGCTTGCATGAATGAACATTGATCAGTGACCAGCCAGTGACCCTTTCTTCAAACTTCAAATGGAAAATTTTGGCATGATCCATGATCCACTACATATACATATACACACAGTTTTTGCAAAAAAAGTGTCTGAGAGCTCTCCAAGTACAGTGGCATCTCATTATATCAGTTCACTTCCAAGCACAGGTTATAACCACCAAAAGGACCGTGCAGACTAGCAAGGTTGTCCTCCATTCTCTACACAAGTCCTGTGAAAGGCTTGGTTACAACCGATCAGACACCTGTGGGACTTCAAGGATTAGACAACCAGAATCATTCCTGATTTTCTTCTGGGACTTAGCTGACTTTTACCTACTACGTTATTCATTGGATTGATCCATGATCAAGTGCTCTGCCCTTGGAAGAAAATCTCTCCCCCCATGGGGAGTTTGACTAACAACTGGGATAATGAAGCTATTTTAAGTAACAAATTAAATATACACAGTCAAAAGGATTTCCATTTTCAGCAGCAGAAGCAAGGTGGTTTTATTCTCAGGTCATTTACAAATACAGAACTCTTGGCATCACCTAACTCCACAGCCATGATAATGGGCAATGGAAGAAATTCTGGCTTCACTGAAAATCACTGGGTTCCTCTGGACCGGGTTTTGGTCCATTTATTTCAGTAAGACGTGAATTAGGATTTTCAGAATCTTACCCTAACTCCTGAGGAGTGGCCTCAGTAGTTTTGGATACTGCAAGTACCAACTTGCGTTGGTTTGTTTGTCTGTGAGAAATTGGTGCAGGCATCAATGGCAATCCTGCAACAACCTGCTATTATCAATGCAGCATGATGGCAATTCTTGTCAACACAGCAAGTCTGGTCATCATCACTAAAATTTGGACATGACTAACAATCTGAAGGAGTGAAGGAGTAGTTCAGGCCATGTGCTCTTGTAGTCTCTGATCTCTGCTGAGACTGTGTAAAAAGTTACTTTTCTGCGATGGAGAAGTCTAGTTTTTAGAAACTGGAAGGATGAAGTCTAGCTTGTTTTTATATGCCTCTGATTTATCATCACATGGAAAATGTGGTAACTATTACAATGGGCTCAATATCAACCAATAAACAAGGAACGCAAGGTGCCACACTCCAGGAAATATTAGAGTCATCTGATAATTCCTGGACTTCAAAACAGAACCAAGAAATAGAAGTGAATGCTTCCTCAGTTTTCCAGTTCATTCTTATTTATCTTTTCTCTAACAGCTACGACCATACGGTGCTTTTTTTTTTTAACCAGTAACAGTATATGAAAGAAAATTCAAATATGGGATCAAACCAAGCTGAGTTTCCAAAACTAGTGATGAAAAACACAGAAGGGCCCCAAAAGATCAGAAAAAATGGCAGAAAAGAAAAAAACTAAAATAGAAAAACAAAAGTTCTTCTTCAGTGAGAAGGTACAACAAGGATATGGTAATGCAGCATGCTTACATACGGAACTTTGGAGATGAATACCTAGAAAGAGATAGTCTGCGGTAACACCATGATTAAGATCATTGCACACATGCCCTTTCTGATTTCCCCCCTCTCCACATGGTGCTCCCTTTCTGCAGTGTGTAAGGGGCATATTCGATCTGATATCCAAATAACAGACTGCAATCTCTCTATTCCTGCTGCCATGGGACAGCACAGCTACAGGAATAGGCTGACTGGCTCTCACTGGCAAGGGCAGGTGAAAAGAGGAGTATCTTTCAGGTACTCTTCTTGCTGGAAGGGGCTTCTTACAGCTGTTTGCTCTTGTCACAGATGAGTCACCAGCCTGGCCTCTCTTTAGAGGTAGACTGCCAAATTTTCTTCTGGATTCTGGTAAGGTTTTTCCCATACAGTAAATTTGGTGGACCGCTATATAGCTTTGTCGTTTGCTCTCTAGAACCTCAAAAGTCAGTGTGTGGGGGGAATAAACACTTAAATTATCCCCAAAATGTGATATCGGAGTCCAGCACAACTTAAAAGCTTAAACGTACATGAGGTCCCTGGAACCTCCTTGAGCAACAAGGTTTAACATTATTGCATAGCAAGAGGAGTATGCCATCACCTGTGATAAAATGTGCAGGTTCCCTACCTCCTCACTTCTCCTACCCCTGCCTGCCTGCACAAGGGAAAGTGGATAGGAGTCAGGCATCTTTCAAGACACTCTGGGTACACCTGAAAGTAAATTGCTTTCTAAAAAACCAGGGATATAACAAAAACTAGAACAGCTGTGCCAAGTTTTGGGGAGAATAGTCTCTGCTGACTAAAGGTTTGAATAATATCACAGCTTTAACATTTAACTACACAATCTCCGTTGTTTCTATATCTGCATTAACTTGGCACTTGACGTTTTCTCTTTGAGAAAGGAACTATTTCCAAAGAGCGGGGAAAAAACCTAAGCAAAATATTTATTTTTGTTTATCAAAACTTACTTGTCTATCTAACAAAACATCAGCAAAATCATCTGCTGCTCTATTATATTTGAATGTCTTATCATTTCTAGGCTAAGAATGCTATCAATACATTATTCTCCAAGCGGCAGGTTCATTTGTTTCTGATATGCCATCTTTTAGGCAAAAGGAAGCCATTGTTCTCAGCTGACGACCTTAAACGGGAGGTGTTTACAGTAATGCAGTACGTTTATCACTGCAGGTAAAGTATTTGCATTGTCACAGATAAAAGCAGCTTAATTAGAGTGACTTTTGCAAAATGAGGGAACACATTTTGATAACAAGTCAAAATACTTAAAAAATACAAACTTTACAATGTGTGACCTACATAGTGTTTTCTGCTAAAACTCAAATTTATCAGGAATTTGAATAATTTTTACTAGTTTACACAGAATTAAGTAAAACTTCAGCTGATCGTTTCAGCACTACTTAGAGAAACTTCTAACAAGAGACATGAAGCATTGCACAGAGATTTGTTTGGAGGAAATGACAGTGAAAACTGAGATCCTTCTTTGAACCCTACTTGTAATCATAATCTATGGGCATCCCATCAGCAGGGTCAGAGCATGAGAGATTGCTAGCAACAAGGGGAGGCTTTCTGGAAAACGGTATTTTTCTCATTTTTTTGGACTTCTCAAAATTGGATCTAACTTTTGTCAGCAGCATTATAGCAGATCATTTTCAGATAGCTGTTTGAAATTATATGCTTTATTTTGAGGGAAACTGTTTTTACAGTGAAAACAAGAACATTCAGTATTTTGCCCACTTTTGCAGGTCAGCTGCAATTTGAGGCGATTCCAAGTGAAATGGTGTTTATATTGCTGCAAAAGCCCCTCTGAGTCCTCTCACTGGTAGGGCTGTTGCAACAACCAAATCATTCCTCACGCTCAAGAAAAAGAAGGATTTAGCAGCTTAGAAGAGGATAGCATACTACTGAGTTGACATAAAGAAGTAAAACAAGGCAGCAGTATGGGACAGTCATAAAGGTGTAAGGAAAACCTGCTTTCTAAAAATGAGTGTCAAATCAGACTAAAATAAGGTAGTTTTAGGTAGCCACAGACTGTATATACGCAATCAGTTTAAACCTTGTTACCTAAAACTAGTCTTTAGTTAGCTATGAAATATTATATTTGTTAGGAAACAGGGAAAAATTGTATGACTGCAAAAATGTGTTGATTTTTTGGGCCATCCCTAAAGGCAATTATGTGAGGCAAAATTTAGCAAGCAAATAAAACATGAACAAGAGGAAGAATTAAATTTATTAAGTGGAACAGTACATAATGCCCAAAGGCAAACTAAATATTGTCATTCATGTCTGTGAGCAAGGCTGAAACAACTAGACTGGCTCACAAGAGCACTGCAGAAGAGCAGGTAGAGACAGGGAAGTAATGATGTTGAGAAATTTTACCATGCAGTAATTTGTTATCACCACAGTGCACTGACAGATCGGCATCAGTAGTGTTCCTTTGTTAAACTCTTGGCACAAGTTTAATTGTTGAAGTAGTGATCAGATTTCTGATCATTCTTAAAAAATCATTTTTTTTTCCTAAACAATGTGATCTACCAGACACGATTATATTTTGTTATTGCCAGAGGGTAATCACAGTCAAATTATTAGTCACATACACGTATAACACATGCCTCCAAGGTGGGAAATTGCCAAACCTTATTTTAATCCAGGAACTGCAAAAATTCAATCAGTTCCATCCACAGTAAACGACAGGTTTATTGTGACTGTTCCAAGTGCCGTGAGTGAAACCACAGATCTGTTTCAGACTTTGTGGAATGTGTGGACATGTCACCTTGTCTTCTGACTAGATGGGCCTGCACCATCTACCTCTACGTTTATAAAATGTGGAGGTCCTCCATGATATCCTCTTCACTGGCCTCTTGAGATCCTCCTCGTCAAGCTCCAATCCTTTATATTTCTGGATTACTCCTTTACATTCATGGCTGCTTCTCATAGACCAGTGATGTCTCTTAAGTGCAGAGAAGTACATAAAAAGACAGCCTTGCTGTACTAGTTGAAGCCCTACTGAGCAAATTCTGCGAGAAGGAGGACCTCTGGGAATGAAGCAACCTTCGGCCCAGACAAACCCCGGCACCAAAAAGGAAGGAATATATGAATGATAATGCACCTGAGGTGGGAGAAAGGCTAACAAAGAGGGAAAAGAGACCTAACAGGAACTGTGGGGGCAGAAGAGAGGAAGAAAGAACTAGAATGAGAAAAAGGCAGACAGGGTGAAGGGTGGAGAGCCTGAAACACTTTGCTAAAACAATTAACACGAAATTTTACGCAGGATTTTCACATATTCTTTCCTGCTGAACAGACTGTGTATTTTGTACAAGTACACTCTAGAAAAATTGATACAGCCTAAGAAGGGGCCTCCAGAAAGAAAGGACAGGTGCAGCAGCGCACACGGGGATTTATACCACACACCGATGAACGAGGAAAGGCTGTTCGACATAGTTCTTATATAAGAGGAGTCCTGTCCAAACAGCAAAAGGGTTGTTGGAAAGTGGCCATGTACCAGCCTGCACTTCTAGGAGGCAACACACTTAGTATGTTAGTTAGTAACCACATTATAATCATGCTGTGTGTAGAACTATAGCCACGTATGGAATTAAGCATGCCAAAAAGCTCATATGGAAGTTATGTAGTGGCAAAGGGCCTAAACAGAATTGGGAAAAATGCTGTTATGTATATATTCAAAGAAAAAACTGTCATCATTCTACATCAACTTCTCAACTCCAAGTAGTCAAAAACCATCCTGTTCAAAAGGCTCGTATGCCTGGCTTCAAAATGATTTTTAAAAGTACAGTTTGATATTCTTTTTCACTTCAGGTTTCTAAGTCTTTGGAACAAACCTGTTTCTTTTTCATACCCTTGTTTACAACCAAGTCTAGATATAGTGCGCTTAGCTATTAATTGCACAAGTCCAGAAGGTTAAGCAGAGTGAAAAATAGACAGTGAGAGACTGTCAATAAAGTCAGGTTTAGCCACAATCATTACAATTTATAAATGACTGTTATTTACTGAAGTTTCTCTGTAATAATTGTTTCTCAGACACATTAACTGTATTATGATATCTCTTTCAAATGGATGTAAAATAAAAAAAAAAACCTTATCCTTTTTCCATCACAGAACTTACGCACAGCAAAATTGCCATAGATCTCTACTGGGCCTGGATTATATCCAAGGATCTTAAGAGATTAATCATGAAAGCAACATATCAAATGATCTCTACATATAAAATCTGAACAGATAGCAAAACAGGCATGTTATTTGATTTGAGTAACGCTTAAAACTTAATAAGGCACCAATCTGAATGATAGTCCATTTACAGAATAAAATGGTCAGAAATGATAATCAAATGCTGTAATTCTAGAAATCAAAACTTTAAACTGCTTCGAGTGCTTTAGCTATTCAGTCACTTTCTTATGAGCAGTGGTGATATTAACCTAGCAGAGATTTATTAGATTGATGGAAAGAAAAAGAGAGTATAATGCTTTGGTGTGGTCATAATTAAAATGAATTTTTAATGAGTTTAACCATTAAACAAAAATGAATGCACTTAAGCAAAAATGATCTGCAAAAGCTTTCAGAAAGTACTATGTGAAGTACAGAGTACTATATATCTAGATTACTTTGACTTTCACCTGCAATCATAAAGAGTGGTTACTTGAAAACATGAAAACAATACAAGCTCTAAATAGTATAAATAAAAACAATTAAGAAACAGCACTCTGTAATCCATCTTGGCAGATATAGAAGCAAAAAGGTTCACCATCAAGAAGAAAGCTAGATGAAATGTTTCTAATGATGTATTTCTCCCAGGAATGGAAAAGAGGGTTCAGTCTTTATTTAAAAGTTCTTAGTTTTCCTTTGTCTGGTTTGTATTTCATCTTTCCAGTTTTATAAGCAAAATGGTAAAAGCGAAAAAGGAGGAGGCAAAACTAAAGAAAAGAGGAAACACATAAGCATCATAACTTTTGAAGACATAAATATTGTTCAAAATTGAAACAAAATGCATTTGTCAAGGGACCCAGTGCGCTCAGAAGTACATCTGCTTCTCACTGAATGGAAGAAGACAGCAGGCATGGCCATGCTGGCATAACATCAAATATCTGAAGGGAGGGTGTCAAGAGGATGGAGCCAGACTCTTTTCAGTGGAACCCAGCAACAGGATGCGAGGCAATGGGCACAAACTGAAACACAAGAAGTTCCATCTCAATATGAGAAAAAACATGCGGGATGGCAGATCTGAGATGAATGCCACCTAATCGGCACAGGTACTACTAACAGTCAGGTTATGGCAGGATGAAGTCCAGCATGAGCCAAATGTTGAAGAATAACTCAGAGTCCCAGCAGACTTCACAGCACAGGGTTCACATGAACTGAGGGACCCTGCGCTGTGTCAGGGTCTAAATTTGGGTTCACACACTGGCAACATCCCCACTGCTCCTCAACCCTATGCACACCTTTGTTTCCACTGCAAGAAAACCTGGGCTTGAAAGTGGTGAGGGAGGGAAACTATGATCCAGGACACCCTTGGTCTAGACAGCGATAGGGAAGCACGATACGAGTAGAAAAATCAGAGATCTGCAGGGTGCAACAGTTCAGACTCAGCCACTAAGTTCATGCCACCTAAGCATTCCTACTTTGTGATGAAAATGGGTAATTAAAGCTGGTGCTACTATGCACACAACTATCACATCTTCTGACTGCTCTGCGGACATACTCAGGGAGAAAATCTTCATGCCTATATGAGTTACAACTCCCATTACCCCCAAAACATGGGTGCTTTGTCTGCTGAGGTAGCATTGGGCTCCTATACTCCAACAGGCACGCCAGAGGGGGGGCAACCCAATATCATGCATAAACTGGGCATGTCAGCCTACACAGTTCCTCACAGGAAGCACAGTGCTTCAATACCATTTATGGCTTAGTGACATCTAGATATAGTTTAGTTACTAAGAAGATTTTGGTGCAATATAAGGAGAAAAGCAGCTTCTGCCTTGTAAGGCCTCGAACAGGGGTTGGATACAAACAAACAGCAAAGATATCAGGTCACAACTTACCTTCTTCTTCAGAGCAACTGCTGGAGGAAGACAGTACCTGTGCTGGAAATGTCTCCCACTGGACATGTTGTACACAGTTCATTTAGGTTTACAACTTGCCTTATGTTCAGCATAGACAAGCTTGCTCTCCTACCAGCAGCACAGCAATAACAGGCCACAACACCTCAAAGGCATCCAGTACTACAGTTTATGGTTGCCTTTTAATTCAGCAAGTAACCACTGAGCCACATGTACCTGCACTAAAGCACATGCCCTTTTTTCACCTGACATTTAAAGAAAAGAATGAAGCCCATCAACTGATGAAATAAGCCAAACTGTATAAAAAGAGAAGCCTTTCAGGAACCTTTTCCATATTATACACATTTCCTGTGATCAAAATCACTGTCTATAATCCAGTTAGCTTTAAAGGCATTTAGGTTTCTTTATTTAGTCAGATCATGTCTGCATCTTCATTTAAGAAGGCTGAGGTCTACCGGATCCCTGCTTACTTACTGCTTACCTATGTGGCCACCTCTAAACTAGTCAGAAGGGCTAGTAAGTAGTAGGGAAGCAACACAGCAGTGACAAAGTTGCATTTGCAGGATTTACATTTTGGCTGCTTCAGCAGATGCATGTGTTTTCACATCTTTGCATCAAATCCACCTTACCCCTTATTCTTGGAAGAAAAAGACACAGTTATCCCTTATTGATCAAAACTGTCACATATCAGGCTAGCAAACAGGGAGGTGAATGGACATGTTACATTGTAAGGGACATAACCGGACTCACTCCTGACCCACGGTTGAGGCCCCTCAGCAGCCTGCAAGGTGCATACGGCTGTGCACAGGCACAAGGGGAGAGAGGGATGTGTTCCCTCCCCTGGTTTAGCCTCTCCCCTTTCTCATCTGTCCCTCCTCAACCAGGGACTGGCCTGAGAGCTCACAAGCCCCCTCCCCGCAGCACTAATGGTGGTGCAAAGGGCTCTGTAGCCCCAGTCAGCATGGTGGGGCCCAGTGCTGGACCCAGCTGCGACCCAGACCGCCTCGCTGCAGTGGCCTCCCCTCCACGCCTCTCCCCCAGTCGCCAAACGCGCTGCCCTAGAGAGAGAGACAGACTCCCCTCGCACACAGGGAAAACTAGCTTGATATGCTAGTGCAACTCAGCGGCGACGAGGCGGACCCCCGGGAAACCCAGGAGCTGCGACAGACCAAACCTTGAACCCTTGGGGGCTGCAGGGGGATGGTGCCAGCACGAGTACTGGGCAGGATGCCTGCGCACCCACGCGCCTCCAGCGGCAGGAGTTAAAACATACCGTTATTATTTAAGTTAGTATTACACTGAGCGCAGTACATGGTAACACACAGTCTTAAATATTGCCTTTAAAAGACACAGCCCTTATCTCACTTTTTTTTTCTTTTATTACACAGATAAGGTAGAGATGCAGACCGCATATAGGCAGACAAAAGCCACTATGTTGCTAGGAAGGCAATTCGGAAAACGCCAAGGATACTTACAGGGTAAGGTTGAACAACAGTAAGGAGGATTGATTCTTTGCAGCTTCTGCAAAAAAGATAAAAAAGTAAAACAGTAAATATTCATACTTTTATGCACTACAGATAAACAGCTTTTCTTTTTAAAGGAGGAAAGTGCGGTCCTATGGCAAAATGTTTATTACAATCACATAACAGAAAATTACAGAGATGAATAATATGCCAAAATAACAATGAATATTAAAAATTACATTTTTTCCAACATAACAAAGTGAATTGACCTAACTTTACAGTTTCTACAGAAATATTTGCTCTGTCAGAGAGGCTCACATACTGCAATGATGATTTTCTCTAATGAGAATGGAATAACATCTGATTAATTCCATGGGTTCAACATTTATAAACTACACATTTCTGTTGCCTACTTAACAAATGCAGATAATTTTTACACCACCTAGCTCTTGTAAATGTAAGGCCAAATTTATCTGAAGACAGCAGTATTTTCAAAGCAAAAATGAGGACAAAATTTAGTCCCCCGAATCTTCTCTAGCTCACTTTTTCCAGTGGGTGGAGAAAGATTAATATTTGAGGAACAGCCTAGTTAGAATTTTTTTTTTTATGATATTACTAAAGAAAGGTTCTTCTTTAAAATCGTATAGCTCTTTAGGATGAAACTAGTGAAAACAGAACATATAAGCAGCTCTAAACAAACTGGCTTACAAGACAAAGAGAAGAAATAAATGGGAAACTTAATATGATCAAGTGGTTTAGGCAACTTGAATGACAAATAAATGCAGATTTTTCACTATTGGTGGGTAGTTGGTGGTGGTGGATGACTGGGGAAGAATTACAGGAAAGTGGAAGAAGAAGGAAAATAGCAATCAGTCAATATTCATTGTATTATGCTGTTTGACAGCTTCTGAGGGCAGTATTAGGTAAGAAAAGGTCGGTTGCCATTTTGTTGAGATAGAGTTGATTTTCTGTTGGTTTTACTAATTTCAAACACAATTAATTGCTTATTTATCTGATATATTGCCTGGCTAACTGAAGTGCAACTGATTTAGCATGCCTGCACTGTTCAGCAGTACAAACTAAAATAAATCACACTGTATTGGTCTTATACATTATCATCTTATATGGCATATTCACATCACTGAATGCCATTTAAAAGCCAACAAGCAAAGAAAATAGAGGAGAGACTGACAGACTCGTAAGAAAATTGATCTGGAATATCAGGCTGTACTTGGTGTCTCCCTGCAGGCCAACTGGGCTAACAAATTCTACTTCTGCCAAAGCCATCAGCTGTGCAAGAGACCAGAGCTGGGGGTCAAAGATTTGGGTAGGGGACACTATCCCCTACCTACAGTAAAATTTGTAAAACTTCAATTTTTACCTGTTTCTTATTAGATAAAATATCTGTATCATTACACTAAAAGAGGGTAGGTAGACTTTTCAAAAGGAGGGATAAAAGGCTTTGATTTTTGTTTTTGTTTGGAAGAACAGAAATAAAGTCAGATTAGAAAGCTTAAAAAAATGAATGAGGAGCTACACATTGTGAAAATGAAATATTCTTCCACAAAGCAGCATAATTGTATCCCCATTATGTAATATTATAAATACTGTAAGGAGCTTCCCATGATTACTTTTTCATTTTAAGAAATCATGTTCCAAACCTAAACTCCAGAAGTGATTTATTCAATCATGAAACAATATTTACACCTCTATTCACAGTGTTGATTTTTGTGAAAACCTAGAGTGCATTTTTAAGATCTATAAGTTATAGAAAGCATTTCTGGAAATCTCCACTGTTGTATTATTCCATATTATTCTTCATTTTTATTCTTGAAGACTTTACTGTTTATAGTTTTAAAAAGGAAATTTCCATTCTTTAGTTATTACTTTTGACTAATAACTGGATTCACTCTACTTCCTCCTATTCTACCTACCATATTTGGGGGAATCTGAAAATATACAATAATGAATGTAATTTATCTCAAGACTCTCACAGTCATACCTATGCTATATCCAATATATCATTGCCATATCAATCTAGGTATAGGAGTAGACAGAAAAGGCTGCAGAGCTGTTAGCTATGGGATAAACTGCAGCCTTGAGACAAGTACTCCATGCCCAACTGACCTCTTCAATTACTTTAAGCCCACTAATTTATGTTTTTCATGGACTTGCTCCAACTTTACAACCATTCTTACCTCCTGCTGTGCAGCTACCTTAAAGAGTTACCTTTAAAAAAGGAAAATCAACTTCTCATGGAAATGTTTTTCACCTCTTCACTATTCTCAGATAAAATCTGTCCAAGTGCCAGTATAGGCAAGATTCATTCTAGACTAACAAGAGCTTTGTTTTAAATCAAAAAGGTCACTAATTTTAAGAGATATTTTGGGGATGAGACTTTCTTACAGGATAATCACTTGCTTTGGAAAGACCTTAGACCCAGGACTATTTATTCAGCATTTGAGGCTATAATAATGCCATTTAGAGTATTTGAATTCATGCATGATACACATTTACAAAGCAGGTGTCAAGCACAATTTACAGTCCCCTCATCATTAGAGAAAACATTTTCTCTAAAACACATGCTACATACAAAACACAGCACAGTTACAAGGGAAATAAATATTTAACCAGCAGCTGTTTGATCTGCGGTACTCACTCATGACTCCACCACTCACATTAAAACTTAACTCACGATGACAAAACTTCATACCATAGCAAATCACTTTTTACTTCCAATACTGTTATAAAACCATATATATTTAAAAGATAAGCCTTGCACAGCACTGGAGAATGCCAATTGTGTCATATATTACATCTACCACAGTAATGGAAAAATAATGAAGTGTACTGTGTACTGTGAGCTGTACTGTATACTGTAATCTGTAAGTTTTGTAGCTTAAATATATGTCTACCTATGTAAATCGATGTATGATATCAGATTACGTGAGCTAGGCACATCACCACACTTAAACGTGAGCTATGTTCTTTTAACAAACTTCAGAAAGATGGCAAAGGCCAAAACAACAATCATTTACTTTCCCACTGAAATGTCTTTTCCTCCTGTAAGAATACAACTAAAGTAAAAAAATTAGATATACATAAGTTGTAGACATTTAATTATCTTTCGTACTCATTTGACCACGATCTAAACATTTTTCTTTCAAATTTAACTACCGTCTTTACTTCCTTTTAGAGGCCAAACCTCACTCAAGATCAAACATACACAATTCTAAGCTTTGACAACGCTTGCAGACTTTTCAGGTGCTCAGCTAACAGCGACAACAAAATAAAATATCACCACATTTCTTTCATTTCCTAGCATTATAATCAAATGGTGAGAACAAGACTAAAATCTCAGAAGTGCAATGGGAATTTCAGTGATTCATGTATTTGTCCTTTCCAGCACCCTGCACTGTGATTATATTTGTCCATTCTCCCTGCTCCTTACAGCTACTTAAGCTGTAACAAGGAGAGAATATAGATGGTTTGAGAATCAAATTACAGAACATTGTAAAGGTTAAAGTTGTGTTACTAAGTATTATGGGTCTTGGACTACATGAGGCGTTAACATTCTGCTACAATACCGGTCATTGACTTTGTCTGTGAACTTGCAGCTGGAAATTGCTGTCTCTCTTTTGCTTCCATTTTAGCTGGAAGTGAGCAAGGGATGTGGGGGCAGCTGAGGACTACGTGGGAGGAGTGGGGGAACCTCCAGTAGCTCGAACAACGGGACGAGGTGGCTCTGTTCTTCATACGTGTCCTACCGCAAACACAATACATGAGGAAAGAGGAAGGATATATAGTACCTGCATTCACTCTTAAGACTTGAGAAAGGAAAATTATTATTTATAGCATATTATTAAGCCTTTAACAAGGAAGCATACTAAGTATCTCTCCCAGTGAAGGTGAAAAGAATAACAGCCCTTACTCAGAAGACCTAGGTTCCATAATTAATTAGAAACTGATGTATAATAGATAATACCGTTCACAGGGAATACAGTCAAGGCAAACCTTTCTTTTAACCCTGACTTTTCTCTGTTTCACTGACACTAGACATCAAATTCTAAAACTCCTGCTTGGAAATGCTATGCTTTGTTCTCTGCTATTTCAGGGCCATCTATTGCATTTTGGGTCTCCCTATAAGTAACAAGAACCTGAATTTCACAGTTATAGGGTTAGATGCCATGATTTGAGCTATAATTCAGACTACATTTTTGAAATAAGGAAATGGAACTCAGTCAAAAACTAACTGCAAAATGTAATAGGTTAGCTCAAATACCATATTCAAAGCAAAGCAAAGCAGAACTCATCTTCAAATTCTAGCACCCAGGCTAAGAAAAATCATTCAGCATTTGAATGTCTTTCATTATTATAAAGATTAAGACAATAATGAACAAAGATTTTGCATGAGAAAACAAAAGTCACTCTATTGTAGTACATTAAGAATGATTTCAAAAGGATCATTTTGATTTGAGCTGTATATACATTTTTACACAACATCCGCACTCTTCTACAGTAGTTATCTTCACCTAAGGGAACTCTGAATTTCACTTCTCTAGACTTCTATCATTTGTGACAGCTCCTGGGAGAAGAAGAGCTTGCCCCAGAGATCTGCCTGGATTTACCTCTGAGGCTGCAGAGACCTTGGTGGGACAGAGTAGGACTGTCTTAACTTGTATTGCCTGCTCTGCTGATAGCATGCAGCTCCCGTTTGCGTGTCTCTAAGCCTTGCAGTGATGCGAACCCATCTGGGTAGATCTGCACTGCTGAGTGGAGGGGGAACCCTGATAAGTTGGTAAACAAACTCAGGATTCACTTAAGCCCATGACATGGGGGCAATGCAGAGGGGGCAGGTGGAGAGGGACTTCTCAGGAAGACTATGACATTCCCTGAGGCTATTTCTGTCACAGAAGCGGTGCTGTGCAAACACATGGGTATAAGCTAAACACCGATGCTCACCAGGCTTAAATCTGCGTAAGTACAAAGTTACCGATGAGACCTCAATATTAGCTCAGGTCTTTGATGCAATGAAAAGATCTAGGGTTGTGTAAAGGACCCCTAAGAAGTCCAACTTCTCTGTATAGGAGAATTTCTCCAGCAAAAACCACGGAGGGAAAAAAACACACACACTTTTTCCAAAGGAAACACTGCAGCACACAAAGTACAGGCAATGTTTCTAGAATTCAATGGCTTTTAAGTGAGAAGTACAATAAATTAAACTAGGCTGAAAGCCATGTTACTGAAGGCAGATTGCTTCTGGTCTCTGAATTCCATGCACCTATAGACAAGCATTGTTTATTTTAGTAGCAGGTGGAGAATCTCATCTTTCCAACCTTAAGAAGATGATACTTTCCAGTAAATTCTAGGAAAATACAGAAAAATAAACTTTGTCAAAACACTGCCCATGCATAGTACAAGGACTGCTTCGGGGTGGCAGTGGTATTTCAGTCTGTGCCTGTGCAGCTGTTTGTAGTGAGTCTTTTCTGTGAGTCTCTTGGAAGATCCTGTGCACAGGCAGAGATGGGTGATCCTGCCATCACGCCACACAGGTAAGACTGGATATGCTCTGCATGGTTTTACATCTCCAGCTCCATCTCAGGACACAGATGCAGGAGCGAAGCAGGCAAGATAATCAGCCAGTTGTTGATGAAATCAGGTATGCGATCTCCAAGGGGGGGGGTCCTAGTTTGGGGAGGAGGGATAATATTGCATGGTATATAGATAGAGGAGATAGGATGTGAGGCCAAGGTCTTGCTTTGTGGGTGGACACATGAGTAACACCAAGGAAAATGATGGGAGCATCAGGCTGGGGCTGTTTTTTCCCGGGGTGAGAGAGTACAGAACATAAAGACCATGGGCTTCAGGTCTTATTTTTGGAGATAGGAAGGCTGTGTTGTAGTCTCTGATTTTGGAAGGCAGAAGGATGACACTCATGGCTTGGAAAACTGGCAACTGCTGCTTCCGCTACTCTTAATGGTGGTACCTGCCCTTAGCCTCACTGTCAATGCAGTGAAATACTTGTGACATCCAAGCAACTTAAACTTGTGAACTCCTGAACCTCACAGATTAATCTGAATAGCTGTGCTGCTTCACAAAGTCCGTAAAATTTAAGTCTACCATTAAAGATGAGAAGGTTTTCAGCGGCGGAGGCAATCTGCACAAGAATCTGGGAATTTTACAGGATTCCTATTGAATGTCTGAGCCCTAAAAACTGTGCAAGTAATGGATGTTGAAAATGACCACTGCCACATAAAATAGAAAGATACAAGTGCAAGATTATTACTGCTCTGCAGGATCAAACAGAAGCAGAAACACAGCTGAGAGAAAAGATCTTCTGACTCTAACACAAATAATTTCAATAACAGCATACAGAAAATTACTGTCCAAGCAAACTGTGTTTTTTATAAATGTTCTTTCTTTTAAAGGTCTGGCATGGTGTCATAGTCAATCTTTAAAATCGTCACAGTCTGCAACTGGCACTAATTGGAGCCCTTGTCGGCAGTCTCAGTAAGGGGCCAACAAGTGAGTGTGTATGCAGGCTGAATTACTGCCTCTTCCTCTGGTAGAAGTGGTCCCTTCAGATCAGGTCTGTGGCATTTTTGCAGGGGTACATACAGGGGATGCCATTTCAGATGCCTCTGCCGTAAAGGCTTTGAGAATAAAAAGGCCTTCCATTCTCTAAGGCAGCCCATCTGTCACGCTTGCACATGTACCAAATTCACTCTGTTTTCTCTTTTATTAGCACTGTGGCCAGAAGTACCCTATGAAGTTCCTGAATTTCAGTAGTTCATTAAGACCTACATTCCCCTCCAGCCAAAATAATTTTCCCCTCCAAAAGTACCCCAAGTTGCTTTATATTCTCAACTATAAGGTTATAGTTTTTGTAACTGAGTTACTAAAATGCTAGTCAAACAATAAATACCTATGTGCACTGTGCAAGACTATCTTGATAAGACTGTTTAGAAACATCAACAGCAGCATTATGTTGCTGTCTAGCAACGTTACCTGCAGTCCATTACCAGATTGTGTCCTACGAGTGCCTCGTTATTTCATCGGTCCATTGTGGAGTGCAATTCTGAATGTCAGCAATATACAGAAAACACTATATTGATTGGGCTTTTCTTAAGCAACCATTTTCCTACTTATATAGATCCGACAGCTCTCAGTCAGCCTCTGACAGGACCCGTATTTAAGCCGCAAGATGGAGTAGATAACAGATAAAGAGTTATTAGCTCTGGAGCCCTTTATTTCAAAAGAATCATTATTTGCTCACTTTGGCCAGCACAAAAAAAGAGAGCCAGATGGGCATGGATGTGCATCCGATCAAATGAGACTTTCATCAAGTCAAACCGTTAGCATGTTTCAGCCACTCTATCATAGCGTAAATGACTTCATGCTGCACGAAGATGCTATACTCCCACAGAGAAAAATGGATGTGTTAAGTGTAGAGCTTACTCCCCTATTAATTAATTGTTCAGCTGTCCTCTTCTAATTAGACTTTCTGCACATTAGTTTTAAAGGATCAAAGGCAGATAAAGTGCAATAATATGGGTCTCTCAGGCCACTCATCCAGGCCAAAGTTTCAGTACTAGTTTTCCTACTATTAACTGTGAAAGCTTCAGTAGCTCTGAGGAAGAGTTATTTCTCAAAGTGTAATACATAAGCACAATATAAGCAAGACCCAAGAAGGCTATTTATGAGACATCTTTAAGAATGGTGTTACAGAGATACTGTACAATACTATCAACATAAAGTATTTACAGAACAGGGTGGTCTCACTTTAAAAGGGGCAGTTCCTCTCCCTTGAAAATATCTCATCCTTATTTGTCAGATCATGTTGTTTCCATCAGACAGTAATGACTTTCAGACAGCATTTCTGTGGGTATTTTGAATAATCCCTTTTAGATAGGGCTTCTAAGTGAGATAAGTGCAATTCTATTTTTACATTCTGCAACCGCATATGTGCATAAACCGGTGGGCGCACAAATGCTGCCCACTGCATACACTACTCAAGTAAGTTAAACCCATGCAATTAACTTGGTAACACTTATGTTTTGTACTGATGTACTTACCCAGGACTTCCAGAAACTTGGACTTTACCAAAACTCTTTGCTCTGAGGTTTCAGAGCAAAAGGCAAAAAATAATATTCTAGAAAATTTGATCCAATGCTGACATGAAAGATCATGCTTTGAAACACTGGAATGACCTCATGTACTGATTCTCAGGTCATCCACCAGAGATGTGGAGATGCCTACAAAATCTATCTTGATTACACAGTCATTTCTTAATTTTAACTTTCAAAACTGGAGCCACCATGAATCTGTTACGGCTGCGTATGTAGTCACAGCAAAATGGCATTTGAAAAACGCTAAATGGCATTACAAAACTCCTTTAATATTCTAAATTTTTTGAGATGCTTCTGATGTTCCAATTGGATTCAGAATTCATTTTACTGGGACTGGGAGATAAAAAAGCTAGAACACCTTGAATGCTTTCCTGGACAGTTCTCAGATGTTTCTCTAAATAATCTGAATTAGATTAACAGAGGCTTTCTTGTGAATTACTGAATTTTCAGCGGCTGCTTAGACATCTTGATGCAGTCATGTAGCCATTTGAATATTTACCTTAATAGTAAAAAAAACCAAAATAATGAAATTTGCAGAACTCAGGGAAATGCTGAACTTTCCAAACCCTGAAAATTGGTGTTATGCCATTCATTTACCTTAGTGCAAAAGAGAGACTCAATTAATAGTTTGATCTAGTAACTGAAAGGGATGTTTCAGAGAGTAAACCTAACTCTGATGCCCACATACTGAAAGCTTGTTGGTTTTGTATTGTTTTTTTCTTTGAAAAAGAGACAATGTAAATTTTCACTTAAGAAAGAAATTCTCTTTGCTAATAGTTTTATGTCCCTCTTTCTGTTGGCAATATGTTACAAAGTAATAATCATCCCTTTTATTTAATAATTTGGTTTCTCTAGTCTCACTACAGCTGACCTCTCATGCACCATTGGAAGTGAAAGTTTCAATTTCATCAAAGCCGGGCTACTGCTCCTCATTATAACTGGCAGAGCAGCATGGAGTCCACTTAAGATGAGGACATCTTGACAATAGGGAAAAGAGACTAAAAGAGAAATAACAATTCTTTGACTAGTCAAACAGCATCAGGAAAAAATCAGCAGCAAAAGACCAACAGCTATGATTACGGTTTGACGAGACACTAAATCAGGCTTTCAAGGCTGTCAGTGCCAGATGAAAAACACTGTGGCCGTACACTGCGAAGCTCTGGGCCAGTGTGCCAACATGGTCCAGCAGCTCCAGCATTCTCAGAAACTCGCTTTGCTTAGGCTTTAATGAAGCAGATTTACATTGGATCAGGTTATTCTCTCTCCTTAGCAAATGCCATAAAGTTAGCAAAGAAGCCAGCATAACCTTCACGACATGTGTAATGGCTAATTTCACAGAAATGTGACTGTATGCCTAGCTCATACTCAGCTTAAAACTGTACTGGTGACTGAACAAGGAGCTGCTGCTTTTGACAACAACCTCCCTGCCTCTAGCGGTGCCCTCCTTTGCCTGCAAAGGCTTGGCAAGAGTAAGGCCGTCGATACACCGGTATTAATACAATGCAAATATTGTTTCATTATTGCTTCTACTCTCCCAAGAGTCTCCCTCTATTCTGATTTTGTCATACTTGGACATACTTTGGACAGGCTTGCTTTACAGCAGCATTTTGCACAGTGAAGTCTTGATCAATCGAGATAGCAGAAGAACAACAAAACAAGTAATTCAACAAAACGCACCACCTAATGCCAAATACTTTGAACGAATAATTAAGACTATGAACTAAAATAAACAATGGTATAACTTTGTTGTTTATGCCTAGTTACAAAACAAAAGCTGAGAAACAAGGAAACCATGTACTCTAAAAACACGTTTTAAAATGAATTTGGAAATAAGGAAGTGAAACAGAAGACAGCCGAAGAAGGCAGAAACTGCACAGAAGAGACTCCTATATCAAAACATTGCAAAAGAGATCTATAAAAATTACATATTAAAGAGGAAAGATCACTAAAAATGATGAAAAAACCTTATTTTTTTATGTGACAGATTAACCATAATCTTTTACATTCAGAGCTTCATTTTCATTTGTTCTGAAAGCAACAGAAATCCTTGCTGCTGCTATTCATAATCTGTACTTCACTGATATTTGCACTTTGAGGTTAGGGCACTGTGTTTGTAGTAATGTATAGTCAGGTGTTCATATACGTCCTTCATTCCTGCAGCTCTTCATTTTTTTCTTTTATTTAATGCTTTTTAAAAAGCAGAAGAAAATCAGATACATTTGGCTGATTAAATGCTAACCTGAATCTATTGAATAGTTTAGAAGCATCTTGTTTTAGAGAGTTATTTGGGCTTTTATTAGTAATACGTAACAATCATATAGTGATTTTTATGTCTGAAGTACTTCACAAGCATTTTATTAGCTCTAAGTAATAAGGCTAATGAAGAAAAAGAAATTAAGAAGAGGAAGACAAATTCAGAAACGAGATAAAGCTCTTGAATTTGGAAGCATATTGTATTTTCAAGCACTGTATTATATACTTTTCTCTGTTCAATATTATTGGCTTTATTATTGTTCCTTAAGAAAAAAATACATTCATTCAAAGAGAAAATGATATTTTCCTTTCAGATGCCTGAATGCTATTCATGTTGCTTTTAACTCTATCTGCTTTTTCAGAACCAGGCTATCTGATCCAATCTAAGATTATCTCTATTCTTTGCTATGGAACAAGTTATTATTGAGTATATTTTAAATAATTATGGACTGACGGAAATAGTTTTAAGAATAAATATTCCAACAAAAAAAGATTCATTCAGTTTCTCATTAAGTAAAGTTTCAGTCATCAGTGGCTGGGTTTTTGTGGGTTTATTATTATTGTATCTGTAAAGTTAGACAATTGGTGGACACTGAGCTGCAGAGACTAATGCAGAATGATTTTTGCTTACTGAGCCCGGAATAGAAAATTGGTTGGTCAGATGCCAAAGACATATCCATGTGCCAGTGAAGCAGTGTAAATCACAGCAAATGTGATTTTATAATGATTTGGATGAGCAGCCGAACAGGCGACTCCTTTTAAGCTACCAAGCACGTGGCACAGTAATTTGGACAAGAGCAGACTGCACATGTAAACTCTTTGGTCGCATTTATGTCCCCACAAAAAGACATACTCACTGCAATTTTCTTTTCAACTACAAGAATATTTAAAAAGTAGACTGATACAAGGAGAAACTGATTCAGAATTGTTGTCAGCCAGTTAACCACTTGTTTGTATTAAATTACACTATTTATTGAACCCCCCCACCATAAATATATACAATATATCCAGAATGTGTAAAATTCAAAGGTTTTTCTCCCCCCTTTCATTTTAAACAAAGGCCCAGTTATTTATTGTGTTAAAATCAATAATAAAGTATGTCTTTAAAAATCTATTCTGTTTAAAACTCTGTCCAAGCTTTCAAAGTCGCATATTTTGTTAATTTTCAGTGAATAAATCTAAAAGTTTGTGCTAGTTCACTTAATAATGTATTTATGCTCTCATACCCTTCAATTTGTTTCCCTTTTGTATCAGTAGAAGTACTTAACCTGGTTTACGTTTTCATTGGGACAAAGTATCAATAACAAAAGCCTCACTGAAAAATTAAAAAGTGAATGCACAGTGCACATAAATGTGATACTTAAGGGATAACTTAAATTTCACTTAAGCAGAAATCCTTCCTTGATAAATGCAACAATACTGCAAAATCTAAAGGGTGAAGGAGTGTTTGAAAATGGGAAAAGAAAATTACCCTGCAAACATGAACCAAGTAGAAAATGATGAACGGGCCCATTTTTATATCCGCATAGAAGATGAAGAGATAATTGCAGTGCAGTTAGACATATCGATGTTAACGTTAATCCAGATACTACGGGTAACAATAGCAGTAAAAACGTGATGCCGCTCTGTTCAGCATCGGTTATCCCCCAAGAAAACACCCACACTTGTCAAGCCAAGTCCGTACTTTGCTATCCATAGCAGCACAATTAAAATTCACTTGGGTAGAGGCACACGTGCTGCAAGCCCTCCCTGCTCTGCGGTAGAGGCAGGCAGCCCCAGCCGGCCGCTGCTGCTAGAGCGCAGAGCTTCGCCACGCTGCGAAAATGGGAAAATTAACCAGTTTCATCATTGTCCTCTCTCGCTCCTCAGAAGCTGTGGGCAACAGTCAGGACCAAAGAGAAGGGCATTGAAACATGTGTCTCTTCTTCAGGAAAGCAGTGAGCGGGAGCTGGTACTGAAGCTGCTCCTGGAGGCGGGAGGAGGCAAATACATAACTCTCCAAAGAACTCAAGCCAGAAGGTGGTAGGAGGAAAGATGGATATTGGTATAGGGAAAAAAAGAAAAAAGGACTGAAATAGGTGACTTGCTAAACGGATTTTGCAGGTATTTTCTAAATAATTTATTTGATACACTTGTATTTTTCCGCTAACCTTTGTAGCTGATCAGTTACCACTTGCTGAACACATACATTTGTTGCCCTAAAGAGAGTTATATGTAAAAATCATTTGTCAAAGATCATGTGCTGTATGGAGATATTAAATCTTTTGTGATCGTGGCAAAGCGTCAAATCGAAAAGCTAACCCCAGAGCTACGCCAGCTGCTGTGCGGAGCAAGGCTGCTACCTCTACCCCCCACTGGGCCTCAGCCTTTTCTTTCTTCTGTGGGACCCAATGTGTGCAGCAGTGCTGCTTTTCCAAGCAGCAGAGTAAAATTAATGACAGTACTAATACTAGATTTAGACTAGCATAATTTAATTCCCAGTGAAATGAATTCACTTATTTTACCCTTTTCATTGTGGAGTTTCAGTGGGGGAAATGAAAGCAGGGACATCTCTCATCCTGGCTGGGAGGCATTTCAGGCCTGTCCCCCTTTTCGCTTTGAATGGCTTCCAGTACGTATTGCACTGAGTGCTTCCACATGAACAAAATACACAATAATGCACATAATTTCCTGAATGAATATTAATGCTGATGAAGATTAGGAACTAATATTGCCAGAGTTCTTCTTGAGCTTATTACTGCTAGTTAATACAATGGCAGCTGAAAGGTAACCCTGTTGATGTTGTCCTTATGAGTATAAAACACGTCTTTTCACAGAGCAACCACTTAATCAGCTTTCCAAGTGGATACACCCATAAAATTAATCTGCTAGAGTAATTTGTTAAAGGAGTTGGTCCTGAGAAGAATTATTTTTTATCAACAGACCTAAATGAACCTACATTACTTATAACTAATCCCTCTAATAGTAACAATGCTAGGCATCACAGGCTGGTGGCACCACAGGACGGGCACCCTACCTATCCAAGGAGCTGGCAGGAAAAAGGCAGAATATCCTGACAGGGAATCTGGCTAAGGATGGAGGATGCATTTGCTGCTCAGGTAAACTGTACGGACATCCTAACAGCATGATTTTAGTTCCCATCCCTCACATCTCTTTTCCTACCCTTTCCTTAGCTGCATGCCATAAATAGCTGCATTATCATTCAGAGAAACTTATTCAGTTCAAGAATAACTTTCATTCAGAGAAAAGACACTTCTTTATCAACATTACAGCTGAATAAAATAATCTCATTACAAACAGATCTCTGCTTTCTGAATCTAAAATAAACAGGGAAGGAGGTGCATAAAAGATAGAGAGGTTTAGTTTATACACACTTACCGGAGAAAGAAATTCAGCTTAAAAGTAGGTTTTTGTCCTCTGGGATAAAACGGATACTCACCACTAGTCTTGTTCTTAAAGGTTTTCACTCCACAGTCAAAATAACTTCAAGAGCAAAACATTTCTCCTAATCTCATTTTATGCTTTACTAATGCACACAGAGAAAAAGAGGAATCTCAGCCAGATCTAGTAACAAGATATAGTTTGGTGAATGCATTAGTTTATCACCTGTACAAGGTAATTACATGTGCTTCAAAGTCCTCCTGGGCTTCAGACGTCATAACAATTATAAGAAGTTTCTTACAGGTAATTTAAGTAACGCCTTTGTGTACAACTGCCTTGCTGTACCTTCAGAGCTGGCAACGAAACAGTAGATGTTCTTATTTCAAAATAGATTTAAAATTATGAAGCCAGTCACCAAAATCTCCCACATGGAACTTGAAGCACTCAATAATTTTGTCTACATAATGAAACAAGAGCCCACGGATGGCTGAATCTTTTCCATAGTAATTGCTTCTCTCATAGGAATTGCTTCACATCAGAGTCAGATTTTCTCAAAGACAAAGGCAGTTTGTGTTCTCTCTTCTAGGATGAAACTTAAATGTAGAACTGTCTGCATACTTTACAGTTTAGCAGCAGGCTGATGAGAAAAAAAGAATCTCTGCTTCATAACTGATGATCTCCTCTCCGAAGCTGAAGACGATTGCCCTACAAAGTTTGTATCAAGACAGAGATACCATCACCACTTTCCTGCATAAAAAATTATGATATTTCATTTTGAAACTTGTTTTGACTTATTTTGATGGCTGAACACAGAGTAGATAAAATATATGCTGAAAAACATTTACACATTAAGGCAAAGTGAGCTTAAAAAAATTCTCAGGTTTCCTAAATAATCCACAGGTTGTTCCTATGACTTGAAGGGCAGTGTTGGAAAGAAACGCCTGAGCCACTGTGCTCAGGCCCCTGCGGCAGCCAGGCTACCACGCAGCACAGGTCAAGCCTGGAAGGACCCCTGGCCATTCACTCCTGGCCATGCATAGGGAGGCTTTGACAACTACAGACAGATCTACAGACTCAAACACCTTCCCTTAGGCATGCATGCTATCCATGTTAGAAGTGCAGAGTACCTTAGACATTGTGTTTACCAGGAAAACAGGAGAAAAAGAGAATGGTGCCAGCTGGTTACACCACTTTTCCAGAAAGTTGGAGATCTGGCATTTATGTTCTCTAGGGCTTGAGAAGGTTCTTTTATTTCCCAAGAGAGTGCTGAGCCACCTGTCCAAAAGGCAGGAACTGCTGAAGCTGTGCCACTCGCTAAAGAGGAATTTGCAATTCATGGTGCTGGAGAGAGAGCAATACCCTGACAGAGGCTCCCCCGGAATGGCCACAGCCTTTGCTCCCAACATAGCTGTTGTATTTTATATAATGACTATTTGACACAAAATGCTGAAGCAGATGTAGAGTCTTATGCAAGTGCTCTAAGCACAGGCTATTATATAAAGGGGTGAGAGCACACCACTGCGGCTGCCTCTGGCTGCAGTTGTGAATAAAATTGTCAATAACCATCTTCTCTGTGCAGAATCCAGTGCTGTCAGCATGGGCTGCACTTATTCCAGGCATGTTCCTGGGACTGAGGGCAGAGAAGCTCACTCCTTGAATTGCAGATGCATTTAGGTGACAGACTACAGCTGAGACGCTCAGTCCAGCCAGCATAACTAACAACTCCGGGCACTCATACTAGCAGGATTTCAGTGGTGAGATTCATCCCACATACCTGTAGCTATTTAAAGGCATGAGGTATCATGGCTTAAAATATTTCTCTACACACCTTCTATAATCAGAGAAGAGAGACAGCTGGAAACAGATTAGTTTCTCCAGTCTTTGGAACAGCTACAGGCAACTAGCTCAGGCTAAAGGCCTGACTTCAAACCCCTAGATATTACAAATTTTCAGCCAGGTAGGTGAGCAATTTTACTATTGAAAAATTACCCTGGCCTGTCACATGCAGAAGTAGATCAGCAGTCAGTTCTGTGCTTTGCATGCAGGGTTTTAGGCATCTACACTCCACTATGGACACTGTGGGGCTGGCTCTTGAAGTCCAACTCAAGTATGATGCATAAAAACATGCATCTCACATATAAGCAGACAAAATATCTTCAGTGAATCTGAAAAAAATGAGATAGTAAGTCTTTTC